>NC_142064.1:116519941-116831788 GCF_059756535.1 Pantherophis guttatus
TTTAATGTAATTATAATTAATATAATAGATTAATTAATCATTCATCATTAGCTGACTATGTTAAAAAAGACTATCTGGCATAAACAGAGATGGATTATGTAAACCAGGGGTGTCAAACTCAAGGCCTGGGGACCGTTTCCGGCCCGCAGAGTGCTTAGACCTGGCCCATGGGGCTGCCCTGGAATAGCGAAGGACGGGCCTGCGGTGCCTTTGCCAGCAGAAACAGAGCTGGGGAGGGCCACACATGGCCTTCCCAAGCTCTGTTTTCACTGTTAGAAGGTTGCAGGAGGCCGTCACAGCCAAAGACGGAGCTCTCAAGGACCACATGCGGCTCTCCTGAGCTCTGTTTTCACTTGCAGAAGTTGCAGAAGACAGTCGCAGCAGAAAACGGAGCTCGGGAGCCCATTTTTGCTGGTAGAGCGCTCAGGCCACCACAAACACCCCTGACTTGAGTGATATTGAACTTGCCATGCCCACCCTGGCCCCCTGAGGTCAAACACAACCCTGATGCAGCCCTCAATGAAATTGAGTTTGACAACCCGATGTAAACTAATAACATTCAAATATGTGTTTAAATGTTTAAACAAGGATTGGTGATATTAGTAGAATAAGCAACAAAATACATAAATCTTGCTAAGTTTTGTTTACATGACACAAGATATGTTGCTTTACCAGAAGACAAGAGACAAAGTTTTTTTTATTTAAATCTGATTTTTTTTAATTTTTATCTAATTTATTTTAATAAAATGCTTTTGAAGTAAAAATCTATCCAAAGATAGTTTTCTATTTAAGATACATTAATAATTTAGTTTATTCAGCATGAAATGGAGCTTAGTTATGTAGCACGAGGCTGTATATTCTGCAATATTGGGACTGTTGGTGAGTCAACAGCAGGTCAGAGGAGGAGCTGCTGCAGGACAGAAATGACAGTCGCTCTTTAAATATTATGATTTAAATCAAATCTACCCTGCCCAAAGTTGCATGCTCAAATTTTTGAATGTACATACAGATACACTTTTGTTTTTGTGTTGGTATTTTACTTCTTTTATTAATCTTCTTACTGATTCTGATTAACAAATATTCAGCCTGTAGAATTCATTCCCAAAGAGGCAGAAATGTTGGGTAACTTTCAAAGAGGATCAGATAGATTGTTCATGGTTGTAGATATCAAAGGCTTCTCTTAAGTAATAGATATCTCATTACTGCTGCTGGGGAAAATAAATGAAAATATTATTCACTATTCAGTTTCTGCTTGTGGGCTCTCTGTTGGTATCTGGTTGACTACTGTGAAAACAGAATACTAGACTAGTTGCTTCTTTAGTCTCATTCGTGAGAACTTTCCTGTGATCCCATGCTTGTGTCATAGTAGAGTCTGTTACAAATATAGGAGGTTCAAAGGTGAAATGATAATACAAAGAGAAATTATGGCTATTCCTAGCATGTGCAAGTACTCATGGAAAAATCTGTGCTTACCTTACATACCAGTAGTATAGATATTCTCCCATGTGGTCCTGCATTTAATCTAAAGGAATTATAGTCTCATTACTGCATATTCACTTTACTTGCAGGTGGAACTAATAAAACATTCAGCCCAAAGACTGGTGTACTTGGCAATGCTTCCAATCCCAGAATGCAACAGGCATCCATGTCTGATGTTCTCCTGCCCTCATCTAGTCAATCAGAAGATAATTCTGCATTTGACTATCAGCCTGTGAGTATTAGTAAATTGTGATTATCTGAGTTGGAAAACTGGGGGAAGACATGTAGGCATGTATACGTTTTTGCTTTTCATTAGTGAGTATATAAAATATTAGGTGAATGTTTCAGGGCTATACATGTCTTTAGTGGTAGCAAAATTTTCTTGAAAAGATCTATTCTCTCTCTCATTTCAAAAGGACTTGGTATCACGAATATATCCCCAGGCCAGAGAGACAGCATCCCAGCTAAGTGTATTTGCACATAAGAAGCAAAAGGTAAACATTAATTGAATAAAAACTGCCCACTAGTTAAAATGGACCAGATTTTAGAGAGCTCCTAAAAAGCTGCCAATTTCTGTATCTGTTCCTTCTACTTTTGACCCATTACCCCGGTTCCTTGTGCAGCCAAATGGTACCATTATGTATATGAGGGGAAAATAGCATCAGTATTGGCCAGTGATATGCATAGAACTATCACCAACATATGTATAGTTATCTATTTTAGGAAATATTATTATTAACTAGAATGGAGAAGGAGCAAGGAATGGGTGAGAAGGAAAGTGTAAGGAGTATACTGGAAAAGTATTGCTCAGGAACACAGCAAATGGCAAGAAGGTCCCACTTTTTGATTTTCTATAGTATCACATGCAGACTTCGTAGTCAAACTATGGTGTAACTATAGTCAAACTATAAAATCATGGTGTAAAATCCAGATACTAAGTGCCAGCTTCTGATTTCAGTCATTAAAAAGTAACAAGTCTACATTTGCACAATTCCTAAATATTAAAATATGAGAGTTTGTGTACAAGCACCTAAAACAACCCAATTTCTGTTTCAGGTCTCATCTCCTGGGTTTGAGCAAAACCATCTAGGAACTCCTTTGCCCCCATTCTATGCAGGGTCTCCAACCTCATATTTCACAAGTGGCCTTCAAGCTGGACTTAGACAAAGCCACTTGAACAAAGTAATTTTTTATCATTAAAGTAATTTGAAGTTCATATACAAATTAACTTTGGATAGCTTTCAATATCATATTGCAGTTGTTTGCACATTGCTCCAAGGTTACTTCAAAACATCAGGACCACCACCCAGAGTTTCTGTCTTCTATGACATTTTACAATGTTTCTCTGGACAGCACAGTTTTTGGCCACCAGTTGCCTGGTTTGACAACAGCCTGCTTGCTTTTGTGTTTACACCTGGTCAGGGAGACATGATGTCTTACAAAAACAGTTTCCGATACAACCAGTAAGGGAAATAGTTTTTGTAAAAAGAAAGTATTCACAGAGTGGAATGAATATTTGATGTTCAGATTTGTTTAATGACATGAAAAGTTTGGCAGACTATTCTGAGTTTGTGTATCCAGACTACACATTTACTAATTTTTGTGTACCTCCAGGGTTCTTTCAGGGGACATTCTCCAATAGCACCTATGCCCTCTCTCTAATTTATATATAGTATACCTGAGCAATGTGTTAAAAACCTTTCAAGTAAATTGAATAATGGTTTGATTCTTTCCTTATCTTTCAGGCTATTGGGATGCCACCAATGGGCACAGGAGAGAATATCCTTGGATTGGGACCAACTAGCCCTTCCCACAGCAGCTACGCAAAGGTGAGATGATTCAATCCAAAAGGAATTCTGAAACTTGGAGGTTCTCCTGAACTTGTCATTTCCCTGCCCTGCTTCTCTCCTTCCTTACTTTGTTTGTCCTTCTTTTGCAGACTCCCATTGGAGGCCAGAAGCGAGCCTTTTCTCACCTGCTACCCTCTCCAGAGCCTAGTCCAGAAGGCAGCTATATTGGCCAGCATTCTCAGGGCCTGGGAGGGCACTACGCAGACTCCTATTTAAAGCGAAAGAGGATATTTTAATCCATTTCTTAGTGAAGCATTCTTATCCTCCCTTGCCCCAACCTGTACATTGTTTGTAAAAATATTTTTACTGTTTTATTTTACTGTTTTTTTAAATGCTTGTGTGTAAAAAAACCCATACCTTTATGCTTCTAAGACCAGCTGCAGTCTTGTTATGGACATTGAAGATGGGCCTGGATGTTTGCTCCCAAAGAGCACTCTTTTTCCCAGGTGAAGCTATATGAACAATCATGAGAAGCTTTGCCAAGCTCTAGTCAGCTGGACCACAATCAAACAAATTGGGTTTTTTCCACATTGCTCCTTCCTCTGCAATTCAGATTGGCATCTTCTTGTAAGAGCCATGTCTTCTAAAGAGATACAAGTTCCTGCCTTAAGACTCCTGACAAAGGCATGTGTCCTCTAGATGTTTCACAGTACAGCGGAGTGAATGGTGATGAGGAAGGTGGTGGTGATGCCTTGTGTCCAATGGGAAACAGAGTTCCAAATGACTGCAGATTATCACAATTACACTCCTGGAATATTCAGGTTGAAATGAGTCTTCACTTTCTCTACAAGCTTTTTTTCATTGGTTTCTTTTTAAAGTATATGTCTATATTGCTTTTGTAAATATTTGTAAATTCCCTTTTTTTAAAAAAATCTGGGCTTTTAGTTGCTTCTTTCTAATAATTTAGAAACATTGGATCTTGGAGTTATATCAAAATCATCTTGAATAATGCTTTTTTTTTTTTTAAGTTTCTGTCCTCTTAGGTGTAGTAGTTTTTAGTCTAGACCAATTTCTGTTTGTGATACAAACCATTTTCTTCTGAGTGTGTTTTTTCCATTTTGACCATTGTCTTAATGCTAATCCTGTGATCTGATAACTTTTAAACCAAACTTTTGTGGCTGGGACAATCTTTGAGTGCATTGCTTTCTAGAGTGACTTGTTTTATTGCAGTTACACTCCTTAGTGACACATCTGTCTTTTTGATAGAATCCAGCTTTTATATGGTGCCTGCAGTTGGGCAGAACTATCCAACTACTGAATTGATAATTGGAATCTTTATGCTGTGTTAAGGGAGGATAGATAGATAGATAGATAGATAGATAGATAGATAGATAGATAGATAGATAGATAGATAGAAAGCACAACCTCCTCCAACCAGAGTGGTTTGGGCAAGATCCAGGTTTAAACTGTAAACAAAGAAGAGCTCAATCAGTTCCTTAAGCCAGTTTAGATTCAGGATAGACAATATTGTCCATTCTCAGAGGAGACCTATATAGGGTTCATTTTGAGAGAGTGGGAGTCTGTGGCCTTCTCCCCAAGGGATTTAGAGTTCTGCTTTGATATAATGAACTATTTCTGTTTCATAAACATGCTACAATATTTCTACTGTAGATACTAGCTGGTTTGCTGTATTTGTCGCTGGATTTGAAATCCATCAACAGCTGGATACCAACTTTCTTAAAGTAAAGCTATATTTATATCAAACTTCATCATCTGTTGCATTATTCATTGAGAATGTGCTGCAAACTAATGCTTGGTTGAAAGATACTTGTGCCCCATATGTGTATCTGGACCTAGGACTGCCTTACATGAAAAATAATCCATATAAATAGTGTCAACTTTTTGCACACACACACACATCAAAAAGGAATTGTTGACCTTTTTTATACCCCAGAGGCTGAAAAGAATATTAAATATCACTGGAGGAGGTCTTTTGTTTCCCTTGCAAATTGTCTGGTGGATGGAATTTCATAATTCTCAACAGTAACAGTAGTATTTCTATTGTTGGGGTATCTTTTGAGTTAATCCATATATTAATAAAACACACAGGTCTGCAACCTTCAACTGGGTGAAATGTTGCAGCATAGAACAAAACATTTTCAACCAAGGTATCTCAAATCAGCTAACTTACAAAATGCCAGGACCTCTTTCTCCCAAGGCAGTGACATTTGGGAGAATTGTGGCTGCTTCAGCACTGCCAGGTTGCTGCACTGCTCTAGCTACATGACCCTCATTTTCAGCATTACCAAACATTTCCCTGGCCGCTAGCTCAATCCCTTGTTCCTCCCCCCACCCCCAAGCAGCAGACCTTAAACTGCAGGAAGCAAGATACCTTGGCATTTCTTTCCTGCAGTGAATTGAACATATTCTAGAAAGTATGTTGTCTGATACCACTCCCTTCTTATGTAAACTTCGTAAAAGGAAAGTCATTAATAATCTACAGGAGGAAAATAAATAGGACTCTCATAGCACCTTTTTCAACAAATGAATTTTATTATAAGGCATAAGAGCTTGTGAGCTAGAGCTCACTTTATCAGATACATCTGACTTTTTTGCCTTCTACATAACAAAAATCCTAGTGACAATGCCTTGGGTGAACTGATTGAGTTTCCAGCCATGCCTGACTTTTCTTGTCCTTTAAAAATAAGGTGGTTTCATACATGTCATTTTCTTCAGCTGAACATTAGATGGCACCACACACCGAACAGAGACTGCAAAAATTCAGCTAAGTTTCTACAGATTTCATAATTTTTTATTCTTATTGCCCACTCTCCCCAGAAAAAAGGGCTAGATGTCTTTCTTTTCCTGTAATGTTGAATGACCTGTAATTTTACGTCTATCAGTTACCAATGAAATAGAATTGTTGCTTTAACAAAAACTTGTTTTGTCAGTAATCACTTCATTTTTGGGAGGAGAGTTTTTCTCTCCAACTCTTCACTATCTCCTGATTCTAAATCCCAAATGCCAGGAATATTACTGTAAGAAGTTTTTCATTTTTAGTATACTAATGGTATACTACTACTACTATACTACTATAATTTTCAAACTGAGCTCTCATTATAATATACTGGTGGGAGGAACCTGAACTAGTTAGATTTTTTCTGAATTCCAGAGGTCAACTTTTTTTTTTTTATTCTCCAAGAATGCCCTATTATCATACTTCTTTTCTCACACTGAAATCCTGGCTGCCTTTCCCCCATTTGCCATCCCTGCTATTTGCTAGGTTCCAGAAAATCTGGTCTTGGGCAGCCAGAATGACCTGGGTTGCTCTGTTTGATTGCATTGACCATAATTTGTGAAAATCCATAGTCTAATTATACCTCCTGCCACTGCCTACTTTTCTAGTAGGGTCCCATTTTTTGAGGGATGAGGACCATGAAGGGGGAACTGGTATGAAAATTATAAAATTATAACAAGGCAGCAGGAATGAAGGAACACATTCCAGAAAGGGGGGTGGTAAGGGAAGAAGCAACACAGACCAGAGACTGATAGGAAACAGAAAGAGAATTCAGATAGTCCCTGAAATCCCCCAGGATAAATCCATTAGGCTGAGGTGGTAATGGTTTGTTCTGGTTAGAATCTTATATGTGAGCAAATAAAGTATTGAACTCGGGTTGAATGTTCTTGGGCTTAGCCTGATACATTTGCCATCTCAATGCAGTTAGCATCTTACACACGTGGGTTACCCCAAACCAGTAATCACAACTATTTTTTCTTCCAAAAAATGTTGTATTGATAGAAAATGCAGATAGAATTTATGATATGATGATGAAGGAAAAGCAAGTATTGTAAAACTGCTGGACAGGTACTTTCCTTTTTATAACATGAAATAAAATTTTCAAAACCCTGATGGCTAGGGCCATTTTAATCTTTCTCACATTGCTTTCTCTGCAGTTTCCATTTCACAGACATCATTTCAGCCAAAAGGATCTCCAAATTGATGCTCCTTCATTTTCCAAAATCATCTCTATTAAACAGTTGATAGACAAGCTGGGGTGGAAAACATATAATGGATTCATACAACAATCTAGACTACTAGCAAACTATGACTTTTTCAAGAATCTAAATATTTTGTAAATATGGGCCTGAAGACACAAACTCAAACCCACTCCATGGTACCACTCTTAGGGACAACCTGCAAACATGTTCATCCATACTCCAACTCACAAAATCCAGTGATCATATTGTAATAGCTCATTTTTATTTCAGGATCTCTCCATCCACACAAATATACTCAAACTATATTCAAAATATACATCATACTAGCTAGATTATAACATTTGCATTGCCACTTAGGTCTGTGCTGGTATTTAGATAAATAACTTTTATTACAGTCACAGACCAGCATTAAAAATAATAGGAAAAAATTGTGGTGGCCAAGCGTTCATAGCGACGTCACTTTTTGATCCTTCGATGTTGGCTCTTCCTATCATTGTGAAGCGTTCACCAATTCACCAAGCGTTGGATTGTTCACCCACTAATAGGGAACGTGAGCTGGGTTTAGACTGTCGTGAGACAAGTTAGTTTTACTGATGATGTGTTGTTGCGCTAGTAATCCTGCTCAGTATGAGGAACCGCAGGTTCAGACCTTTGGTGTACGCGCTTGGCTGAAGATTCTGGGTTGGGGTTTCGTGTGTAGCAAAGCAGCTCCCTTGCTGCAATTTATTGAAAGTCAGCCCTTGACACAAGCTTTTGTAAAATAAAGAAAATTAAAATAATAAGAATAAGAATAAGAATAAGAAAAAAGGCAATATATTACAATTAGCGGTGGATTATCAGTGGGCAGCCAGCATATGCCTAATTTTGCAGGCAGTATAACAAAATGTAGCCACATTCAGAGAAACTACCTTGAAGTGATCTGAAAACATCAATTGTACATTAAAAAATCAGTACTCCCCAGCTATTTTATCAGGTAAGGTGTTATAAAATGGGTCCATGAGTTCTTATAAGAGATACAGTATAGTATGACATGATGAGCTGTAGTTTTGATAGCTCCTTGTCTACAGGGACACAATTTCAGCTCATAGAATTTTTTTTATCAGCCCTCTAAAGCTGCTGTGGAAAATGCATTGCAGCATGTTAAAAATGCACTTTGGAGTTTGGGGACAGTTATACAATATAAATACCTCACTGCTTTAAAAGGAGGGATTTGACTGCACAAAAAAAGTTCTTAAGAAAAGCAGACTGATCTTGTTGGATTTCCAGGTCTTTGATATGTTATTTACCGTATTTTTCGGAGTATAAGACGCACCTGAGTATAAGACGCACATACCTTTTTTGTTTTGTTTTTTTTATAAAAAGTTTTTTTTTATTTTTTAGACAAACACACATACAAACATAACAATGTATTTTCTTTGAACAGAATATTTGGCCGGTTCACAAATTTAAACAGTGTTTAGTCATTTCAATTAAATTTACAATTTCTATATTTCCTTTTTGCCATATTTATTTCTCATCTATTTTTTAAAAAAACCAATATTACCCTTCATCCTCATCTCTAATCTTAATCAAATTCAATTTTTCCCTTCTGTTCTATATTATACCCCTTCTCATTGTCATCTATTTTTATATCCATCCTCACATTGGTTAATTATGTAATATTACAATTGTTTAAAACTTGTGCTAATTAAGCTGTGCTGAAGCTGAAAGGAGCTGTTTTTTCTTGCTATTTGCTTGCAAGGAGATAACTGCTGCGAGGCACAGGCTAAAGGGTGGGGGCCAGTGGGTGGGCGGGGCTACATTCGGTGTATAAGACACATCTAAATTTTCACCCCCTTTTAGGGGGGAAAAAGGTGCATCTTATACTCTGAAAAATACGGTAAATGTATTAAGTCAGGGGTGGGCAACTGTGGCCCTTTTACAACCTGTGACTTCAACTCCCAGAATTCCTGAATTCTGGGAGTTGAAGTCCACAGGTTGTAAAAGGGCCAAAATTGCCCACCCCTGTATTAAGTGAACATTTGTACTCCATCATTAAGAGTGCTTCTCTGGAGAAGCAGAGATATTGAAGTTTTTGTGAAATGATCCTAAACCATACTGATGGGGAATTGTCCTCTATAAAGAACGAACTCAAATCTCTGGGCAATAAGAATAATTTTTAACCAATATGTTACAAGTCCAGGCACCTGTTTTAACTTTAGATAAACTGCCTTCTTTCTTAGTAGTACATTTGGGACACAATGGGCTACCTGAAATATAGCTCTTATGAATTTGGACTGCACCCTTTCCAGAGGAGTTAAGGAGGAGTAAGGTCCCAACTGAACACCAGAGAATAGTTGTTAGCAAGCTTTAGCTGAATATAACTTCAGTGCTGCTGGAATATACTATGCTCCTCTGGAGAAATAAGATTGAATTGCTGCCACTGTTTTTTTGTTTGTTTGTTTTGTTTTAGCATTTTGAATGACATAGTTTGGATGTGCACTGCATTTAGTAGAAGAGACTGGCCAGTCACTTGTCTGAAATGATATAGGATCTCCTGCTTGAGCAGGGGGCTGGACTAGAAGACCTCCAAGGTCCCTTCCAGCTCTATTCTGATTGTAATTGACGATAGTAGAGCTGTGAAAAACTATGCCCGAATATTTAAAAGACTGAATATGCTCAAATGTTCTGGCTGTTCATCTTCCAGGCATGCAATTTAAGCCTTTTTGCAAATATCATGATCTTAGTTTTACTTTAGTTGATTTCAAAAGTTTCTTCAGATCAGTAACTAGCCAGAGCGTTCAGGGCTTCCCGAAGTCCAATATATGCACTTGTGTATCCTTTGCATACAACAAGGATGCAAATATGTGTATTAGCTAATTTTGGAGGATGGTGCGTTCTTCCTGATCCGGAAGGCGAATGAGAAGTTAGGTGTATTGTGTAAGCCTAACTTGTTATCAGTTTGTGGAATATAAAACTTAGAAAATTAATTCGGTGTCTCTATTAAACCTGCTGTGGGAACAGATTCCTTACAAATCTTATTCCTTTCCAAGGGAATACTGCTTTGCTCCTCCCTCTGCGTTTTGTCACCCTAGCAACCGACCTCTGACCCCGCCATGCAGTCACGTGGATCGTGCAATGGCGGCTTCCTGGGCTGCTGGTGGCGGCGTGAGTGTGACCCTGGGCTGGGGGTGGCGTCGCCTCCAGTTGCTCCTGGGAACTGCCGGGCGATTTCAGTTTAGGGGCTTTCGTACTACAGGTGGGATGGCGGCTGCCACTGGGAGCATTTTTCTCTGGCCTTAAAGAGGAGAGGAGGGAGGGAAGAGGTTTCTCCGCCAGGCGTTCCTTTTCTCCTTGTTTTGTGTTTTGTGAAGATTCGGTCACCCACCGAATCGAGGAGAGGACCGCGATAATCCTTTCCTTTCCCCCGCCGCAGCCTTCCCTTCCAAGGGTTTATGTCTCCATTTGACTGTGATTTTGCTTTACCTTTTCTTCCGTTCGAGAATGTAGTCAACTGTTAATCTGTATCATTTCTACTCTCCTCCCTCCCCCCCCACGATTCCCTTTATTGCTTCCGAGATAACCTGCACCTGTTATTATTCTCCCTCTTTGTTCGTACTGCGATTCTGTGGGGTACTTTAGGATAAAAAAAAAAATACAGTAGTTCAAGGTCATCAATAAGTCTCCTTAGCCCTTTTGAGATTTTGAGTGTGAGTCTCCTTCTCCAATATACTCAATCCAATCATCAAATATACTCAATGTATTCTCCAAAGCACCCAAAAGCGTGACAAGAAGTAATGGGTGGAAGATTATTAAAGAGAGATTCAATCTAGAACTAAACAAGAAATTTCCTGACAGAACAATTCATCAGTGGAATAGCTTGCCTCCGGAAGTTGTGGGTGCTCTATTAATGTAGGTTTTCAAGAAAAGATTGGGCAGTCATTTGGCTGGAATCATATAGGGTCTCCTACTTGAGCAGGGGATTGGACTAGAAGACATCCAAGATCCTTTCCAAATCCTATTGTATGTTCTTTACAGATTATATCAGAGTTTAAGTACATTGGAGACTTACAAATACATTGTTGAAATATTTGAGTGGTCAGATAAGAAAAATGTAGGAAAGTTATGTTTGCATAACACACTGAACTATAATAAATCTCATTTTATCCTAGCATACTATGAGAACCCAGTTTATGATGCTGTAGTTTTATTTCAGGGAGTTAAAGGGGAAAGCCTTTTAAGGAGGGTATGTGTGTCATGCAAACACAGTCACTATTACTTTTGGTGCTAGATGAGGACATCTCCCAATCATTTAACTTAACATACACTATCTGGATCCTGCATGTTGCTCCTAGGAATTTGTTCTGCTTCTTCATTTCCAAGTTGTCTGTTTTTTACAGAGTAGTAGGCCAGTTGTTTGTATTCTTTCTGGTTTATAGAAGTATTTCTTAGTATTTGTTGAATCCATTTTTACTGTCATTTTATCATACTGGACTGTTAGTTGTGAAGATGAATATTTCTGAAAACTGGTTTATTGAAGAGACTGTGATAATACAGATTTAGTACTAAAAATGAAATAGTGAACTGTCTTCAGTGACGGACTTCAGTTGTTCCTTGCTAAAAAGCACAATAATCTCACATGAACAACCCTAAAACCAAAGTTCAAATGCAGTGATGATTGTCTAAAAAGGAGATTTCATTAGACTGGAGATCTATTTGTCCTATCCCTTTCTGTATTTTATGTTGCAAAATTGAAACACTATTTTATGCCATGGGATACACAAAATAATGCAAATAATAAACACCATATCTGTTTCTGATAAAGCCTTAATACTTGACTTAGAAGGTTATGATAAAGAGATGGATCTAGCATGTAATATCAAAATCTGGCTGCAAAATTCCTGAAAGGATTTGTATTTTCCTAATTAATAATGGCATTTTGTTATTGCTTTTCCAGTGGCTTTTCAAACTGAAGATAAGAGCTGCACAGCAGAAGTGTGAGTATTAGGATGTGGACACATGAAACTAGAAGAAGTGATTCAACTGAAGCAGGCACATTTTGTTGCTGCTCCAATTTCTTGACATTTTGCTTGGTATTAAAAGACACAAGTAACTTCAAATAGCTTTCCCTTCTGGGTCTGGGTGATATAGAAACTAAGTTCACTAACTAAAATATTCTGTAGTAGAATATTTTAGGGGTATATTTGGAATAGAGACCAGAACACATTATATTGAAGCATAAATTGGATTAATGACAACAGTGGCAGCAAAAATAGGCTTGAGGATTACAGTCCCTCATTATTGACTTATACAAATGAAAATATACAGATGTGATTGAATATTGTAATTAGGTATAACATTGTATAATATCTAGGTTTAATACATTAGTATAACACATGTGCCTAGTTAAATCAATGAGGCCATTGAAGTATAACTTTACACTTAGGTAATGAGTCAAGACTACATTTTGGGTTTTGAATGAACAAAGGCATTCTATGAACATAGTTTCTTTCTAGGGAGTTATTTTTGATTGCTTTCCCAGAGCTCTGCTTGCCTCCAAATATCTTCATAAATTAATGTCCTTTGAATGTTCTGAGGTTAAGCTGGCAGTGCAGTTTTTCTTCAAAAAGCATTTTTGCAGTGAGATAGTTGCCCAATTTGACTCTACAGCTAAGCCTGTCCTTTGTTTTCTCTAGGAAGATTTATTTGAATTAGGGGCTTTAAGTTGGCCCTATAAAATTGCATACTAACCTAAATCAGCCTAGGATAAAAATTTTGGTTTAAGTATTTGCCTTAATCATAGATTGATCCAAGATAGTGGTTCATGCTAGAGCTAAAAGTAATCGGTTTTAGCATGTTACTCAAAGCACTTTTATCATTTGTGTCTTTTATTTCAGATTAAAAATCTATATCCGTTATTAGATCAACCTTCCGCATGTCTTCTCCCTATGTGTTAGGACAGTAGCACTCAAAATTCTCATCCAGCGTAAAGTGAACAAGGATAGGCAATTCTACATAAAAACAGAAATTGCCAGAAAACATTGAGTAGCATTTGAGCATATGATATATACTGGATGGCCCTGAACTGAGAGCATTTCCATATTGTTTCTTCTGTCTCAGAGTCAATGTAGTGTTCATAGATCGTTGTGGGCAAAAAATCCCAGTGCAAGGCAAAGTTGGGGATGATGTGCTGCGCTTGGCTCAGAGAAATGGCATTGAACTAGAAGGTATGTCATGAATATCTGTATAATGCTCTCCTGGGTTGGAGCAAAGATCAATTTAGGCCAGCATCCTCTTTCCAACATTGGGTCACCTGCTCTGGGAAACCCACACAAGCAGGATATGAATACAATTATTTATTTGATTTATACATCTGCCCATCTCATAAGTGACTGGGTGGTTTACATTAATATAAATAAACCAAATAAAATATACAATATAAAGTAAAAAACACAAAGCTGAGCAGTATAAAATAACCATTAACAAAGTGAAGAGATCTGTTCTGGGGCCCTAGGCAACCATGTCTTTAGGGCAGGGGTCTCTAACCTTGGTAACTTTAAGACTTGTGGACTTCAACGCCCAGAATTTAGAGTATTGCAGTAGCTCTGCCTCATAGGTTTTTGCACTTAGTATTGAAGGTTCTACAATTACAACCTTATAGCAGCATAGAAGCAATCTTTCTAAATAACAGTCAGTTTCAAAAAAAATTAAAAATTAAAGCTGTCCTATCACAGGTTGTAACTTTAAAAGATCTCTTATAGAAAAATATGTTAAACTCTGCAGCAAAAAGGTTCCCGCTTGTATAAACATACAATTACTGGTTTTGTACAGAGACTATGAAAATTTAAGTAGCAATACCACCCCTTTCCCCCCTCCCCCACATTCCTAATTTTCTGGTAGATTTGTTTACCTGTTCCAAGGTGCCTTCAGCCTGCCAGTAGGATTTGTCCAGTTTTTTAATAGATTCCAACATTTAATCATGGCCCAGAGACAATGCTGCTTCTTTATGTAATCTAGCACTAGTTTGTTTGTTTTATTAGATTAGTAACTAACTTTTATCTTTATTTATTTAAAAAAAACAAAACCTTTTTCCTCTCCAGGAAGAAAAAGGTTAGGAAGATCTGCCTGTTGTATATGCCGGGGGGAGGGGGGGATTTTCTTTGAATGACACAGATTTAAATCCAGACAATGGTTTTCTGTTATGCTGCTGCTTGGCAGAAGAATCATTTGAGATCAGGGAAGCTGGACTGAATCAATCTTTCTTTTACTTTCCTAGGTGCTTGTGAAGCTTCCTTAGCTTGCTCTACCTGTCATGTTTATGTAAGCCATGATTTTCTGGATAAGCTTCCCACGCCTGATGAACGGTAAGGGTTACTTTGGCTTTCTTCTTATAGAGGCTGTGGCTGATCTTTAGACGAGGGGTGTCAAACTTGATTTCATTGAGGGCTGCATCGGGGTTGTGTTTGACCTCGGGAGGCTGGGGTGGGTCTGGACAAAGTAGGCGTGGCCAGCTTGACGTCACTCGTGTCAGGGGTGCCTGTGGTGGCCCGACCACTCTGCCAGTGAAAATGGGCTCCCGAGTTTCATTTTCAGCTGCGACGGCCTCCTGCAATCCTCTGCCAATGAAAGCAGAGCTTGGGAGGCCGCGTGTGGCCCTCGCGACCTCCATTTTCAGCTGGGATGGCCTCATGAAAATCTCTGCCAGCAGAGAGGCATAGTGGGCTGGTCCTTTGCTGTTTCCAGAGTGGCCCTATGGGCCAGATCTAAGCACCCTGTGGGCCAGATCCGGCCCACGGGCCTTGAGTTTGACACCCCTGTTTTAGACTATCACTAGGCTAACATTTCCTGATTTTGGCTTTATACTGATGCTTTTCTCAAGCCCTTTGGAGCAAAATTGCTGAGCACATTGTAAGCCGCCCTGAGTCTCTGGAGAAGGGCGGCATATAAATCAAATTAAAAAAAAATAATGACTGGGTCTTTGGGGATGAATAATTTGGGAGGAGGTATCCCACTGTAAAGAGGCATCCTTTGTTTTTACTTTGGAAAGACCCCCTGATACTTCTGTAGTTTTTCTGTTTGCTTCTGACTTGGATAATAGTAAAAGCCATCACTAAAAGTTAAGCAATATCCCAGTGGGTGGTGGAGGGAGTACTTACTGTATATACTAATAGCACTACACCTATGTAGTGTAAATAGCAAGGAAGGGTTTGTTCTTTTTCTTAAGGTTGCTTTTTACCTGTAACAAAAGACAATTTGAATATTTAAGTGCATAACCCTCATTCAAGACTGAAAAATCAGCTGCACTAATAATTTCCAGTACATGTTGAAGCTTTGCCAAGAGTAATCCCCCTAGACTGTTTGTGTGCTGAGTCAATTTGGTATTATAACATATACAATGCATTTAGAAAGTATTCAGACCCCCTTTACTTTTGTCAATTTTATTGTGCTGCAGCCTGATTCTACAGTTGTTGAAATTCATTTTTTTCCTCAATCTACACTCAGTATGCCATAATGACAAAGTGAAAACAGAAGTTTAAAAATAAAAACTGAAATATCACATTGGTGTAAGTATTCTGACCCTTTGCAACAACACTTGAAATTTAGCGCAGGCGCCTCCCACTTTTCTTGATTGTTGCTGACATGTTTCTACACCTTGAATGGAGTCGACCTGTGGTAAATTAAATCGATTGGACATGATTTGAAAAGGCACAGACCTCTCTCTAGAAGGCCTCACAGCTGACCATGCATACTGTAGCGGAGCCAAAGCCATGAGGTCAAGGGAACTGCCTTAAGAGCTCAGTGACAGGATTACTGCAAGGCACAGATCTGGGGAAGGCTACAATAAAATTTCTGCTGCACTGAAGTTTCCTAAAAGTGCAGTGAAAGAAGTTTGGCACAACCAGGACTCTTCCAAGAGCTGGTGGCCCAGTCAAACTGAGCAATTGGGGGAGAAGGGCCTTAATAAGAGAGGTGACCAAGACCCCGATGGTCACTCTGACTGAGCTCCAGAGATCCTATGTGGAGATGGGACAGTTCCAGAAGAACAACCATCACTGCAGCCCTCCACAGATTTGGGCTTTATGGCAGAGTAGCTAGACAGAAGCCTCTCAGTGCAAAACACATGAAAGCCTGCTTGGAGTTCGCAAAAAAAGCACCTGAAGGACTCCCAGACTGTGAGAAACAAGATTCTCTGATCTGATGAAACCAAGATTGAACTGTTTGGCCTCAATTCTTAACGTTATGTCTGGAGGAAGCCAGGCACCGCTCATCACCTGCCCAGTATCATTCCAACAGTGAAGGATGGTGGTGGCAGCATCATGGTGGTGTTTTTCAGCAGTAGGGACTGGGAGACAGGTCAGAGTTGAGGGAAAGCTGAATGGAACAAAGTACAGGGATATCCTCAATGAAAACCTGTTCCATAGCGCTCAGGATCTCAGACTGGGCTGAAGGTTCACTTTCCAACATGACAATCATCCTAAGCACACAGCCAAGACAACACAGGAGTGGCTTAGGGACTCTGTGAATGTCTTAGAGTGGCCCAGCCAGAGCTCTGACCTAAACTCTATTGAACATCTCTGGAGGGACCTGAACATGGCTGTCCACTGTCACCATCCAATTTTACTGAACTTGAGAGGATTTGCAAGGAAGACTGGCAGAAAATCCCCCAATCCAGTTGTATGAAGCTTGTTGCGTCATCCCCAAAAGACAAGACTGTAATTGTTGCCAAAGGTGCTTCAACAAAGTACTGAGTGAAGGGTCTGAATACTTATGTCAATGTGATATTTCAGTTTTTTTCTTTTTAATAAATTTACAGACATTTCTAAAATTCTGTTTTAACTTTGTCAGTATGGGGTACCGAGTATAGATTGAGGGGGAAAAAAAGAATTTCAACAACTGTAGAATCAGGCAGCAGCATAACATAATTGACAAAAGTGAAGGGGATCTGAATACTTTCTGAATGCGCTGTATATCTCTATTGTGTGGAGATATTATGATAGAGGTTGAGCAGGTGGAGCTCCAGATACAGGAGAGAGCACACATTGCTTGATTGCCAATTATATACATCTCAGCATAGGCCTGATATTTAGATCCTTGATTTGATAGAACAGTCTATTGAGACCTCACAACAGCTTGTCATATTTCCTTCTGGGCACTAATACATACGTGACCGGCAGAAATGCTAAATTTATAGTCAATGCTGTTTAGCTGAAAACCTGAGCAGTTACATAGCATGGGGAAATGCAGCATGATATACAAATTTGAATATCCTTTGTTTTGTATTTTGGTATATTTATATTTATCTTTTGTTTGGTTGATCCAGTGTGGTGCTTTGATAAGGTCAATTGAGTGATCAATAAATTAGCTAACACATAGTTCACAGATAATGTTAGAAAAGCATTTGAGTAACAGGTAACAATTGAGAGTTAGAATCTCAAAAATCTCCAAAAGTTTCTGCATATACTAAAAAAAAGTTTGTTGTATAAGGAAGTTTTTAAAAAAACAATTACAAAAGACAAAAAGCATTTGTAAAGTCTATAGTGCTGCATGAATTGGAATAAGTATTTAAAACCTGTATATATTTATACAGAGAAAGTCAGTTTGGTGTAGTGGCTAAGACACCAGACTAGAAATTGGGAGATCATGAGTTCTAGTCTCAATTCAGCCACAAGCCAGCCTCTCTCAGCCCTAGGAAACAGTTAATGACAAACCATTTCTGAAATCTTGACAAGACATGCTTTTATGTTATTCTTATTTAGATCTTTTCTTTTTCATCTTTCTTTTTCAGGTTTTAAAGTAGTTATCTGCCATGAATGTTGTAAGTGCAAAGCCAGGATATTAATTGGTATTATAAATAACTCCTGACATTCTTCTCCACTTAGGGAGGAGGATATGTTGGATATGGCACCGCTGCTTCAGGAGAACTCTCGACTGGGTTGTCAAATTGTCCTTAGCAAAGAACTGGAAGGAGCAGCGTTCACCCTTCCCAAAATCACCAGGAACTTTTATGTGGATGGGCATGTCCCCAAACCTCATTGAGAACTTCAGACTCCATGGCTGGATGTGTCTCCATTGTTAAGATGACAAAGGCTACAGAGAGCACAGTGGGATTGTGGCCAAAGAAAGAAAAAGGAGGAAATGGCTCAAAGACTAAGAAGATGGGGCTATGGAAGGAACTGAGCAAAATGAGTGAGACTCAAACATTTGGCAACTATCTCATCTGCTTATACCTCCTTCAGAAATCCAAAGATGGATTAATCTTAGCCTCATCCATGGCACAGAGGGGCGCTGGGAGAAGGGTAGTTCCATACCTAACAGTTCTATCCTCACATCCTGGAGAAAACCAAAACATTTCATGGAGAGGCAAGATGTTCCTATGCAGTAGCCACTGTGTTTTAGCAGAGGAATACAAAGTTTTATGTATTGTTAATTGCATGAAGAAGGGAAAAATATAATTCCCATAAACACATTCTCTATACACTTTACAGTGTATTCGTTTTCTCTTGTTTTTCCAGCACTGTTTGGATCTATACTGGCACTTCTTGTCTGCGTTTAACCATCAAACAGTATATTGGATATTTGGTTATCTGTAGAATCAAAAAAACAAAACAAAAAAATGGCTTCTTCCATTAAAGATGAGGCTTCTGCTAATGTTTTTGAATTCATTCTCCATATACATGAACAGATATATTTGGAATGATGTGTGAATGTGGGGCAGGGGCTGGGCAGCACTTTAGATTCAGCCTTCCAAAGTGGTTTGAAGAGTTCAGGAGCACAACTCTAACATCTATCTGCAATATCTTAAATGGTTACATCTTTTGTTCTTGTAATTGCACAACCACTTAGAAGTGTTATAGAAACAGCCCTGAAGCAGATTTTTGGACACTTCTTCAATACCAAAGTTCAAAAGACTCAATATTCTTTCTATCCTACTTCTTCAGAGCTCAACTTTCGCTTCCCATAGACTTTCACAGACAATTCTTTTACTTGCTATTCTGAGCTTTTTAGGTATAGACATATCACAGGATCTGAATAGCTTTTCCAAAGCCGCCTCTGTAAAAGTTAGTCTGCAGCTTGTTCCTTTATTGTTGATGGTTGATTGTAGAAGCTCTCTACCACTTCAGTATCTTCACTGTCAGTTATAAGGCTGGCTGTTGTACCTATTGCCATTAGTATATTTAATTTTAGAACCATTTTTTTTTACTATGCTTCGTGACTTTTATTATTAGGGCTGGTGGATCCTTTGCATTTTCAGCTATCAGAGTAGTGTCATCTGCATACAGGACATGCAGCATGCTATTCTGTTTTTAGAGGGGAAAAAACATGTTTTCAGAAAAATAATGGTTTTTGTATGTAGATGATGTTATTATTGTCTAGATACTTTCAATGCAGTGAAAATAGTTTCCCCCTACAACCACTAGATTGTCTCAGCATTAGTTTAAATGATGGATTTGCTTTTATTTATTTAAGAAGAAGTTGGGAGAAGCTTAATCTGTTATTCAGATGAGTTTTATACTGTTAAATTGGTTTGAGCAACTTGTGGTCCTCCAAAGCTTGATTACTACACCCATAATCTTTGAACAGTACCAATGCTGATTGGTTGTGACTAAACAAACAGGATATATGTTTCCCAATCTTACTACAGGTATTCCTCGACTTGCAACACTTCATTTAGTGGCCAAAGTTACAAAAGCACTGAAAAAAAGTGTCTTATGACTTTTTCACATGACCATTGCAGCATCCCCATGGTCACATAATCAGAATTCAAATGCTTGGAACTGACTTGGGACATTGCAGTGTCCTGAGGTCATGTGAATACCTTTGCGACTTTCTGAAAAGCAGAGTCAATGGGCAAGCCAGGTTCACTTAACTAGTTACTAAGTTAACTAGTGCAGTGATTGATTTAACAACTATGACACAAAAGGACATAAAATGGGGCAAAATTCACTTAGCAAATGTCTCACTTAGCATCAAAAATTTTCAGGACTATGGTTGAGGACTATAGCTCTTTCTGATACATTGTAACTTTTTCAGCAAAACCATTTTTTCCCATTCTATGCGCCATCTATGAACCTTCTTAGATCATCATACAGGTAGTCCTCAACTTATAACCACAATTGAGCCCAAAATTTAAGTTGCTAAATGAGAAATTGGTTAAGTGATTTTACAACTTTTTTCTCCACTTAATTTTTATTAAGTGAATCACTGCAGTTCTTAAGTTAGTAACACGGTTGTTAAATGAATCTGGTTTCCCCGTTCACTTTGCTTGTCAGAAGGTTACAAAAGGGAATCACATGACTCTGGATCACTGCAGCTGTTATAGTATCCAAATATAAATCACATGACCATGGGGATGCTGCAATGGTCATAAGTATGAAAAATGGTCACAAGTCGCTTTTTTCAGTGCCGTTGTAACTTTGGTCACTAAGTGAACTGTTATAAGTCTAGGACTACCTGTATTTAGATCTCTCTTTGATGCAACTAAAAAGTTCATAAGTATCTAGAAAAAGGCAAATATGTATACAATATGAAGAGTATACAGTGATGCTTGAAAGCTTGTGACCTTTTGAATTTTCAGTATTTTCACGTAAATGTGATCTAAAATGTGATCTCTTTACAGAAGTCCTAAAAATACATAAAAAGAACCTAATTAAACAAATGAATCAAATCATTATACTTAGCCATTGTGGAAAATTATCCACACACATTTGTATTACTGTATTTTGGGGTGATTGTCTTATTGCATGACTCACTTTCTCTTGAGCTTCAGTTTATAGACGGGTATCCTGACATGTTTCTGTAGAATTTGCTGATATAAATCAGAATATGTAGTTCCATCAGTGATGACAAGCTGTCTTGGTCCAGAGGGAGCAATGCAAACTCAAACCATGGTATTGGTTTCACAAGTGGGACAAAGTTCTTAGACTGGAACACAGCATTTATCCTTTGGTCTCATCTATCTAGAGAGCATATCTCAATAGATTTTCAACTTACGTGCATGGCCTTTCCCAAACTTTAAATAGGCAGCAATCTTTTTCGTTGCAACTCTGCTATATACACTATTGTTGTTCAGTGTTCTCCTAATGATAGTTTTATGAACACTGATACTTGCCAATGCAAGAGTGGCCTTTAGTTCTTAGGATTTTTTGAGTTCCTGAATTCCTTGAGATCTCCCAGAGTATTACACATCTTGCTTTTGGTGTGATCTTGATTGATTAACCACTCCTAGGGAGGTTAACAGCAGCACTGAATTGCCTCCATCTGTAACTAATCTGCCTGACAGTGGAGTGGTAGAATCCAAGATCTTTGGAAATTCTTTTGTAATCTTTTCCAAAATGGTGAGCATCTCTTCCATGGTGAGATCTCTTTTTAGAGATCTTCAGAAATCTTCATTTGAGCCATGACATATTTCCATCTACCTGTATAGTGAAGATTAAACTTTGCTAGTGAAGACCCACAATTCTCTTTAAATAAGGGAGGACTTCTCACAGTCACACCCAATTATCCCTTTAATTGAAACACCTGGCTCCAATTTCCACTTATGTAGCTTTGAATTATTTTCCTCAATAAATCAAGGAACAAGTATGTGTTTGGTTCATTTAACTGGGTTCCCTTTACAAATATTTTCAACTTACAACTACAATTGGGATCAGAATTTGGGTAAGATTAATTACATCAAATTTTATTACTTTTGCCACAATTGTTAAGTAAATCCAGCTTCCCCCCCCCCCACTTGATTTTGTCAGAAGCCAGCTGGGAAAATCACAAATGGTGATCATGTGATCTTGGGGCACTGCAGCCATCATAAATCGGCTTGGGATCAGAAGTTGTGGGTGCTTCACCACTGGAGGTTTTAAAGAGACTGAACAGTCACTTGTCTGAAATGGTATAGGTTCTGCTGCTTGGATGAAGGGAGGGTGTTGTATGGTTGTAAATTGTGGACTACCTGTATCTAGTTTTAAGACTTGATGAAGAACAGGTCATGACTTAGGTCATATTGTTGAATATTTCATATTCAATAATAGAAATCTTGAAAATTCAAAAGCCTTCACAAACTTGGCTGTAAATGTGTGGTGTATCCACAAAAATTCAAGAAGAGTGGAATGTATTCACACCTGTGTAATTTACAAATATATCTCTCTGGTTATTTGTTATAACTTCAACTATTATCTCCTTCAAAACTGTGCTTAAAAATGCACCATGCAGATACCAGTTCATGCCATCACTCCCATTTCTCTTCCTTATGCCACCTGAAACAGGTTGCTAGCCCTATTCTAAAAGAGCAGGATCAGCCCTACATTTGAAAAAAAATTCAATTTTTGAGAGAAACTGTGATTGACAGGTGTACCTATACTTGTGAGTTTAATTTCTTACTAAAAAGGACACAATTCCAGCTATTTCAGATGAACAATACAGATAATTGAAAATGAAACAATAAATCCAAAAAGTCATCGATAAACATTATACACATGCCTAGTTAATTAGCATCAAATACAATGAGTAAGGACAGCACTTGATGATAAGTAGATTTAATATTCAGCTATAATTTATCTAAAACTGCCATTTTGATGAAGATTGAGAGAACCAATGCTAAAAGTATTTAGATAAAAGCTGAGCTCTAAAGCAAAGTAAGCAGGGATGTCTCTGTTTTTCAAAGATACACAGTCTCTGAACAGGGTTCCATTTAACTTCAGATGAAGCCTCTTACCCTAAATAGTTTCCCAAATTCATCTTCCTCCTCTGTTAAAAAAAAACACAAAAAACAATCATGGCAGACTCTAGTAAAGGCATCCAACATTTTACTCTACAAAAGATGTCCTCACTTATCATAAATTCTATTTTGGATCCAGTCTATATTTGGGGGAACAGACTTGACCCTGTGAACGTTTGAGCTGAGCTCCAGCCTCGATCTTTTCCTCTTCTGACCGATGTCGCCTAAAACTAGTGGAATTCCCCTTTTATAGGTGCCGTCCCTGTGCTCCCAGGTGTGTCCAATTTAGCACCTTCGTTGAAAGGTTGACTCCTGCGCCTTTGAAGGAGGTGATCGGCGTCAGGTTCTCCCGGCGGACTGTTGGTCATGGAGGGGGAGCTTTTCTTGGAAGGGCAACCCCCGGACTTTTCTGTCCTGCAGGAACTGCTCTGCCCTCCTTGCCTGGAGTCCGAGTCTAGTTGCAATTCGGGCTCCGTTTCAGGGGACTTTGGGTCAGAAACAACAGCGGCTAGAGAATTCGGGTGAGCCGCTCTGACTGACATCCTGAAAAGAAGGGGCTCCGGATCACTTCGCATCCGAAGATGATCCGGAAAAGCTCCCTCTGGCTGATTGCGCCCACTCAGCTGTGGGATCCGAATGAGCTTCTTGGACCTGAGAATCAAACCAGGGCTGAATCCCACGGAAGATAAGTTTAGGAGTAACCCTCACTAACACGCAATGGGACTTGCTTTAGTCGCAAATGCGCAAAGGCTCATTTATTTCACTTCTATTCATTATGTCGTTGGGATTTATTGCCGAGTAAGACGGTGGTCTGGGCTCGGTTTGTAGAGCGAAGCGGTCGCAGTGTTGTGTAGAGGGGGACTGCGTCTTCTCCGCACGCTCCAGCCATGTTAGCCTTTGGGTGGCGAGCCCCGCAAGCGGCGCGAGCCCGAGCCCGAGCAGGGTTGATTACCATTGGTCAAACACTTGCAAGCGGGAGCCCCACGCGGGGGGCCTGGCAGGTGTGGGCAGCTGAAGGAGCGGGAAACTTTAGGTGGGTTTCCTTTGAGGGGAGGGGTGGCCAAGCCCAGGAGGAGGGTGCCTCTTGTTCAGCCGCCTCGGGAGTAACTGGCCTGGATATGGGAAAGGGAAGCCTTCCCACAGGAGGAGAAATTGCTGGACGAGACTGTTGGGGGAAGTGAGGACTCCCCTCAGCTTCGTGTCGAGGGGAAAGGGGTCGTGGCAAGGATTGGTGCCTCTCTCGAGATGGCAGATGTGCTTCAGGAAAGTAGTCCTGAAGAAGTCCTGTATTAGAGATTGGAGGAAAAGTAGGAAATCTTGTTCAAAGGATGGGGTACTTGAGGCAGGGCGATCCCAGATCCCGTACGTCGATTTTCAAGGCTACTGGTAATGGGTTCGCAGGGCAGAAGAGAGCCAGGAGGTGCGCCACCTACCGACTGATTAGGTTTAGAATACTCATGGGATCATCAGGAATATACAAAATATATTATGGAAGGATACTTGGAAAAAGCTTTATTTATTTGGGCTGTTTCCAACGGGATCATCTCTGTAATAATTAATTGTGCAGACAACAGTTCTGTGGTATTCTGAAGATTTAGGGCACAAAGGTTTGGATTAAAAAGTCCTATAATCAGTCTGTGAAATTTATTGCTAAACAAACTTACTAACAAGTCATGATCACTGACATGCTTATAGATGCTTGAGATTTAATTATTACTAAATGTCTTTTCTTTTGAAATCCATTTGAGTAGTATGTTTGTTTGAAAATAAATCGTATAGATCATAAAATTTTAGAGAACCTGTATTTCTACTCAATTCATTGACATTAAACTGTTGCTGAGTTCTTTGAATGCATTGTTTAAGTGCTGCAATAAATTTACAGGGCCTTTGGTTGTGTATGCTGGCTAAAGAATAATTAAATAGATAAATGCTCATGATAATGCCAGATAATTTTTCAAATAAAAAAAACTGATTTTTTTCACATGTATTTATGGTTTAAGATTTTTTAGGAAAAAAAATAGTTTTTTTTTTAAAAAAAACTTTAGGAAAAAACTTTAAGACAGTAGATACATTATTTTAAAATTTTGAATGGATGCTACGAGAGACAGAATTTATATTAGCACACAGTGGCGATAGAGAAATTACAGAATTATTATAGAAATATTTGGGACAGAATCCTCTAAAAAATCTATCCTAAGATAACTTTTTAATGGAAACTTTAATAAAATGCTTTTAGAAGAACTGTCTATAAATTTTAAAATAGATGTGAAAGTGCTAGTATTTATGTGGGGACAGTCCTTAGTTGATGCATGTGGAAGACGGAGAGTTTGGAGTAAGTGCCCCACCCTTTTATAAGCACACATGACAATCTTCATCTTGGTTCACTCAATGCTTTTTTTTTTTTATTTACTTTTCTTACCTGCAGGTTTGAGCCTTTCAGCAACATGGCTTGTTGCCTTCAGATGCCAGATAGCAAAGCCCTCAGCTTCTTGCAGGAAAGTACACAGCTGCTGTCCCAAGCAGAGCCAATCAGCAGTAACCCAGAAAAGCCTCTGTGGCAGCTGGGCCGGGCTATGCATTCCATCCACAGCATCCGTGGACCCCAATGCAACGGTTTCCACAGTGTCCGTGGACCACAATGCAATTGTTTCTCCGCTCCCCTAGCGCCTTTTGCTCCTACTGATGCTCTGAATCTCATCAGCCTCCATTGCTCCAGCCTTGACTCAGAAACTCTAAATCAGGTCAAGCCCCCAGAAGCTGGGAAGATTGCTCATGAGAGGTCTCCCATTACCCACTCTAAAGACCATAGTAGTCACCAGTTGTGGAGAGCTTGTGTGGAAGAGCCCAGACTGACCCAAATTTCTGAGTCACAGAGAGGCAGGAGGAGAGTTTTCCGCAAGCAGCCTAAACCCAGAAGGAGCTATGATGCTCTGGACCCAAATTTCCAAGGGGTAACACTTCACATGAAAGTGTGTCTGTGTCAAAGTTGTTCAGAGGGCTGTCGCCTTATCATTAAATCCCAATTCAGCAGGTACAGTTGCTGTAGGACATCTCGGTGAGCCTGTGGCTCCTGATTCCCAGATATGCGAACAGGAATGCTTTATAATGTTCATAGGATTAATTTCTCCTTTTTATTAACTTGTCTACCATGTAATGTGCCTATTGTGTCTCATAAGTAACGGTTCCAATTGGAAAAAAATGTCAAAGACTTCACAAAGATTTAAACTTCCTCTCTTGTTTAGCGCCCCAATTCCTAAAAGCCACATTTTGTCTTACAAGGGGGAGACATATAAATATAAGTATAAATGTAACACTGGCACAGTGCAGCATCATTTTTTTACTTTCATAAATGACGCATGGATTTCATATGTTTTCTTGGAAAATAAAAATGATAATTGGCTGTGTCCCATAAGTAGCAGTTCCAATTGGAACTGCTTAACAAAAGGATGAAGGAAAGCTGCAGCAGTATCAAAAATTGTGCAAGAACTGCGGCATTCTAGAGAGATTGCATGGAAGTATTCTGGAAAATAGTTCACAGGGGCAATGTTTCCAGGGAAGGTGTTTTATGGATATAATTTGTTCTTATCTCTACCACCTCCCATAGCAGTCATTTTATGAGAGTACATAATATGTTTTCTGAATTAAAATGTTCCCAGTATGCTGCCCACAGGAGAATGAGCCATAGAGTCTTGTTTTCTAGATGACAAAAGACAATGTCAGTTCAGTGAGGCACCATGTTGATAATTTTGCAACAGAGTTGCCAGTCTGCCTTCTGTTCCTTTTGTTGAGTCAGTTTGGTCAACTATAAGTTGTTAAGGAAATGAAAATCTGCAATTTCTTTCTGGAATTCCAACTAGACAAGCATTGGTTGGTAGATACAAAAGAGCACTCTCAAGAGATTTATAACCAGACTTGCCTTATAAGGGAGATAGGTGGCATATAAATTTAATAAATACTGTATTGCTGTGAAGAAACCATCTCAAAACTGCTTCTGTAAATTCAGGTTAATCACTTCCCAGCCACCCAAAAGAATGGGTGTCACTTTTATCTTGAGTGATAAAGGACTTCATGCCTTTTAGAAATTATAGATTAGATCATTTATAATTCCTGGCCATTGATCTGGTTGGAATTGTAGTTCCTAATATATAAAGGGAAGCACAGTTGAACATTTTATTTTGGAAATAAATTCTATAGAAGAGAAACCCTCCTATACTCTTTATTCCTAATGCAATCTTTTGTCCCCTTGTCTTGATCATTTTTTCCCCCTTTGCCATGTAAAACATGTGAAAACCAGTAAAAAAAAAAGGTAAAAAGGGCAACTTTTAAATACTGTTTGTTTTGTAACACACTGTGATTTAGATGAAGTAAGATAATCCTAAGGAACATAAGATATGAGAAATTGTATTTTTTACTTTGTCATCTATTTGTTATCCACCTGTTAAAGCCCCAACTTTCTTTAGGTATGGCTGCAGAATTGTATTCTTAAAATGCAGTACCTATGAATTATTTGTTAGAGGTTTCCATATTTTCTTTATGAGCAGCATGGCTATTAACTGAGTTTATATTTCTGTGTTTTTATTTGTAAACCACCAAGAGGCATGCAAGTGTAATACGCAGTATAGAACTTCGATAAATATATTAGATTTATCCAATCTGACTCTTAACTGATCCAGGAACAATTCCTCTAAACCACAGAATCTCCCTAAATAGATATAGGATAGATCTGTAAATGTTCAAAACATATTCTAACAGATGTAAGATCCTTTTTGCATATACAGTACATATAACTGGGATCAAGTGTATTTTGAATAGTTTCTTATAGCTTTGGTTGAAAGTTGATTAGTTATGCTGTCTTGAACTTAATATTTCCAGGTATTACTTACAAGCTGCAATCTTCATTCTCATTTGGTAAACAATCTTTTAGTAAAATTGTCTTATAAAGTTTGTGATTAATTATGATATTTTCAGCTCCATCCTTTGGCCTCTGCCATTAGAGAGTATAATTGTGTATTTGTTATCAGGAGTGCCCCTAAAATGATTCCTGCTGCCCTCAGAGAAAATAATAACTTGCTTTGCCACAGAATGTTCTTGGGTATCTACCATAATTTATGCCTTCCACAAGAGCTGTGGTAGTGCAGTGATTAGAATGCAGTACTGCAAGCTACTTCTGCTGACTGCTGTTTGCCAGCAATTTGGGAGTTCGAATCTCAGACAGGCTCAAGGTTGACTCAACCTTCCATCAATCTGAGATGGGTAAAATGAGGACCCAGATTGTTGACTCTGTAAACTGCTTAGAGAGGGCTGTGAAGCAATATAGAAATCTAAGTGCTATTGCTATTACTGGGTTCTTTTCAGTTCCATCCTTTGGCCTTTGCCATTAGAGTGTATAATTGTGTATTTGTTATCAGGAGCACCCCTAAAATGATTCCTGCTACCCTCAGAGAAAATAATAACTTGCTTGGCCACAGAATGTTCTTGGGTATCTAATTTATGCCGCCTTCTTTCTCATCAATCTCCAAAATGAGACTCATGGCATGTATATCAGAGATTCTGTAAAGTAATGTGAGAGAAACAGTAAAGATTGTACAGGTAGTCCTCAACTTATGACTACAATGGAGACCAGAACTTCAGTTGCTAAGGAAGGTGGTCATTAAGTAAGTTGTGCCCAATTTTACGACCTTTTTCGCTGCAGTCATGAAGTGAATCATCATGATTGCTAAATGAATCCAGTTTCACCCATTTACTTGTTAGCAGGGGTGGGTTCTACTTACCTTTACTACCAGTTCATAATGGGGCCGCGCGCACACACAAGCTCTTCTGTGCATGTGCAGAAGCGTTCTGATGACGTTAGGGTTGGTGGGCAGAGCCTCCCTCTGGTTTTACTACCGGTTCTATAGAACCGGTCCGAACCGGGGGCAACCCACCACTGCTTGTTAGAAGCCGACTGGGAAGGTCGTAGATGCCAATCATGTGACCCTGGGATGCTGCAAGTATTGTAAATACATGCCAGTTGTCAAGCACCTGGAATTTTGATCACATGACTGGGGGGATGCTGCAACAGTCATAAGTAACTTTTTTCAATGCCATCGCAACTTTGAATGGTTGCTAAACAAAGTGTCGTAAGTTAAGGACTACCTGTATTTAATTTTCAGTGTAAATCAGGGTATAAAGCTAAATCATATGACTTAGAAAATGGTTTTGTTTCAAAGCATACTTGAAATGCTAAATATCTAATCTCTGCTCAGTGGAAAATTTAGGAAAAGAAATGGAGTCCCATTAGCAGAAGAGTGCAAAGCTGGCAGTTCGGAAGAGGAAGGATTTGTTTCTGCTCACAGTATGTTAATTCTTTTGCAGTAAATAATTATAATACTAACTACTTATTTTTAAAGTGTCCAAGACAAAAGTATGTGTATCTTTATTTTTCAGGAAATGATTGGGTCTAATAATCCAGTATAAACCTTACAGTAGTTTAAATTATAATCTGAGAACTAAATTATCTGTTTAAGAATTGTCCTAGCAACAAACTCACTAAGTGATTTGATTAACAGTTATGATGTTGTCAACCTTATTTCAACATCTTATGATGAAAAAAAAAATAGACCACCAAAATATTTGTAGAATTATGGAAATAAAATAGGAAGGCAATTTGAACTTTATAGATATAATTGTATAAATTATGTATATTAACCCTATTAAAGTTCACTCATTCTGAATTTTCTTTATAAAAACTTCAATGATGAGCACATAGGACATATTTCATGTCACCAGGATTTCCCCCCAGAATTCAAAACAGCTAAAAATAGTCAACAAAACACAAAACAAAACAAAACAAAAAACAAAACAAACAAAACAAAACAAAACACCATTGGTCTAGTAGTACAAGTTAGAAGAAATTTGTAAGACATGTTTTCAGCAAATTTAAATTACGAAAATATATTACTTCACTTAACTGCTCTTTGCTTTCAAGGAAATAAGTGTTGTGCTTCCTGCAAGACTAGGAAAACACCATTGTGGAGAGATGCTGAAGATGGGACCCCTCTCTGTAATGCCTGTGGCATTAGGTATTTAGCATCCTATGGTATTATAGTTCAACAATGTCGTTTGATAAGGTCTAGGACCGTGATGATGAACCTATGGCACGCGTGCCACAGGTGGCACACAGAGCCAGATCTGTGGGCACGCGAGCATTGCCCTAGCTCAGTTCCAGTGTGTGTGTGCGTGCCAGTCAGCTGATTTTTGGGCCTTCCGGGCTCACCGGAAGTTGGGAAACAGGCCATTTCTGGCCTCCGGAGGGCCTCCAGGAGGGTGGGGGAGGCCATTTTCGCCCTCCCCAGGCTCTAAGAAAGCCTCTGGAGCCTGGGGAGGGTGAGAAATGGGCCTTTTGGGCCCACCGGCAACCTTTATGCTGTCGCGTGCCAAAAGCGGGGGGAGCACGCGCATGCACACGGGGAGGGGCGCAGGGGGCATTGAATAATAGGTAGGCACACATGCGATCCTCCTGTGCTCCCCCGCTTTTGGCACGCAACAGCAAAAACGTTAGCCATCACTGGTCTAGGATTTACTACAGAACAGGCCAAGCACTGAACTGCTTGTGATTTATCTATTAAAGGTCAAAAACATAGAAAGGAAAAAGGTGATTTGAACTATGACTAAGATTATGCTCTGGAAATATGTTGGAAAATAGTTCCAATGATCCCTAATATCTATTGCAGGGGTGAAATCCTACTGGTTCGGACCAGTTCGGGCAAACCACTAGGGATTATGGGCATCAGTTCGCCAAACCAGGAGTAATTACCCCTTGGCCCCTCCCACACCCGGCCGATTGCCGTTCACCTCTTCCGGCTGCTCGATATTCTACAGAATTCAATGTTAAATGCAGCAGAGAGAATGCTAACTTTTCTCCCTCCATTCACAATGGAGCTGCTGCAGCCTGTCCCTTTTAAGGTAGTTCCCCAGGTGGGAGGGGGATGGGTGAGTAGCAGCTGGAATGGAGCCATTTTTGTGAAAGGCAGGAAAATGGGGAAGGGGATTTTCCTGTCTGTCATCCATTCCTCAATCTCAGCAGATTTAGGGAAGGATGGTAGGCAGGAATATTCCCTTCCCCATTTTCCTGCCATTCGCGACAAGGAGTGGCTGGGAGGGGAAGGGCTGTGAGGAGCCCTTTGATGTGAGTGATATCGAATTGGCCATGCCCACCCAGTCACATGACCTCTCCCCAACAAATCACGCCCACAGAACCGGTAGGGGAATTTTTTAAATTTCACCCCAATCTATTGGCTCTATTCTTTTTTTTTTTTTATTGCAAAAGTTTTACAATTACATTTTCACCCCTTTTCTCCCCCACCCCCCCAAACTTCCCAACCTCCCTAGCCCTCCCTAACCCTCCCCTCCCCCCAGACTTCCCTATAATATACTCATACTCATAAAGAACCCTAATATAACACTTATATATAAACTTGAACCCCTCCCTCCCCTGTATAATTTTTCTCTTTACCTCATTGCTCTATTCTTCATAGGAAGTATTTTCCTTATATCCCACAAATATTTCAAGACAAGATATCTCCATTTTGTTTCATGCAAATGGGAGATACAGCAACATGGGAAGATGCTTGGTACAGCTTACAAAATTCAGCTCAGTCAGTGAGCACAGATACGGAATGACCAATGACATTTTTATTAAACTTATTAATAAAGTTTAAACTTTATTATTAAATTTCTTCTCCCCCTCCCCCCCTCCAGGTACAAAAAGTACAGAATAAGATGTTTTCACTGCTGGAGTATTCCAAAGCATGGTGGGAAACCTTACCCACATTGTTCCAACTGTGGAGGAAAGTTGGGTGTGGTAACTGCCCAGCAGAAACCTGGAAAAAGGTAAAAAGGCTGGGGAGAAAGAAAGCTTTGGTTGTTTAGAATAGCTTGTGATTGTCCTGAACATCTGCTGCTCACTTGAAGTTGATTTATGAAATCATCCATAAGAAATGTGGGCTGTATTCAGTGGTGGGTTGCCCCCGGTTCGGACCGGTTCAGAAGAACTGGTAGTAAAACCGGCGGGAGGCTCCGCCCACTAACCCGGACGTCGTCATAGGTGATCTGCGCATGCGCAGAAGCGGGTGCGATGCGAACCGGTAGTAAAGGTAAGTAAAACCCACCCCTGGCTGTATTACAACATTTGGTTTAGGTTCTGATCTGATTATTTGAAAAACAGACCAGATCTTCTAGATTAATAACAGGCCACTTGATAAGTAAGCTGTGCCTGTAAGTGAGTTCTAATGCCAAGGTTACCAGTTTTTCATTAAAAGCAATAACATTCATTTCTAGCCTAGTCAATGAAGTAAACTGCAAATTGTGTGATCACTATTCAGCTAAAATAAAAATCTAAGTAAAAAAGATGTGCTTCTAATTTTCAGTGTCCCAACTAGTTAATTCACAATTTTAGCAATTGGAAAACAAAGTTATTAATTCCCTTTTAAAACTCTTTTCCATTGGAAAGAGAGTGGTGACACTTTTTTTTTTTAAAAAAAAACATGCTTATGGTATTGTAATTGAATTGTATTTCTGTGTAAAAAAATAACCCTAACCCTCCATCCTGCAAAAATTAAGAACAGAAATAGTATTTTCTAATATGAGCATTTCTTTTAAAAATTAGCAATTTTCAATATTCAAATGTTATTCTGCTATGTTGAGAGATAAATTATGAATTGTAGTGGATTTGTCTAAAGATAAATCCATTTTAGATTATAGTGTGTCTTTGTGTGTGTTATGCTAACTCTCCAGAGTAATCCAGTTTTGCTATCGCATGAGGATGAATAAAAAGAAATATATTTGAATCCCCTGCAGTCCAATGTTGCTAATTTTTTAAAAAGGAAAATGAAGTGAGAGACGAGATCAAAGCTGATTTTCATAGCAATACAATGTATTAAGAGCTGGAGGTAACTTTTACATATGAATGCAAAATGTCAAACCCAGTTGAACATTTTTCTTTTGGATTTCACCCCTGGATAACTTTGGCTCTTTTCTTTCTGTGCTGAGAGAGAATTATATGTCCAGAAACCAGCCTTTTCCCCCCTAGATCCACTGAAAGCTAAATTTGCTTAGCTAGATAGAGTAACATTACAAGCTGAAGGAAGTCAGAGAAAAATTTGCTTGATCTAGTGATCCTTATATTTTTCCTCCACGCTAGTGCCAGAACAGCTCTGTCTCATCTAGACTGTGTATTGCTTTGTTTTTTCTTCTTTCCCTGCATGCTTGATAGCAGACCCTGCTTTAGGAATTGAGGATTTATGTCCTTGAGGATTTTAATCACAAGTGGAAATATATTATATGGAGCCCAGCTTTGCCTATTGCAAAGGAAGAGAGATCAGTTTGTCAAAATCAGCCCTGTCTAGTTCGATATGTGCTCAGTCAACCAGAAATCTCAGGAATTGTAGACCTGTCAGCCTTCCTTTAAAATAAATAAATAAATGAGTCCCTAGCTCATTTATTGAGGAACAAATATGAAGTTCCCAAATGTGACTGATAAGTTCAGTAGCCTGAAAGTAAAGTGAATTCCAAACTCTGATAAGGTGTATTCCTATATCACAGTTCATTGTCAAGGTCCTTTCTCACAGTTCCCTCTGTCACACTCAGTCTTGAAACTCCTCCCAATATTTTCAAGTTGAAAGGTAGAACAATAGCTTGGTAGTAAAATGTCTGCTTTATAGGAACACCACATTATACATTCCTAGGCAATTCCTTTCTTCACCGGAGGTCCCAGCACAAATGTTGTCTGTGTGTGAACTTGCATGAACAGGGAACATTAAAAACCAATGGCTGTAATAATTAAAACATTGAAATGCTACTGGGAAGACTCAGGTTTTCAAGTCATGGAAGCTCACTGGGTGAATTTGTGTCAGCCACGGTCCCTCACCCCAATCTACCTTATAGGTTCTCCATAGTGTGGAAAAAGAAGAAGAGGGTTTGGGAATTTGGGAAGTAAATTTGGGGAGTAAATCCCAGTTTGGGGTTTGAAATAAATAATTAAATAATGAACCAGAAAATACCCCTAAGGGCTGAACCTTTTGAAGGATGTTGCCGCTTCAATACAGAAAAGAGGAGTGCTTTGCTTGTCACATTATATTTCTTGAAGTAATAGTCTTAGGTGATTTCCACAGCCCTAACCTAAATGGTATTAGTACATTATTAATAGCCTAAACAGTGTAAATAGTATTAATAGATTATTTTTATTGTACTTTGAATAATAAACATAAAATTGAGAATGTGGTTATGCCTTAATCATACATCATATTATAAATTTAAGGGATTCTTTCTTTCTGTTTTGTAGATGTGGCAATTTTGTAAAAATTTGCAATTAGCTGGAGAGGAAAATTTCTTTGAGGAACTTGAACTACTTGCCTGACAGCCTTGGATGGATAACTAGATGGATCATTATTAGATATACTAATCACATTTCCATAGATTTTTTATTTTGCCTTTGCATTTTGATTCTTCCTGGATATTACTCTGATATGAAATTGCAGATATATTGTATGTTGAACATTTAATTTAAATGAATGTGTAAGAAGGTAGAAAAAAAAGCATGGAATATTTATGAAATAGAGGTGTTTTACCTGAAATTTCAACAATCCACACAGCTGAGGAAAAAATGCTGAAATACTTCCAAGTAATTATTCTTCCTAATCACATGGATATTCCTTTAAGGTATTTTGGGTTAATATCAATACCTCACTCATAACATTTGGGGTTGAAGTTATATTAATGGCAGTGCTATTTAATACTTTTTAGAGAGAAATTACAAAAAGCTGCAAAACAGCTTTTTCATGGGTTACTTTTGGACAAGTAAGAGAGGGATCTTATTTAAAATATTTAATAATTAGGCTACCATCTTCTAAGATTTAAAAAAAAAACATAGTCCCATGTGATTAAGGGACATTTCTCCTGATAATATTTGTTAATTTCACAATAAATAATTACTATAAAGGCACAAAGTGTATGCGACAAAGTATTTGTATATTTATAGTAAACTGGCATGTATTATTCAGTATGCAGCAACATGATAGTTTCTTAATGATTCAAAAGGCATTCACTCTTCAGGAAGAATTGTGTTTTGTGATATTGTGCAGGATTCTTTTTGAAGTATATTTGTTTTTGTAAATAGCATTTATATTAGAAGTTTGAGATTGCTATATTCTCTATAGAGCAGTATTAAAATGAAAAACAACAGATCTGTATCATGAAATAATCAAACTAAATACCTTGATTTTTTTTGTAATTAACTAAAATTCTGCAATTTACTATAATTCAAAGTTTTGTTGAAAGTAACATATTAATGGTTATTTCACCACTAAATAGCTGCCAAACAACTGCAATAAATATTATTTATTGTTACACACTACAGAACACTGTTTGATTAATTCTTGCAAAGACTGGGAAGAGGGAAGGGGAGGGGAAATACCACTAAACCTAGTGGTATAGTGGTGAATACTTAAAGATTCAGAGGTCAGATGCTAGAACAGGAATTCATTTTTTGAGTTGAGACTTGCATACAATTCCAATGAAATATAAATTGGTTTATTTGGTACTGGATGGCAATGCATTTCACTTTCCACCACATTAGGGAAAAACTTGTCAATAAGACTAAATTACCTACAAATCCCTTTACTTTATTGATTATTAGTACGAGGCCAACATCATCATGTTTATCTCCAGAAGAAATAAAATGGGAGATCTATTTAGCATGACCATTGGCAGGACAATTTTATCACGAATCTGTCTTCTGACATAGCTATCTGTTTAAGATTGCTTCACCCATCTGCCCTATTGGAGGTGTTCCCTTATTCGGCATTCTTCTGGGGTACAATAGCGCTGTCTTCTTTCACTTATACAAGTCATCTATTGCTGCTATAAATATGAACTAATAAATATATGGACTTTTACTGAATTCCTTTACCAAGGAATTGTACTTCTAGAAAACCCCCTCAAATCAATTCATCTTTTGTTGATAACACAAATTGATTGTGTATTGAATTACAGGTAATCCTCAACTTACAATTATTTGTTTAGTGACCATTCAAAATTACAACTGAAAAAAACGATTTATGACCGTTTTTCATGCTTACAACCATTGCAGCATCCCCATAGTCATGTGGTCAAAATTCAGATGCTTGGAAACTGGCTTGTATTTATGACTTTTGCAGTGTCCCAGGATCATGTGATCACCTTTTGTGACAATCTGACAAGCAAAGTCAATGGGGAAGGCAAATTCACTTAACAACCATGTTACTATCTTAACAACTGCAGTGATTCAATTAACTGTGGCAAGAAAAATCATTAAATGGGCCCAAACTCACTGCCTTGTTTAGCAGCAGGAATTTTGGGCTCAATCATGGTCATAAGTTGAGGACTATCTGTATAAGGTCCCTGTTCATAAATTCCAGAACAATCCCACAGTCCCTGTGCTTTTGACTAGACAGCATACAAAATATTATCTTGCATGTGGTATGGAACATGCACTCTAGGGGTCTCTCAGTAGACCTCTTCCCATCTTTTGGGTTGACCTTCACCACCTTTTTTGACTTTCCTGTTTGATACTTAATCTTTAAGTGAAATGGCAATCTCCTTTATACTCTTGACTTGGATGGTTTATGCCCCCACCAGGGATTGCTGACATGAAATTCACCTATCCTAATATATCTGGTGTCTCTTGAGATTTATGCTGATGCTAAAGCAGATGCAGGCTACAAACATTTACTTCAATTTAATAAGTAGGTATCTAAAACTGTATGGTTCTGGATTTTTTAATAGCTAGTCAAAGGAGGGATTTGTGCTCTTATTAACACTAGCTGTTGTACTTTAGTAGACCAACAAAAGTCCTTCTTGATGTTCAGGTTTTTCTACCACATTCTGCCAACTTTTATGCCCTTGCAGCGTGATGCTTCCTTCTCAAAAACATGGCAATTGCTCTCTTCCTAGCTACCTAGACCTGTCTTTGGGTCTATCATCACAGAACATCTGTTCTATGTTAATATTCAGTGGTGATTTGTATTGTTCGAATGGCCTGTGCCCTCCTACCCACCAAATTTTCTTTTCCCATTGTGCTGCAATACCACCACTCGCTGTTGTGGAGATAACAGCCATTGTGGCTAAGCCGGACTGCAAGTACAAAGAGACACAACCTCATGAAAAACTAAGGAGCCCTTAGATTGTATCTCTCTAAAGTTCAAAGGGGGTGGGGGGAGGGATGTTGGAAGCCATGGCTAGGAGGGCGTTTGCAAACCTTCGGATAGTGGACCAGTTGTGCCCATACTAGATCAGGAGGCCTTGCTCACGGTAACTCATGCTTCTTAATTTCCAGGTTAGACTACTGTATCACACTCTACATGGGACTGCCCTTGAAGATCATTTGGAAACTCCAACTGGTGCAGAAAGCAGCTGTGTGGGTACCAGATATACAGCATACATAACACCATTCCTGTGTGAGCTTCACTGGTTACCAGTGTGTTTCTGGATGCAATTCAAGATGCTGGTGGTTGCCTATAAAGCCCTACATGGTTTGGGGCTGGAGTTCCTGAAGGGATCACCTTTTTTTCCAAGAGTCTGTATTGGTCCAACTAGATCAAGCAGAATGGGCATGTAGACTTGATCTCTCTCTCTCTCTCTCTCTCTCTCCCCCTGCCCCCCTCTCTCTGATATAGTTTTCAACAATTCAGTTATCATCTTAGTTACATTAAAATGGAAGATTACATTCTTTTACACTGACTTGCCCTCTCAGTAATTCTCTGCATATCAGTTCATAATTGCATTTATTCCATGTTCTAGTAAGATTAATTCCCTCCATATTTCTTTTTAAAGTATAGCCTTTGTCTTGTCTTAAAAACATTACATCCACTCCAAATATGAAAACTTATAGTCCAAAGTTGATGTCTCCCACCTTGGCAAGGCACCACTCAGCTAGGGAGAGAAGAATGAATCTGTAGAATTTTACTGCCAGAATTAACATCCATGTCCCAGGACAGAAGAGCAGTCAGTTCCTCCGATACAACATTTTCAAAAGGCAATGAACTCATTTCATATTTTCAACTGCAGAAAGTACTTTAAAAGGATATCTACAAAAATGGAAGAGATGAAGGCTGCTTTCAGGCTTTGGTCTGGGAAAATGCCATGTATGTGCTAGGCTGGGCCAGAACCCGACACACTAAAACTGGCTGTCCATGCTCAACCATGGGACAGTCAATTGGCTGTTAACACACTGCAGAGTGAATTAGAAAATTATACGATCCCAAAACCCTTCCTTCAAAAGCCGAGATAGTGGAAGATATGAGTGGGTGGTATAGAAAACGGTTGTTCTTTCATTTACCTTCCTTGGACCTTATCTTGGGAGTACCTGCCTGAGATTGTTCAGGTCCTGGTGAGCTGTATGCCATAGATGTCAATATCACAAGGCCTCTCCCGATTTAGGAAAGTGGCTTCAGTAGAATTCTCTGCATCACGGACATTGTATTCCCCCTTTTTACAGGCTGTAGATTTGAGGTAATAAATGACCCCAGCCATTCCTCCCAGGACCAACATGGTGGCACCAGCAATTGCCACAATGACAATAATATATAGCCAGTGATCTGCAAAAGAGGAAGCATATTATTAGTTAGCAGCCTTTTGGCTTACAAAAAGAATTCTTAAGTAGTGACCACTTGTTATAAAACTAACCTGACCTGCTGAAAAATATACAAGCCCACGTGGGCAGGCTTCAACTTGCGCCTTTAAAAATTGCACATGGTCTTTTACTGAGAATAAAGCCATTGATAACCCTTCCTTCCTTTGAAAATTTGCTTTATATGGGCTGTTTCATCTGAAATGTTAAACGACTTAGCTGTTTCTCTTTTGTCCCTCTGAGTTAGAAATGTTATCTATGGTTTAGCTATTTCGAAAGTTCATTCTCTGTTGTTGGTTGGGGAATTCTGGGATTTGAAGTCCACAGGTTTTTAATTTGCCAAGGTTGGACACCCCTGAATTAGATGTTATATGGCACATGGATATAAGAGTCTCAGTATACTTTGCTTTTTTTTTTTTTTTTTTTACAGAAAACCAACCAAGGAGTTTGTAGACAGAAGCATTAGCACAGTGGTGGTGAGTTTACATAATTAGTACTCTCCCTTTTAGTTGCTTTATCTTCCTATCTGAATCTTAACTGTGCTTTATTTCTTTATACTAAGCATATGCCCAACTTTCTTACTAAGTCTTATTTCACACTTAACTCCTGATAATGGGTTCTTGTTCTTAGGGGGGAAAAGGAGAGCTTGTAAGCTGTCCCAGTCCTGCTGTTGTCATCTTTACAAATAAAATGTCATTGCTAATGGCATTTTTCAAAGCTTGTGTAGCATCCGGTCTTACCTTCCACCTGGATTTCTACCTGGCTGTGCTGCTGTCCATGCTTGTTGCTTGCTGTGCACTCATACACACCATTGTTCTGTCCATCTGCATGGACAATTAACACTGTGCTGTTGTTACCAATAAAGATGATGTTGGAGGCATGGGGCAACCTCCAGGTGTAGCTGGCAGCTGGGGACCCATCTGCCTGGCAGGTAATGGTGATGTTTTCTCCCCTCCTAATGGGTAAAGAACCACTGACAGATAGTATGGCAGTAGCAGGCCTGTCTGGAAACAAAAATGGTGGGTGTTCAGTTCATCCAAGAAAAGGCATTCGTTTTTAGGTTTTAGGTTTTAGGTTTTATTAAATTTGTATACCACCCTACTCCCGAAGGACTCAGGGCGGTGAACAGGCACAAGATAAAATACAGAAATACAAAAGTTAAAACAATTTAAAACCAAATTAAATAATATTGGCCCACGACAATTAAAATCCCAATAAATTTAAAACCAATTAAAATTTCAATTTAAAATTTAAAAAAGGGGAGAGTTCTCTGTCTTCTCCAGCTATCTTAGTCTCTTGACTAAGTCTTGGGTAGGCTATACACATTGTTAAACAAACAAACAAACAAATAAATAAATAGCATTGCAATGCTTTTAGACAAGTTAATATTGAGATTTGCAAAGCATCCAGCTGTAGGGGCTACTGGATCTGGGATGCAAAAATCAGATGAACATCCAATGACCACTAGATGGAGTTTTGACCACAGGCATCATACACAGCTAAAATGTAGCACAATTGCTTGTTTCAGAAAGAAAGAGAAGGTTAAGGCTCTTTGATCTAGGCTGTAAACATTCAGACCTGGCAGCATAGAGATATCAAAACTTCTCTGCTTGCATCTAGTGATTGTTTGGAGTTTTGCAGCTTATATCTGTGATCTCAGAATACCCTCCTAATCCTTCTTCCTCATTAATATTACATATAAAGAGTGATGAATCTATAGGAATGTTTTCTGTGGGGTTTAGAATACAGAATTGGTTGGAAGGGATGCTGGAACTCTTCTAGTCTAACCCACTGCCCAGGCAGGAAACCTGAACTGGGATTTATATAAAACATTCCTTACTTTGAACCAACTTTAAAACAGAATGATTGCTTGTGCCACCAAGGAATAATGTCTTAATAATATTATTTTTTAAAGCCTCTTTTCCCAACATAACTTTAAGAATAAAACTAAGGCCAGATTTGGGCTACAGAATTCTGGATGCCAACTGAGATACAAAAAGCTAGTTCTTTGCTGTCATCCATTCAGGTTTCTGAAGCCCAGGCTTTGAATCAAGGTGCTAGGATTCCAGCACTGAAAAAGAAAACCCTCACACAGGGCTGGAAAAAAGGGAAGCAAAATTGTGATTGACTAACTGATTGATTGATTGATTGATTGGCTGCCATCATGTTCTTATTTTACTGATTTTAAATCAATTTCAAAGTAGCATCTAAGAATATTTAGCAGCATTTTGGCTTATAAAGTAGTTGAAACAGAACAGAGTCAGACATCTGCAGGAAAACAGTGAAGCTCAGCAAACATCAACACTGAAAAACTTTTCAAGTCAGATTATGGAGGAAAGGCTTTAAAGAAATAAATCAAACATTTTTTTTCCTGGGAGGGTGTTCTCTGAGATCACTGGGACTTAGGTTGTTTGGAAAATTACATTTTAAGATTTCAGATTTAGCCTGAACATGCAAGATGACAGATAACAATCACTTTAAATGGCTATTATATAAGACCAAGTATAATAGAGACAACACATCTGAGTTATGTTGAATAAGCTTCTATTGCAATTTGAACCGACAACATCTGGATTACAAAGCAAGAGTTTTACTGATTTTACTATTGAAACATTGAACATAAAGGAAAGATCTAAAACATGAGAGCTCAATATTGGCTCAGCCGAAGAGGTGGTCTTTCCTCTACAAAGGAACCAATGAACTGCTGGCTTTAGGCTGTCTCTAATTCTCAGCCCTCTAGCCCAATGGACAGGAGCACTTCAGAAGGGGTGCAGTTTTGAACTGGAGCAGACCCAGGTTGTTTGCAGGTTGAGTAGAAGATTTATAGAAGAGAACCACATCCATTCCTGCCTTCCAGAAATGGTTGCCAACCAGTTATAATCACGGGGTAAGATATAAATCAGGTTCTGTTTCTAGTGGGCAAGCTTCCTGCTTTCTTTGTGGCACCTTAGTTACTCTCCATGAGAGGATAGCATTAGGACAGTCTCCTATTTGGATTTTCCTCACAAGAAGACATATTGGCAAATGAAAAGAAGAGTGCACAAGGAGGAGATTGATATTCATTGGGATGAGGTACTCTATAGAGGGGTAGGAAGAGAGATAATGAGCTTTCCTCACATATCCTTCAGTCACACAGTATTTGTCTTAGAAATATGTAGGTGCTCCTGGAATGTAGATAAGGGGGGGGGAATACTCTTTCTAGAAGCTTGCACTGGGTGACAAGGGTTGCTCTTCCCCCACATCTACATCCAGCTTCCTCTCTCTTTTCCTGCAGTAATTGCTAGTATAATAATGGCCAACTAAAGGAATTTTACAAACTCTTGGAGATGAATAGAATTGGGAGTACCACCTCATCCCTCCTCAGGCACAGAACTTGTGGATGTTCACCATGAAGCCATGAATGAACTGATGACTCACATTCCACTTGCACATTCACCATCCATCTCTCTGTTCCATGGCCATTAGTGGCATTGCACTCATAGATGCCAGAGTCATTCCTGCTGACATTCTGCTCTCTGTAGAATTCTCCAGTCGTTCCCTCCTTGGCACACAAGACAAGTGGGGTGGGAATCCCATTTGCTTCACAGGCCAGAGACTGCAGAGTCCCTTCCAACCAGGTTTGATTGCTCGGGCAGCTCGATTCATCCATCTTGGGTTTGGCTGCAACAAATTGATGGACAAGAGTCTCCTGACATATATAAAATATGCATAGGCAAAAATATGCTTCACAGATGGCCACTTTGAACTTCAAACTAGAGGACTATAAATCTGTTACTAACATATTCCATTTCACAAGATGTCTCACGTTAAAAACAAATACAGTAAATTAAAGCTTCATCCTTCATCCTGATTCAGATGGGACAAATGATACTGGAAGAAACTATGAGGACTTGGGAAGAAAGGTGAAAGAACTTGGCTCAGTGGCTAAGACACTGAGCTTGTTGATCAGAAAGGTCAGCAGTTCTGCGGTTTGAATCCCTAGTACAGATCTCCTGCGTGAGCAGGGGGTTGGACTAGATGACCTCCAGGGTCCCTTCCAACTCTGTTACTGTTAAAAGCTGCCAGCAAATTCTCTTCACTTTAGTTTGCAAGAACCTTGAAATATGTAGGCCTGAACTATGGATTTTCAGTACTTCATGGACACTCATTAAATGCCATATCTGCAGGGACAAAAATATGACAGAAAGTAAAGGGTTTCATCCTTATTTTAGGATGAAATATATTAGGTACAGACAAAGTTAGATTCAGCTGATCAAAAAGGCATGTTTAAACCACTCCACACCCTGGTATAATGTTCCTATTGTACCTGACAAAGAATGAAGAAAGCCTGGATTTCCAAAGATACAGACTTAGCTAAATGACTCCTAACCTTTAGTGGAACTGCAGGGGTCCCTAGTGTGGACAAAAATAAAGTAAAAATAAATCTTCCTATCAGGTGAAAGTAAGAGATGGATAAACCGGTTGTATTTATAATCAACACTCACTTTCAACTGTAATCTTGACTGCCTTGGCTACACTGCCATGTCGGTTTGTTGCATTACACCAGAAGGTTCCATTGTTAGCTAGGATCCTTTGCCCTTGGCTGAGATCATATGATCTATTATCTTTGGTGCATATAATTTCGGGAGGTGGAAACCCATCAGCATTACAAAGAAAAGTTGGCAGTGCCTCTTCCACCAATGTCCAGTTGCTTGGACAGTTAGATTCATCCATTTCTGGCTTATCTGGAATATCAGGAAAGAGTATAATTTGAAAAGGTTAGGTCACAGGTTTTTAAAGTCTTAAAGCTAAATTAAAAATTCAGATCAAAAGTTATCAAGAAATCAACTCTTTTAATTCTCTTTAAATGTAGGATTCTGGCAAAGTTGTTTACATATCAAATCATGGTTTGAGGATGAATGGAAAATAAGTTAAGAAAAAACTGTCTCATTTAAAACTGCCTGTACTTGAACTATCACCTTTTCAGTACCTTAAAAAGAATGTTTTAAAATGGACGACAGTTCTGACAATGATGTAAATGAGAATTTCTTCAAGAAGCAGTTTTGAAATAGAGAAAATACCTTTTTGAGGAAAAATTACCACAGTTGAAGTTTCCAACTGGGGAAAAAGACCAGTAAAAGAGGAGAATGATAGGAAAGGTATGAGAACCCTCACTAATTCAAGATTCTAATCTGATCCATAAGGGTCCCCTCTCTTACAGCAAGAGTTAAAAACTAAGTGAGAGATAGCTATGAAAAATTTAAAAAATACAAGAAAAATTAATGAGCACCAGAATGGCACGACTTGTTTTGGATCACTTCTAAATGGCAGTCATTTTAAAAAAAATCTTGCCAGTGTACTCATCCCTGTTGGGCTGAAATCCATGTTTACTTACATTCCACCTGGATGCTCACAGCTCTAGAGATGGAACCATGTATATTTGTGGCTGTACAAAGATAACTTCCAGCATATTCTCTGGTGACGTTCTGGAGAATCCCAGGACTATAAGCCATTCCATCTTTAGTGCATTCAATAGTTGGTTCTGGGTTTCCCCAAGCAAAACAGGTGAACACGTGTGGGGTCCCTACTGTCAAAATCCAATTATGAGGACAACTGGAATCATCCATTTCAGGCTCATCTAGAAGATAAGAAAAATCCTGATTTTTCAATGAAATGTAGGAAAATATAGATCAACAATATACAAATGGTGCAGTAAGAGATGATGCTTGATAATTTCTATTGGAGAGGGAATTTTCCATGTCTTTGCAATTTCTGTTTTACAGACTCCAGATCATATGCTGAATACATATTGAATACATTGAATACATAGCCATAGATAAAAATACATTACGGAACTTTAGTTTTTCAGTATTAACCCACACAATTTGCATGCAATATTGAAATGGTATGTGGGAATGACCCTGGAAGACAAGGGGAAGAAATGCTGCCTAGGGAACAATCAGGTAAGAGGGAGGATAGCCTCACCTGTAAAACGGTCAGAGAAAGAAACTCAAAAAGGAACATCACTAACTTATCTAGTGGTAACAGGTGGCGGGTGATCGGTATTTTCAGACTTGCAAGATTCTGAACATAAAAGTGTTATAATAAAGTAATATTAGCTCATCTGGTCACATTTCCTGATTGCACTACTTGGAAAGGCTGACAAATTCACAAATTGCACTTACACTCCACTGTAACAGCAACTATCTTGGTAATTGACCCATGTACATTGGTAGCATTGCAGTAATAAATGCCAGCATGACTTTGCGTGATATTGTGCATCCTTCCAGCATTGTACACTTTGCCATCTTTTATGCAGAATACTTCTGGAATTGGAATACCATCAGCTTGGCAGCTGAGGTTCCACAGGTTTCCTTCTAGCCAAGTTTGATGACTTGGGCATTTGGACTCTTCCAGCTCAGGGCCATCTATAACAGAGAGAAGATGGAGAAGGTGCTTGGTGATAAGAACACAGGAACTTAAAAACAGTCCTTTTGGCATCAGGCCAAAAGCCCATCTAGTCCAGTATTCTGTGTTACAGTCCAGGGGCAAATGAATGCATTCAAGAATCTTACAAGCAGATGATGATGATGATGATGACATGAAAACTTTCTTCAATGGTTGTTTGCATCAACAGTGGAAAAGACCTGTGATTCAGTAAGTGGTATACAGCCACCAAACCAGAAGTATACAATCAATATCAATGGTGGGATTCAAATTTTTTTACTACCGGTTCTGTGGGCGTGGCTTGGTGGGCATGGTGTGGCTTGGTGGGCATCACTTGGTGGGCATGGCAGGGGAAGTTTACTGCAAAATCCCCATTTCCTCTGGATCAGATGGGGGCGGGGCCAGTCAAAGGTGGTATTTACCGGTTCTCCGAACTACTCAAAATTTCCGCTACCGGTTCTCCAGAACTGGTCAGAACCTGCTGAATACCACCTCTGGTCAATATGTTACCCAAAAATATTCTGATTCTTCATGAATTTATCTAGTCCCCTTTAAAAGCAACTTGTGGCCCTTGCCATATCTGGCCGATATAAGTTTTTTTAAAAAGAAGTGCTTCCTTTTACAGGCCCTGAATTTCCCTGCAATGAATTTTAATGGAGGTGAATGAGAGAAGGGAGAAACATTGGATGCTTTTTGACTTTACAATCTAGGAGTGTGTGGCTGGCCCAAAGTCCTCTCTTAGTCCAGCTCCTTAGACACTACCTCCCCCACCCCCCCAAGTATATGTACATGCACATTGATACAGAAACATTACTTACATTCAACATGGATGGTGATTGTTCTAGTGCTGGAGCCGAGCTCATTTGTGGCCGTGCAGTTATAGATGCCAGCATGGCTCCGGTCAACCTGTGTCTTCTCTTCTACATCATAAGCAATGCCCTCTTTGAAGCAAGCCACCAAAGGCTTTGGATTCCCCTTAGCCAAGCAGTGGAGCATTTGTTGTGTTCTCTCTACCCATGTATGGTTGCTGGGACAAGACAACTCATCCATTTCTGGCACATCTGCAATGTGCAGAGGGAACATACACATTGGTTGAGGCTCTTCTCTCTTTGAATGAGAAATAAAGGGGGATGTTTAAGGTTGGAGAAGAATATTGGGGTGACAGTGGGCATATTGTTAGTTAAGCCTGGAGTGAGGCTGATTTAAGATCTGGTGAGGGGAGTGCCTCTAGTGGCATCACTAAACTGTAGAAAATGGTGTGTTCTTTATTATGTTTCCGACCATGTGCAGGCAACCTTATAAATTTGTCTTATATTTTACTGTTAGATTAATTGATCATTTAAAAGCTGCCTTGGAGATTTTGCAGTGGAAGTGAGGAGTGTTTAATATTTTCAACAAAAGTAAAATGAACTGGGGATCTTTTGTGTCCTGTGATTTTTTGTTTTGTTTTTGTTTTTGAAGCTTTTGAATCAATGATGACTTCTGATAACTGCCTGGACTGGTCCCTGCAGTTTTCTTAGCAAGGTTTTTCAGAAATGGTTTTTCCTTTGCCTTCTTCCTAGGGCTGAGAGAATGTGCCTGGCCTGAGATCATCCACCTGGCTTTATGCCACAAGCAGAACTCAATCTCCTGGTTTCTAGCCTAGTGTCTTAATTGCTGTACCAAAGTAGTTCTACTCTGTGATGGGACATTCAGAATTATTACCTTGGTGTAGATCCATGGCTGTCCCCTCATATTTCAGCTTAATTATTTGCTCAACATAGAACAGAACAACATAACAGAGTTGGAAGGGCCCTTGGAGGTCTTCTAGTCCAACCCCTTGCTCAGGCAGGAAACCCTATACCACTTCAGGCAAATGGTTGTCTAATCATTACATAAAAAGTTCCCGTGTTGGAGCATTCACAATTTCTGGAGGCAAGTTGTCCCACTGATTAATTGTTCTAACTGTCAGGAAATTTCTCCTCATTTCTAGGTTGCTTCTCTCCTTGATTAGTTTCCATTCATTGCCTCTGGTCCTGCCTTCAGGTGCATTTTAGGTTGCACAGAGATTTCTGAGTACCAGAAATCATGAAATAATTTACAAGGAGGGAGGCTGAACTTGCATAGTCACCTTTTAAAAAACTAGAATCCCATTGATCTTCTATTGAGTTTTAAACATATATGGCAAGGATACATCTGCAGTTGTGGTGGACACTATTACTATGGAAACTGGGCAGGTAAGCCCCCATTCTTATACTGACTGACAGCCAGCAACATCTGAGTTTCAATATTAATTTGAAGTGACTAGTGCTTGTAGCTAAAGATCACGTACACAGGAGGATTACTTTAAACTTCCCCCTTTCTGCTAGATAAAAGCTTTTATCTTTTTAGGACAAAGGCAGGAGCTGGGTAGCAAGGTTGACAAATGTTGCTCCTGGGCCTCTGATTGAAAGTTGCAATCTATGAGAAAATGGCAGTTCCTAGGAAACAAGAAAGCTTTTTCTCTGGAAGTCTATTTGTCTCTAAGGAATAGATATAGACAATTCTAGACAGAACACTATGTTAGAATTTTTATTTTGATTGTATGTGTTTGGTATTAATGTCCTGTACAGGCTCAATATTGGTGTGTTTTATATAACTTTACAGCACAGGTTTTTAATATTAAGAGGAGACCCTTATTGTGGTCTATTCATGGCCCTATATTTTCCATTTTTCCAATCTTTTTTTAATACTGGTTTATCTTATTTATGTCTTATGAGATTGATCTGTCTTCCTAAAAATGAATGGATAAGAACTGGCTGATTTCCTTAGCTGCACCTCAGTGCTGTGCAACCAGAAAAAAGTGCTATAGAATTATTTTTTCTCACTTCTTTCCTTTCAAATTGCCAGAAATAAGTATGTAGTGCAGATTGTGGGAATGCTATCTCTCTCACACACTAAGGGCAGAGGGGAGGATTCCAGGTGAGGGGCTGCCTACAAAATAGGTGGTGGCAGTGACGGCTACCAAACCAAGGCAGAAGATAGAGCTAAATATAGACTCAGAGATCTTTTGCACAACAGTCTAAGCGCTCCCAATTCAATTATGTGTAACAGACAGCGTTTGCCATCTTGTGACAAGGGGCACATACCCACCCTTACGACCATTTGCCTGCTGTAGTAGGAGAGCCAGGGCACTTCCATTGTGCCCTAAAGCCATCTTTCTACCAGCTCATTGGGGGTGGGGTGGGGGGCAGATGAAAGATGGTGAAAAGAAGGATGCCAGTTCTCCCAGGATCTAAAAGACCCACTTCTCCCTTTTCTTTGGTTGTCATTGCCCTAGTCTCCATGGTTTGGAAAGTTGGCAGTAGCAAACCAAGAGTGCTAGGTAGGACAAAAAGTACTTGAGGGTGAGGATTGGGAGAAAGAATAGGAAGCTGACCTTTGGGTTCCAGTTTCTCCAGCAGTAAAAAGACCTCCTTTCCCCCAAAGAAGGTCTACTTAATTACAGGGGTACCTACTGTGGAGATAGGTCCTCAGCAGTACAGAGGAACAGCTTAGGTCCTGCAGGGTCTAGGATGCAAGAGGCTGTTTTTACATACTATATGTCTAGTAGTCTACTGGTCAACTGCTGGATATGTGATACATGTTGGTGTTTCACCAGGAGATTGCTTACAAACAGCTGCCGCTTCTGCACTCCTGAAGACAGCAGCACTCTTAGTTTTAAAATAAAATGCAACTTCATTTGTGCATCATCAGGAGTGCATTGATACAGTGGACCACTATGTCACAATAGAGAATCCTGGTTGCACTCCTGCATGAAACCATGAGTAGGTCCTCTTCCACAAGTGGGTTTCAAAATTTTTTACTACCAGTTCTGTGGGCATGGCTTGGTGGGCATGGGGTGGCTTGGTGGGTGTGGCTTGGTGGGCGTGGCAGGGGAAGGATACTGTAAAATCCCCATTTCCTCCCGATCAGCTGGGACTCGGGAGGCAGAGAATAGATGGGGGCGGGGCCAGTCAGAGGTATTTACCGGTTCTCCGAACTACTCAAAATTTCCACTACCGGTTCTCCAGAACTGGTCAGAACCTGCTGAAACCCACCTCTGTCCTCTCCCTTCCTCCTCTCTTCTGCTTTGATTGCCACCTAGGTCAGGGGTAGGGGTAGGGAGAAGGATGGTCTGGTTCCTCCCTCCTGCTTTTGTTTGGAAGGCAGAAAGAACAGGGGGAAGAGGAGAAAAGTGGCAGAGAATGGATCCTTTGGGGCAGGTTCTCTGTTATCTCCATGGCCTTAGGGGGGCTCTCATGCTGCCAGTTACTAGCACCAAAAGAAGGGCTCCCCACTTGCTTTTCTCCTTCCCCTGCTTCTTGGGTGGACAGAACCCCTCCTGCTTTATGCTGAGGCAGAATGGAAAGTGGAAGAGCACTCAGCACATCTTTGGGGCCAGTTCTCACCTTGGGTAACAAGGATAAAAAAAGATTTCAGCTGCCTCCATCTCTGCTTCCGTTCCCTATATGCCTGACCAAAGGTTGGATCCAGATCTTTAGTCCCTCTCACCAGCACAAATTCCAGGCATCTTTAATTCAGTGCTGGAGGTGCCTGTAGCAGCACTATAGAATTACACCTCCTTGTTCCTTCCTGATAGACATTGAATTGCAAATGAGTCCGTCTGCCTCCTTTCCCCATCACTGGCTGTTATCTTACGCTAACACAGTATTATATCTAAAATAGCAGTGAGCGTGTAAGTGCAATAGTTTGCTAGATTTTTATTGTTCTTTTTAATGCAGGCTACAAACCCAGAATGGTCCTAGCATTGCTGACAGGATTACTCGTGCTTCCTGGGTATCCACTTATAGTAAAAGCCTGCTTGGTTTTATTGGGAGGTTAGAATAATGAGCTGTTTTGCAGCCAGAGTGCACCAGAAGCTTCAGTGGCAACAGCAACACAGAAAATAATTTGGACGGGTCATTGTGAGATCTCCAACAGTATAATCAAAGAGATCCTGTTTCTTAGATCCTACTGGGCAATTCCAAGCAGAGGCAAAATGGTTTGAATGTGCTAATTTGCAGGGATAAATGAAATAAGAGTTTTAATGGAAAACTAGTAAACAACATGCTGTTGCAGGAAGGATATTCTGTACTCACAGAAGACAGAGAGTGTGGCAGAGGTGTGCTTTGTTATGGTTATTCCATCAATTTCGAGTTCTACCACACATACAAATTCTTGCCCATTGTCTTCCTCTTGAGCTGTCAGGTTGAGTTGCAATGGAAAGTCATCACTGGATGCCAAGATTCTCCCAGAAGCATTTTGGATCTGAAGAGAAAAGCTGGGGGGTTCAGGCGCTGATGAGTTGCATAGAACTGTCACGAGATTATTGGCAAGGGCCTCAGAGGGGTAGATTTCCAAAGAAGGCTGTGGAAAATCTGCAATTTTGAAAAAAGAAAAAAAAAGAAAGAAAGAAAAAAGAATGCTGCTTCTGAAACATCTCGGGAGATGATGGCAGTTGGGAATTACATCAAATACTAGGCACTATTTCACAGATAAACAGTCTTAAGAATTTGTTTTTGAACAGATATGTGTAATTGCTGATTACCAGATGCATTGCAGTACCACACCTATCATCTCCAGCTAGCACAAGCAGTGATCAAATGTAATAAGAGTTACTGCTCAATATAACAGGAAAATTCACAGGTTGGGGGGAAATTGCATAAGGTACCACAGAAGGAAACATGATGTTACATTTTTGGCATACCCAGCAACACATTTTTGGCAGAGTTTTATGTATTTACAGTTCTGGGACCATTTTTTTTTATTTACAGCCTGCTCAAGGAGAGAAAGAACAGATGGGTACATGGATCATGGGATTTGGAAGATCATCTGATGACTGAAAAAATAAGGCTGAAAACATGACCTGCTGTGTTCTTTTCTCAGTTCTTTAGAACTTTGTATAGTAGCTTATCATGATGTCATCTCACAAACATCTCACTGCATTTGTGATATACATGCCCTCTGCTTCAGAAATGCCTTCTTATGGGGCTAGAGGGAACTATGGCTTTAAGAACCCAAGCAAAACCCTAGATGTGGAATTGGTCAATAATTGTTGGTGTGTGTGTGTGTGTCTGTGTTTGCTAATGGTTTCTAATGAGATAAAACCATTTACCCACCTTAAACTGGCATGAGAGAAAAGGAAAGCAATTCAGATCTTTCTGCCTTCTGGTCTGCTGCCATTGGAAGCTTATTCAACAGCAGGCATGCATAGATTGAAATCCTATGCAACCCTCAAAAGTCCCAAAGACCTTCCAAAATTTGAACCCAAACTAAGGCAAAAGGGAGAAAATGAATACATGGAGAATAATCATTATAATGACACTGAATTTAATTGGCATTTGATTTGCCTCAGCTTAATTTTTCTTGAAGCTCTCCACCTACTTGTTGAAATTAGGCCTTTGGTATACCACTCAGCAGCAGGTGGAACTACTGCCTCAAAAACTATTGCAACCCTCCCTCCTTTAATGGGAAGTATGGTGCACTGATATTCTGACTTCTTAGTGATGATTGCATGTCAGCAGACCACACACACACACACACACACACACACACACACACACACACGTCTTAAATTGGAGACGTGAAGAAAAAGAAGACTGTGTGCTACTCAGGTATAAAGGAAGGTCTTTGTCCCAAAATCTGAAAACAACTGAAATATTTCTCCACAGTTTTTGTAAAAGCTTTGGTATCAGGCCTTATTGAGATGTCTATGGAGATTCTCAGTCATGCAGGTCATGGTTGTCTCAAAGGTGATTTTTTAAGAGGCAACTGGACTTTCTGGTTTTTCTTTAGAGATGTTTCATTAAACCAGAAAGTCCAGTTGCCTCTTGAAAAAGCACCTTTGGGGCCTCCTTGAGATCTGGAATAGTTAAGAAATTTGCTGTTGAGTACAGATGCCCTTTACCTTCCCACTGTCTTTGCCTTATCCCGACCTTCATTATTAAAAAAACTGGATTCAGTATATGTGCGACCCCAATGATATAAACACAGGGTTAAACTCAGTTACAATGAAGGGAAAGGACTGGCTTCTTTATTCTATCTTGAAACCTATCACAATGATGATTAATGTGCTTAGTACTGTCATTCCTTCTCCTCGGTCCTAGCTAGCTTGTTTTGAAACAAGCCACAATTCTGTGGAAATCAGAGCAGCCACTCACTGTAGATATGCACGGTCTCCACTGCAGATTTGGTTATGGGCCCCAGGGACACGGTGCAGTTTAGCTGATAATTTCCTGTTGCCAAGGAAGACACCTGAGCTTGAGCTCTCACAGTATTGCCCGACAGAGTGATGCTGGCATTCAGACTCTGTTCTGTGAACTTCAAGTCAAATTGGGCCTCTTCAGCTGGGAAGACCCCAGCAATCTCGCAGGTCACACTCATGTTAGAGCTAGCTTGTACGTAGCGCAAAGTGTGAAGCTGGGGATCTGCCAGAAAATCTATAAGAAAGAATGATTTTTCCAATTATTTCTCTGCCAGGAAAGCCATCAGATACAAGAACCTCTGTTAAGCACCCTCTTAAGAAGCCAGATTAGTTCCATGAACCCCCCCCCCCTCCCAAAGAAATCTACTTTTCTCTATACATGTTTGTCCTTGGCTCTGTAATCAGTCAGGAAGTCCTGGGACTTCCATTTTTCTTTTCCTGTCCTTAATAATATTTGTCTAATTTATCCAGAATGGGCACTTCAGCCTTTGGAGGCCACATATGACTCCATGGATTTTCTCTGGGATTGTGTATATATGACAACACCATTCTTATTGCAAGACTTGAAAGTTTCCTCCTGAACATGTATTTTGAGTTACTGCTGGATGGGAACACTGAAATAACTGAGTACTTGATAGACTTGATAGAGGCTAAGGACTCCCAGACCCTTATAATGAGGTACGCCTAATAGTGCCAGAGGAGCATAGGAATGGACTTAGAGCAGGGGTGTCAAACTCAAGGCCCATGGTCTGGATCTGGCCCATGAGGTGCTTAGATCTGGCCAATAGGGCCACCCTGGAAACAGTGAAAAATTGGCCCGCAGTGCTTCTGACAGCACTGTTTTCAGAGCCCTCCCGAGCTCTGAAAACAGAGCTCGGGCGGGCTGAGCAGGCTCCATTTTTGCTGGCAGAGGGTTGCAGGAGGCTGTCACAGCTGTAAACGGAGCTTGGAAGCCCGTTTTCACTGCAGAGCACTCGGGCCCCCAGGCGCCCCCGACATGAGTGACGTCAAACTGGCCACACACCCCTGGCCATGCCCCCCTTTGAGGTCAAACACAACCCTGATGCAGCCCTCAATGAAATCGAGTTTGACACCCCTGATTTAGAGGATACCACATAATTAGGCAGTGTTGTGCTGCTGAACATCAATGTGATGACATTTCTCTTGATTCTCTCTAGATTTCCAGCCCCACCTGCTCCCCCCTCAAGGATTCTTCTAATGAAATCAAATGAAGTCAGAAGTTGTTTTGCGGTTAAAAAAAGTGTTAGTCTTCAACGTCACTTTTGAAGCATTTCCCCATTTTAGGAAACATAATGAAAATGGGGGTGGGAATGGTACATGGGCAAATCAAGGTTTTGTTTGCAAATGCTCCTCCTTGCCTAATAAAACTGACTTTTGTAAATTGGGGTGGTGGTAGTGATCACAGATTGGATAGGGGTATCAGGGGACACACTGTTGATAAGTGTGAAAGCATCTTGTGAAAATACCCATGAGACGCTTTTAAAATTTCACAGGTTCGCATGATCTCCAATTATTGTTTTTTCACTGACATAATGTGCTCGCTAGTTGTTTTGATCTTTTGGGGGGCCTTCACTGTTCTTAGCCATTGATGTTTTTCATCTGAGTTATGGGGCATAATTATTTCTAAAACATATCTTGAGCCTTTTAGAATAAAGAATAAACAATGACGTACAGTACGACAGATACACATGTTTATATGACAATCATTAAATGGGTGAAGAAATCTGCCTGCATCTTTTCTTTCTTGCACTCAGTTACAGGTAAAATTGGGGGCAGTTAATTCTCTGGGCACCAGAACAGAATTGTGAGTCACAGCCATTGTAGCTTCATTAAAGCAGCCAGCTCAAGGGCAATGTTTTTGACATACAGTTATTAATATACTCCCACTAACAGGATTATAATAATTACATGTTTCCAGCATGCTCACTAGCAGTAAAATGCCTTTCCTGAGCACAGAACTAGGAACTGGGATGGAGGAAGGGTAAAAAAACTGAAGCAATTCTTAGTCCTATGAATGAAAATCTTATTAGCTTATTAAGTAGCTTCAATATCAAATTAAATATCCTGCAATTAATTATAATTGTTTAAATTATCTGAGAAATCAATGCCCATTTTTTCCCCACTTTAACATCAGAAAGTATTTTGTTTATATCATTAATGTATTAAGAGTCCTTTTTTCCATTGGGACAAGTTGAAGTCTGGCTGCCATATTCATCAGTCATTGCTTAGCCCAATTTCAAAAGATCCTTGGTTCTTTTATCAGGAAGTGATTCTTCCTCCTTTTGGCAATTTGTGCATGGCACAGAGGAGGGCAGGAGGGAAGGCATTACTTATTTTGTTATCCTGCTCCAGCCACTGCTAGCTTTGCCTCCTTATCACTAGCATATGTCCTTAAACAACAAAAAAATTCAGCCATGCTTTTATCAGGTCTTTCTGGCCAAGTGCTGCATTTACTCTTCTTGTTCTTCTTCCTTTTTATTATTATTTGTTTTCTACTGAGGCATGGCTGGTGTTATACTATAAGTAATGTCACTAGAGTTCATAGGCCCAACATTTGGAGAGATGGTGGGAGCACTGGGTTCAAATATACCAGAAAGACATATTAAGCCTTCCAGAGTCTCATCACATCCACTATTTTAAGCCTTAAATTAAAAAAAAAAAAAAGGAAGCTAAAAATATAGGAGAGTGATAATTACTCATTTTGTTGTTTGTGGAGATTCTCAGTCATCCAGGTCATGGATGCCCAAAGGTGCTTTTTTTCAAGAGGCAACTGGACTTTCTGTTTTTTCTTTGAAGACCTTTTGCTTCTTGGATGAGAAACATCTTCAAAGAAAAAACAGAAAGTTCAGTTGCCTCTTGAAAAAATCACCCTTGGGACTACTCATTGTGTTATTGTATTTCAGTAGCACAATCTTTCAAGATAGTAAAATGTAACCCATACATACAAAAAAAAAATAAAAAATCAGTAAATGCTGATTAAAAACAAGATGGCAACCCAGCCAATCATAGAAACTCAATGAAGGGCTCCAACGACCTTAGTCCAAAGCCTGGTGGAAGAACCAAGTCTTCAAGGCCCTCCAGAACAATAGCAGGTGGGAACCACTTGAATCGTAGGGGAACTACATTCCGGAGGACAGGCATAGTGACAGAGAAGATCTGCCTCTGGATGACAGCATGCCAACCCTGTTAGTCCTGATCGGTTGGGCATACACTCTAGAAGGCAGAGAACCCCTCAAATAAATGGTCCTGTGCCACGTAGGGCTTTATAAGTCACAACACACACTTTAAATTGTACCTGGGATCAGATTGGCAGCCATTGCTGCAGAGGTGTCTCTTGGGCATACTGAGGCATCCCCCTCAATGCCTATGCTGCTGCATTCTGGACCAGCTAAAGTTTCTGAGTGGTCTTCTGGGGCAGCCCCATGTAGAGCACATTCCAGTAGTCCAGCACAAGGGCGACTAAGTCAAGAGTGATTATCTGAAGGGCCTCCTGATCTAGGAAAGGGCATGACTACCACATCAGATGAAGTTCTGTAAAGGCCTTCTTGGCTACAGCTGCCATCTGCTCATTGAACAGGAGCGGTGAGTCCAAGAAGACCCCCAGATTGTGCTCCACTCTGGAGTGGGGAAGTATAACCCAACCCAGAGTGAAAACTGGAATCTCTCTGGATCAATTCAGCCTTCAATAAATCTTGTATAGGAAGCTGGAGAAAGATGGAGAGGCAAGATTTGACCCCAGTCTTCTCTGATAAAACAAAGAGAATAAAAACAGAAAGCGATTCTTTCTAAAGAGCACAGGACAGAATTTAACCATTGCAACCTTTCAAAGTTGAGGTCTGATCAGGAACACTGCAGAAGAGCACTATTATAATTAAGATCCTTAACAATACGGATCTTTATATTTTCTTGTTCAAGTACTTCTTCCTTTTGTAACTTTAAATTTGAAAGATTAACATGGTACATGTTCAGGGTGCTGAAATGTTCTTCAAATGTCGCTGAGCTAATATTCAGCAGTCGCAGCTCATATGGCTGGGTTACCATATTTTTTGGAGTATAAGACACACCTTTCCCCCCCAAAAAGAGGGTGAAAATCTGGGTGCGTCTTATACTCCGAATGTAGCCCTGCCCATCCTCTCAAACGGAGGTTTCAGAGGCTGAAAAAAGCCTCCAAAACGGAGCTTCAGAAAAAAAGCCTTCAAAACGGAGCTTCAGAAAAAAAGCCTTTGAAATGGAGGTTTCGGAGGTTGAAAAAAAAGCAAGGCACAGAGCTCACAACTAATGAACCTGTTGCTAAAATTCACCTCTGGGAACAGCTTTTTTCTTATTTTCCTCCTCAAAAACTAAGGTGCGTCTTATACTCCGGTGGTCTTATAGTCTAAAAAATATGGTACTTTATTTTCAGCAACTTCTAGAGATCTATAGCTTTCCCAATTCTGATACAAGTTGCTCTTTTCACTGTGAGCTTGCAATTATTGCAGGCTTTGTAATAGTAGAATGGAAGAAACTATAATAATTTGCTGTGTGTATCATTGAGTGTATGTGAATGGAGATCTGCATCCATTGCACACCCAGAAATCCCATGTGGACATAAACTGAGGGTGAAGAATGATGTGTGACAATAAGGACTGAACACAGAGCTGTGGTGACGCAGTGGTTAGAATGCAGTACTACAGGCTAACTCTGCCTTCAGCCAGAAGTTTGATCCCAACCCGGCTCAAGGTTGACTCAGCTTTCCATCCTTCCAAGGTCGGTAAAATGAGGGCCCAGATTGTTGGGGGCAATATGCTTACTCTGTAAACTGCTTAGAGAGGGCTGTAAAGCCCTGTGAAGTGGTATATAAGTCTAAGGGCTATTGCTGTTGCTATTGCTATTCATTAGCAGTTTTGATTTTCCAGAGGTTAGTTTTGAAGCTGGTTCCTGGCTTCCCAATGCATCTGAGTGTCAGGTTCCAAACAGAAGGAAATAAAAGGAAACAAACCTGGATGCTGCTACCTTAGTTTAATCACTTCTTGGCACTCACTGACAATCGCAGATGAAAATCTTGTTAGAGCTACTGCCCTGTGCTTCCCACCACCATTTATCTATTAGTTATCACCACTCACCCAATCACGCGCGCTGCTCCCTCCCATGTGACCCGGAAGTTGTTTAATTCTTGAGTATTTACAACCAGCATCTAAACAGTTAATCCACTTGTTTATTTGCCATGCTGGGCTGAAACGAGGTTTGTGCGTTCCTCCCCCCAAGAATGGCAGCTCTATGCCGACAGCATGCTGGAGCTGACACTGAGTTACATTCCCAAGCATCGTTTGGCTTGATCCAATCTCCTCCCTCTTGATAAATCCCTCTTCTATCACTGCTTGAACTTTCTGTTAGTAGTAGTGACTACCAGGAAAAGATTTGGGGACAAATACTCAGAGACATCAGAGCTCATTCTGCAGTATAAGTAGCAGCCCAGTTGCCCCCTCCCCCCAATGTAATAAGGTTGATTCACCACATTTGTCCTTTGCCATTAAATACATAATACAAACCTACCTAACTGCAACATGGGAAGTATCATGCTTTGCCTGCTGATTCCCGATTCAGTTTCTCAATTTAGATCAGAACTCCAAGTGGTTTCCCCATAGTCCCCAGCACAAGCATTCCTCTAAGATCCAAATAGACACCCACTCCTCTCTTTCTGAGCAAATAAGAATCCCAGATATTGGGATGCTGGCTTTTAATGTTTCTTTTCTTTCTATTTTGACAACTATTCACCACTTTTTTTGTTGGGAGGAGGAAGCTTCATTCTGGAGAAGATAAAAAATGTACAATAAGAAACTTGCAACTCACCAAAGACTTTTAGGACTTCACTGGATGATGTCTTTTCAAGGAGCTGCCCTCGAGGCCTCAGGTCCAGAGCAATGTGGCAGGTGACTTCCTCCATGTGATTGTCCTGCTGAGCAGTTATGGGGAAGGTCACTAGGACGTCACTTGCTTCAGGAGCACTGTGATTCTCAAAGGTCTCTATGTGGAGTTTTTCTGTTCCTTTATACACTGTCACAGTGAGGAGCTGGATGGGAGCAGCATTGGCAACTCGGCATGTCAGATTATACACTTTGCCCATCTCCATTATTGGCACTGGATCCAGCATTACATGTTCTGGGATTTCTGCAATGATACATGGAAGCCTACTGGGAAAGGATTTCATATAAAGGTGCTGAAGAAATCCCATAGGAAGGGTCAAACCATTTCGATCAGGCATAGACAGCATGTGACCTTCCAAATTATATTGAACAAACATGAGTCCTAGCTAGCATATTTAATCATGCAGCAGAAGAGCAATTGCAATCCAACAATCTTTGAACGACATAGATTGTCTGTCATGCTGATCTAGACCATTGAAGATGTCTTCTCTCCAAATTCTCATTGAGATATATCTCACGGACAAAACAGATTTAAAGTAGTAAGTGGTGAGCATTTATGGGAATCTTGCCAATAACCTATGGTTTTGTCTATAGTAAAGCAAGAAGTAGCTCTCAGAAAGGCAGGCAAGGTAAAACCCTACCTACGTTAAATATTTAGACACTGAAGTCCTTCAGCCCTGTGGACCACACATTCCCACTGCATGTGATATACCTTCAGAAACCCATTTTTCAAAGTCTCTCTCCTCAGGTGACCATTGGTGGCAGAGTAGCTAGAATGCAGTATTACAGGCAAACTCTGCCCATAGTCAGGAGTTTGATCTTGACCAGTTCCAGGTTGACTCAGCCTTCCATCTTTCCGAGGTCGGTAAAATGAGGACCCAGATGATCGAAGACAATAAGCTGACTCTGTAAACTGCTCAGAGTGCTCTAAAGCACTATGGAATGGTAGTATATAAGCCTAAGTGCTATTGCTATTATTTTCCATTTATGATCTTGTGCCACTACTCTCCAAGCACCAAGCATTGCTAGACTCTTCCCTTAGCTTGTTACATACAACTTTAATTTCATACTTTATCCCAACACCCATTTTATCTCACCAGACTTTGTTTCCTTAGGGATCTGAATAGTAAAAACCTGGAAATTATCTTTCTAGGTCACATCTTTAAATACTTTCAAGGTAATCTAATGTTCATATGTTCATATGGTTCCCATGGGGCTGCAGTAGCTTCTAGCTATGCAGGATGTGATAACCCACTTCTGGAAGGGTGCACGTCTCAGTCATTGAAGGCTACCCAAATGCCATCATTTTATTCTGAGAACATTCGATCAGTAGTTGTGCCTTATCAAAACCTCTTACAGTCAACCCCAACAAGTTAATTGGTTGCAATCTGGAGACACCTGTAAAGCAACATGCTGTTGGAGAGGATGGTCCTCTTTGGTGATACTAAAAGGAACAACTTTTGGGTTATATCTATCTGGATATGAATTGCAGATTGCTTCCTTTTTAGTGATTCAGACCTTCCGGTTTTCCTCCTCATTTTCCTTTGCCCTTCCTCTGCTTTTTTCCTTTCCCTGTCATTTCTATTAATGTTTTTAAAAGCTCTGGATTTAGCTATTAAGAGAACTGGAGTTCTATTCAGCATCTTCATTTCTTCAATGGGCTCATAGGGGAATGAGGTAAAAGGAAAAACAGGACAATTATTTGAAGAAATAATAATAATAATAATAATAATAATAATAATAATAATAATAATACCATTAATCAATTGCAAAAGATCGCTTTACTTGGAACAGCTTACATCCTAAAATAGTCCCTTTAATATTATTAAACAATAACATCTGCCTATGCCAGGTCCTTGGGAAGGACTTGATAGGTGGGCAAAAATGCCAGATCCAATCTAAACATCTGGCTGATTATGCAATCAACCATGATAATAATAATCCTTGTTGTTGAATCTGGAAATTCTCACTAGGCTGGATTGTGGAGCCTGGAATTTAGCCCAATGGTCCATTCTAATTAGCATCACTGTACCTGTGTAACATTCAAAAGTGTCCTGTGTCACATTCTGACTTTGTTCATATATATATATATATATATATGTTTCCAACTCTCAGGCCAGGCTGGTCTAGGCTAAGTAATTACCTAGATGAAAAGCTGCTTAAGGCAATCTTTTACAGATATAAACAACAAACAGATCTTTGCATCATCACCACTTACGATAGACCATGATGTTTGCCTGAACAGATTTATGCTCTCCATAACAGCTGAAGGAGCACTCAGTGGCAGACGCCCACTCCGTGATGTTCACAAGCTGGAAAACTGCCCAGTGACTCCCATTGTCTTTCTTCTCCTTCATCAGCGATGTCTCCAAGCCTCCCCTGGCATCTGCCTCCTGGCAGCTGGTACTGCAGTTCAGCCAGAGAGAACCTCCATGCTCCACCACAGGGTTTTCTGGCCAAATGGTCACATCAAACATGTGCTGTTCTGCTCCTGAAATAAGGTATTCAGACTTACCAACCAGTTGGCCCAAAACATCACATAGAGATTTATAGGTTTCTGGATTCAGAGATAGGGAGTATCTTATAGGCTTAGGCAAAAAATTCAGTCCATTCCCTCCCTTTCCCTCTCATTAATCGCAAGGCATTTTAGCAATAGACTGTGCTCATCACACTGAAATAATTAAAGAAACATGAGAGCGCCATTCTTGTAGCTGCAGTTTATACACATTTATGAAAGAAGGAACTCAAGAGATCACAAACGGAATTACAGGAAACACAAATGGAATTATTCCAAGAAAACCACTTGCATTTAAAGAAAAATGTACCTAAATGACTCTACATATTAGATTGAACTTCAAGTCAGTACACAAAAACATAATGCTTTTCACTCAAAGCGTTTCTTTGCAAGAAAGACTAGCTTTTAGAAGAATGGTTTTACTTAGCCTACTCTATGAAGTGCTAATTTTGCATTCCCGCTCTCTTCAGGTATTCATCTGAATGCTTAAGAATTTGAAATGGGCAGAAAACAGTCCATGCCCACAATCCTATTCTCTGCTCTCTCTGTTGGCACACATTCACCTAAGATGTATGAAAGGGATCTATGCTTTTGGTGGCTTGAATTCAAGGACCACTCTCTGGGTTGTCCAGGGTCCATGGAGAGTTGAAGTCAGATTCTAGTGTCTGAAGGTGACAGTCTCCTTAAGATCATCTAGTGAGTATGTGGGTACATGGTGAGAATTAGCATTATCCAAAACGTAGTTGTGCTTTTTACCATCCAAATAAGCACTAGCTTCAGTCACACTATCTACAATGTGGGGACCATAATATCATTTAGAAGGAACTCCTGAAGCATGTTTAAGGAACTTCTACCCAGTAGCGATATTCACTTACCTTCGCTACTGGTTTGCCAATTGCAGCGTGTATGTGCTCACTTCACTCGTGTGCACCACCTCTGCGCATGCACAGAGCGTCCGTGATGATGTCCAGGCGGGTGGGCAGAGCCTCCCGCCAGCACTGCTACCGGTTCTCCTGAACTGGGGAGAACCGGTAGAATCCCACCACTGCTTCTACCCCATTTCAAAATGCACAAAAGTCAGTTTACTTTCTCAAAGCACGTTGCTAAATGAGTTGCCCTTTATAATACTGAGTGATGTATCTTCAAAGGTGCTTGTTCTCTGTTTTAATAAGAGAACTAGTCTGTTTTTGCATTTTACATAATCTAGCAAATGAAATTGGATGAAGCAGGAACTGGCTGCATGCAAAGATCAGTAGATGTAGTGAAGAAGAGCAATCAAGGGAAAATACTTCTATATTCATACATCTCTCTGTATCAAGGAATTGCCAGCCATGCGGGTTTTCCAATTAGTGTCATCCTGGCAAATGCTTTAGGCAATAGCTAGTTTGGGAACATATATATAGTATGCTTGGCCTGATTCTCAGTCATCCAAGTCATGGTTGTCCCAAAGGTGCTTTTTCAAGAGGCAACTGGACTTTCTGGTTTTTCTTTGAAGACGTTTTGCTTCTCATCCAAGAAGCTTCTTCAATTCTGACTGGATGGTGTGGATCTGATCACTATATATATCAACACTTGCTTAAGAATGTTTAATGTTGAATATGAACTCGGTCACTGTGCACTTATTTATTTTGCTCAGCTGTGGTTTATGTTACCAAGGTTGTCTGGGAATGAAAACACTAATTTCTAATTTCACATATAATGGCTGGATTTACATAACCACTAACCACACCCAAACAAATTACATTAGCATAATGTCTGAATCTAACCATTGTGCTTTGGAAAATCTGAGTTATTTTATTTATTTATTAAATTTATATACCTTCCATCTCATTATCCAAAGTGACCTATCATTTATTATTATCTATGAACCCAGAGCACAATTGCATGGTTATTAAAACAACCATTGTTTGGAGCGATTTCACAGCTTTCTATATAGTTGGACAAGGAATAATTTCAGTAACATAACTTAATGCCTTTTGGTCCAGAATAAATGGGTGGATATAACTCTAGCAAATAAATAAGCCAAGAAAAACAAGGAAAAATATGTGAAATCTGTTTCTGGTCCTTTTTTCAATTTCATGATCATAGTTCAAGGACACATGATCAAGAAAGAGAAAAGAGGACTTAGAATAGAGGAATCAGCAATATTCTGAGCCACTCTCCAATTGTCCAATTGCTCCCATGGAGGGCATTTTATTCTGCAGTTTTCCCAAAGCCCATTTTCAAGTGCCACCTTTCTTTGTTGGCTTCTTCTTCCTTGGGAAGTTCTGGGTGAGAGTTATCCTGCTGGCAAACAGACTGGTGGGAAGTCTTAGTCCTGAATCCCTTTTCCATATTTCTTTTCTAATATTCCCTTGAGTTGGAAAGAACATCTTCTGGATTTGGTGGAGGGAAAAATCAAAGAATCTATGGGTGAAACACGATGATCAGATTCTAAGGGACAACTTTTCAGCCCTCTGAAATAGATTAATAATATTGGAAGGGCCCTCAGCATTTCTGCGGTCCAACCTCCAACATGCAGATATCTGTCTGTCTGTCTGTCTGTCTGTCTGTCTGTCTGTCTGTCTATCTATCTATCTATCTATCTATCTATCTATCTATCTATCATCTCTCTCTCTCCCCACCCTCCCTCCCTCCCTCCCTCCCTCTCTCTCTCCTGCCCATCTTACCATAGGGTAACTCTGGACAACTTACAGTTACATCTAAGCTAAAATTTAAAAAGTTAAAATCAAACTTTAAAACCAAAGACACATGGGGAAGGTGGGGGCAGAATGGGGGGAGGTGGGATCTTTTATTATTCAATCAACCACCTCCATTGCGCTGTTCCCCCACTGGGGCCCCAAGCCTTCTGGCAAAGCCACATCTTTAGGCCCTTACGAAAAAAGAGGAGAGTTGGGGCCAACCTCACATCGGGAAGTGGGAGAAAGATGTTCCAGAGGGCAGGAGCAACAGCAGAGAAGGCCTTAATCCCTAAGAGGTTGCCATAAGCCTTCAATATTTGAAGGTATACCATCCTTGCATGGGTGTATGCTTAGTAGTTTGGGGCACATTGTGGCCTCAGAAGCTCTACCCTTTTGTGCATATGCAATGTTATAACATACATAGAAAAGGGGCGTGTGTTGTGACACCATGATGTTCTGATGCTGCTTTCATCATTCTGTGTCTAGCCATCCACTCTTGCACCCAAAGCACCCAATTTCTATTGAGATCCTCAAGCGTTCTGTTGAATTCACTCTATTTAATCTAACTATGGATAGCACAAAATTTTTGACCTGCGCTGTCTGGCCAGTTCACCCTTGCAGAAGATTGAAGAGAGTGGTAGAAGAATTTTGACTGGTCAGAAAAAGATGGGCAAGGATGAAGAATGAAAGCAAAAAGATGGATTCCTGCTCCAAGATGCTTACATTTTTTTTAATGCTGAGGAGTGTCATGATCAGAAAACAAATTGAGGCAATGGGGGACTGGAAAAAGAAATATTTCAGCTATATTTTCAGAAGCAAATAACAATTAGAGAAGTGTTTTTCACACTTGGCAACTTTAAGATGTGTGGACTTCAATTCCCAGAGCTCCAGTGTAAATGGGCATGCATTTCAGTTGTTCACAAGAGAACTGGGCTTTTTTTTGTTCAATATTTTTGCATGAATTTCCAATCTCCAATTTTTCTCCAGCCTGAATGACAAGCTGCTACCTCTTAGCACCCTTCACTTTGAACCTAGGTTTACTTATTTGTGTAAATGAAAAATGAAAGAGATTGAGAAATTTATTTCTAAACATCTCAACAGGTAAGAGATCAGAATAAGGTAATGATATTGACTGGAACATTAGGAAAATCTTTCTAATGGTAATAGAAAGGATGGGCTCCCTTTTGCTGCATGTCTAAGCACATGTTGGCGATGCTAGACTTTGTATCTCTGCACTGAGCATGGGGTTAGATCTGATGGCCTCAATCAACCATGTGCAAGCTGGGATCCTGAAGTATCACAATAAGTTCCACTTCCACTCACACCTCTGTCAGATGAGCAAGAAAGATTTAGTGATCCACATAATCTCTAGATCTAATATGTCTTGTTTTGTTAATCATATGATGTTCTTAGACTAGAGGACCTCTATTCTTGGGGCCATAAAGAATTATTTCAACAGCCCCCATCCTTTTAACCCACATCCTAAGCAGAGAAAGAGTCTGGAAAAGAATTCAAAGTGAAAGATATCCCAGCCCAATCCAAAACTCAAACCATCTGTTCTCTTTTAATAACGCACATACTATTTCCTCATGGCTGCAACAGAAATCATCATCATCATCATCATCATCATCATCATCATCATCACCATCATCATCATCATCCAAAGAACAAGTCTTATTCCCCTTCTTAACCGCAAGTGAATGAATTTGAGTGTAGAATGGAGAACCAGGAGCCAGTAAGAGATTTTTATGGAAAAAACAGCATGTGTAGAAAGCAGCAAAGATCTAAGCAGAGATTTCTATATAGCCCAGGGGAGGAGAGGGGCAGGGGGGAGAGTCATAAAGAGAGACAAATGGAAACCCTCTTTTTTTGAGAGCGGGGGGACTTCTCACACATCTTAGGCAAACCCACTCAGCTGCATCCGATCCCATTTGTGACAAGGAAACACAAAGCCTCTTCCCTTTGCTTTTCTCAGCCGTCAGTGAGAAGCCTTCGGCATAGTTTGGGCAGTGGAGAGCATCTCGGGGTGGGGGTGGGAGAGAAGGGTGGACCGCTGGTCACTTACCCACGGGCATCAGCACTGGAAGCAGGAAGCAGCAGGGAAGGAAATGCGAGAGCCACTGGAGCTTCATGGCCGAAAGCAAAGCTGAGCTAGAGAGAGTAAGAAAGGAGGCAAAACCAGAGAAAGAATAGCTGGCAAGCGGAGGGGAGGAGAAAGGGGGATCTTGATTGGTTTAGCGTTGGCAACTTGGTATCTAAGGAACAGGAAGATGCAGAGGTGGCTAAAAAGCTCGGTGGCAGCAGGAGACCAACTGTTTTCAGGGGCACAAGCTGTGCATTTTAATTCCCACCTCCTACTATTCAGAAGGAAAACTCTCGCCCCTGTAGAATCAGCAGAATGGTCCAGCCATTCCTGCATCCCTTTCCATTTGTGGGAGTGATGGATGCTTCAGAGCAGAATCCTTGCCAAGCCTTGTTGTTTTGAGGGGCAAATTGAAAGGTTGCTTTGATGACGCTGTGCTTGGCATAGCCCAAATAGAGTTCTCTTGAGCATGCAACATAAACCTGCTTCCATTTTAGCAGCCTTTTAGACATGGGCTGTATTGCTTTATTGTTCTGGAATCAAGTTACTGGTTTGTAGAAATGTATTTTAGTTCCAGAGTGGGTGACTATAAACTTAAAATGGAAGGACTCTGATCAACCTTCCAGTACTTCTATCTCTTTGATGCCAGTTATCAGAACTGTGATTCCCTTGGGGCAGAATCCTATCTTTTACACTTATTGTATGCTATCAAATTCAGCATGAATTAACAGTGCTTTCTAACTAAAATGTGTAGTCTATATCAAATTAAGCTCAATTTCAGGTGACTACATGAACACTTCCTTATAGTTTTTTGGAAAGTCCCACAGAAGTAGTTGACTCTTGCCTTCTTCAATTTTACTTCCTAATCTAATTTGCAGTTTTAAGGTTTTAGGTGGTCTCCCTTCCCCTTTAATCAGATCTGATCACCCTTTCCTTTTCAAAAGTAAACTTGCTGCTGACCTGTTCTGTGACACTTTCAAATATTCTCAGCAGCCTGTAGCATTATCACATCAATACAAAAGTCCACTTGACAGCAGGATTTAACCTGAAAAGGTAAATGCTTGACCCAGACAGCTTATTACCATCTACATTACCAACCAATGGAACAGAAGTTGCCTTCAGAAGTTGTGGGAGCTTCATCACTGGAAGCTTTCAAGAAGAGACTGGACTGCCTGTCAGAAATAGTGTATGGTCTCCTGCTTGGGTGGGGGGGTTAGACTAGATCAGTGATGACTAACCTTTTTGTCATTGCGTGCCAACAAAATAATGCAATGCGTGCACGAGCCCCTGCACGCTCCCCCGTGCATGAGCACATGGCCCCCCATGTGCGCCCCGCCCCCACATATGCGTGTGACCACATGCATGCCCCCCACTCCCCACATGTGTGCGCCTTCCCCGCACATGCATGCATGACCCCCCACCCCCCATGCATGCATGCACATCTCCCACATGCATCCCGCTCCCGGGCATGCATGGCAAAGACCAGAAAACCAGCTGGCCCGGGGGAGGTGCATGCGCCTGCGTGGTGAAGCTGAGCTGGGGCAATGGCTCCCGTGCCCACAGAGAGGGCTCTGCGTGCCACCTGTGGCACACGTGGTTCGCCATCACGGGACTAGATGATCTACAAGGTCCCTTCCAACTCTGTTAATCTGTTAAATAACATTTTATCTGTAGGGGCAGTGAGTAAAAGCAGACGGGAGATAGGAAGTGAGTATAGTAATCCCTTGTGTTGATGTTGGTCCCACAGAGTCATCACAGAGACAAGACCTCTGACAACATTGCCTTCCACGTAAGGGGCATTCAGGGGTCCAATGGGGTAGATGCTAGTTTCTTCAACTTCTTTACCAGTTTTAAAGAAATTCATCACAACTTCTAGGCTATTGTTTTTATTTTAATATATACTCCATTTTCTTACCACAAATTTTCTTTTTTTAAAAATTTGATTTATATGCCGCCCTTCTCTGGAGACTCAGGGCGGCTTACAGTGCGTTAAGCAATAGCCTTCATACTTTTGTATATTTTATACAAAGTCAGTTTATTGCCCCCACAAATTGGGTCCTCGTTTTACCTACTTAGAAAGGATGGAAGGCTGAGTCAACCTTGAGCCTGGCGAGATTCGAACTTACTTTAATTGCAGACAGCTGGTGTTAAATTACAGTGCCTTGTCTGCAGAGCTATCCAGGCTCCTTATTGCCTTTTTGCACAATTTTCCATTTTCTTTGGCATATCCTGATTCAAAAATGTAAAGATGTCTTTATGTGATCCTTTATCACATAAAATCTGAAAAAAAGGCAGATTTTCTGCCTTTTAAAGCAGGCCTGGTAACCAGTTTTCCCTTGTGGATGTTTTATTGTTCTAAAATAGGAAAGAACTACCCACAGATCATGGGCCATTTTTCTTTTTCATGTTTAACATTTGTATTAGGTTATAAGGTAAAATACAAAAATAAATAGGAAGACACAGTGGGGGGAAAGGGGGAGAGAAAATGAGGAGAAACTGGGGAAAAGAAAAAAAGAAACGTTGACATCCAACTCCCTCTGTTGCAGTAAAAAAAAGCATTAACATGAAACCACAACTTATTGTTTTCCCATAATAATATAAACTAGCCATTTCTATAAAAAGATATCAATCTAATCGGTAAAACCCAAAATCAGAGTTTTATTTTTTCCCCACTTCAAGCACAAAGTTAAGATGTTTCCATGTGGAAACAAAGGTACTTATATTCTTTCCTTTAAACAAAATGGTCAATTTAGCCATTTCTGCCAACTCCATCAGCTTCTGTAGCCATTCGTCCATGGTGGGAATTGAAGTGTCCTTCCATTTTTGTGAGTATAATAGTCTTGCTGCTGTTAACATATATAATAACAAAGTTCCACATTTTTTCTCCAAGTCTTTTTCCATTAAACCCAAAAGAAAAGTTTCTGGTTTCGCATTTATATTTGTTTTAAGAATTTTCTATATTATAATATGAATATTACTCTAAAATTTCTTAGCTTTATTACATATCAACCATAAATGATAAAAAGTTCCTTCTTTGCTTTTACATTTCTAACATTCATTTGAAATACCTTTATATATTCTGTATAATTTACCCAGTGTTGAATTCCAACGATACATCATCTTATAAAAATTTTCTTTTAAATTATAGTTTAGTGTAAATTTTAAACCTTTCATCCACACATTTTCCCATTGTTCCTGGGCCATTTTTCTAAAGCCCATGAAGATACTTAAACTCAGCAGTGCAATTTTTTTTCATTTTGATCAAAATAAGAATGCAAGTAGGTGTGTTATAAACCTCCACTAGGTGAGTGGGCTAGGGGAATACTGTAAAGACCAGGAAAAAGAGCTGAAGAATCTTATGTGGGAAATGCTGGGCTGGTCCTCCAACAGCAAAAAAGGAGGGGGGAATCTGTGTTGACATAAGTTCCACAACATATGGTCCATCCCCCTCTTTAGGTGTGAAGGCAAAGGGACATATTGGACTTCACTGTTTGAGACGGAGCTTGCTCAAGGTGGGATGAGATGCTTTGCCAACTCCTGGAGTGGATTCCTTGGCAAGCCATTTCAGAGGAAAGATGTTTCAAAATCAGATTGGAGTTGTCTGGGGACAGTAAATCTCTTGCAGTGAGCTGCTACCACAGGACCTATAAAGAAAGCAGCTAACTATCTCAGCTAGATTGACCCAATTCCAGGGGTGAAATGCTCCCGGTTCGGACCGCATCGCCCAATCTGGTAGGGATGGAGGCGGGTGGTTCGGAGAACCGGTAGCAAAAATCCCTGCCCACCCCCCATGCCCAGCTGAGCCGCGCGATCATCATTTTTCTTTTAAATGCCTCTGACAATCCCAGCTGAGTTGTCTGATCGGCAAACCCTCTGACCATCAGGCAACTCAGCTGGGATCGTCAGAGCCTTTTGAAAGCATTTTTTTACAACCTCTTCCCTGAAGAGGTTGTAGAAAAAATGGTTTTAAAAGTAAAAAAAAAAGAAATTGGTCACGCCCACCCAGTCACATTATCCCCCCCCACCAAGCCACGCCCACAGAACCGGTAGTAACAAATTTTAGATTTCACCACTGCCCAATTCCCTAACATTGCTGGCCCCCAAGATTTTCTCCTGAGTGGACAAGCCAACACATGTGCAGTGATGTTCTGATTAGAGAAAAATAACTTCAAGGAGAGCTCCAGGCAACTGCCTTGCAGACAGGAGAGGTGGGGGAGGCAGTTATAATAATAGCTGGGGATCTGTGGGTGGGTGAAGCATGACATGGCTGGCTCCAGATGGGTCTATATCAAATCAGTTTTGGACTATGCAGCAAGTACAGCTTTGCGGATTTTATTGGCATTGAAGCCCAAAAGCCTAGTCAATCTATATACTCAGGGTATTTTGACGTAAGTCCTTAAGGCCATTAAGGACTTAAGGCTATATAAAAGCCGTATTAATGTTTTTGCTATTTTGCTATTGGCGTTCTTTTCATATTTTGCAATGGCCGGCATTTAGTCATGGGATCCTGAACCCCTAGCCAACCCCACCCTCACTCCCAGCAGAACAGTTGCTGTTCTACCTGTTGCAGTTTTCCTTCCTTCCTTCCTTCCTTCCTTCCTTCCTTCCTTCCTTCCTTCCTTCCTTTCCTTCCTCTCTCTCTCCTTCCCTCCCCTTCCTTCCTTCCTTCCCTTCTCTCCTCTGAGAGTGTATGTTTGTTTTCCTTATGTTTTTAATCTACAGATCAAGACTGGAAACCTGGAATTTGCAACAATTGGAACAAATTTCTGAATTCATCTGAATGTAACTGGGTCCATTCATGCACCCCTGTTTCACAATCTTGTTTCACTGACTTCCACAGCTCTTTCTTCAGTATGAGAATGTGTGGGATTGTCCTGGAAAAGGACTTGCTGGCAACATCCTTCCCAAAGAGTCATGGAAACCTTAAAATGACACACCAGTTAACAGATGGGAAGTGCATTATCTACATCAAGAACAGAAGAGAAGGAATAAGTGCCCGAGTCTATAGACACAACTAATGCAAAGTAAATTATTCCCTTAACAGAGTTGGAAGGGACCTTGGAGGTCTTCTAGTGCAACCCCAAGCTCAAGCAGGAGATACTATACTATTTCAGACAAGTGATCGTCCAAACTCTTCTAAAGAACCTCCAGTGAAGGAGCCCCACAACTTTTGAAAACAAGCTGTTCCACTGATTAATTGTTCCAAAGCCAAAGTAAAGTAAGGTGACCAAAGTAAAGAATGATTCTACAGTGTTAGAACTCCAACTGCATTTGACTCCCATGCAAACTTCTTGGGATCCCTATATAAGCCTTGCATAACCGCAAAAAGGCTCTCCTCATTCTGCACCCAAAAATTAACAATGTCATTTTATGAAACATTGTAGGTTCTCTGACAGTTTTATAAATTGTAACACCTGTAGGTCAGTATTACCGGGGCTATTGGGGGGGATCCTTAGGTCCTTAGACCAAACACATCTTTATCTGAATCATATAGAAGCTGTGAAGCACCTTTTTGTCTTTGAAACCAAGTGGCTGCTTTTGATGATCAATCAAGTAATTGTTAATGGAAATGCATGCAGTAGAATGTTTTCCTGTTGAACTTTCACTGGGAGAAAGTTTTCTCCAACCATTTGGCTGAAATCTGTTTACTACTGATTAGAAAACTCTGCTCCACCTTCTGCATGCCAAACTTTCAGGGATTTGAAAAGTATTACTGAATTTCCTTTTGGCCTAAGCATATATTTATTGAATGTATGAAGGCAGTTCTGCACTGCAATTCTTCGATGGGGATGGGCAGTCTTTCAATGGGCAAGGTTTTCAATTTATCCAAGAGCTGTATTCACACTGTGGTGGAGTCGACCTAACAGAGGAAGGATGGGGCAAAGATGTGATCATGATCATCAAAAGCAGGAAGGAAAAAAAAAGGAAGTGGAAATATCTTTTAGTGATACGGGCAGAAGAATAAAGATATTAAATATATTATGTATGGTAGACCTGTAGGAAAGTGGGTGAAACAAAATTGATATGGTACAAGGTGATAGGTAACGTTACTGATTGCTTAGTTTAGGAAAAGGGATGTTATGTTTAGATATTAATATACTTAAAAGATTTGAATTAAGAGATATACGTATGGGGGTGGAGGAAATGGGTAGATTATGAGTAGAATAAATGCCAAATTAGGATCTATTATATAGTTTTATAGCCGAATGCTGTTTTGAAATGTATAGTATACGGGGGACATAATAATAATGTTAGAAAGAAATGTTTAGCACATAGGGGGTGGTGTAAAAGGGTGGTAAAGTATTATATAATGTGATATTAATTTGGATTTCATCTTGCAGAAGCAATGGGGGGAGGGGAGAGGGAGGGGGGTTAGGGAGGGGGGGGGAAAGGGGGAAAAATTTGTATTTGAAAAACTTTTTCAATAAAAAAAAACAATTACTTGATTTGATTTAAAAAGCTGTTATATAAGAATGTTTTTAAAAAAACTCTAGGAGAAAATGCATATTTTGTTTTGCAGCAGTTAAGATGCTGGACTTTGGGGAAACCCAGATTCAAGACTCCACTCAGTCATGGAGCTCACTGGGTTACTTTGGGACAGTTACTCCCTCACCACCATCCCAAGCTGTGGTTTGCTGAAATGTTTGTTAATATTTGTGTTAAGCTTGGGTGTGCTTTTACTTTTGGTGGTAGTAATTTTGGACAAAGGAACAAGGAAGAAGATATAAGTAGTTTGTCAGATTTTAAAACTTGTTTAATTTGTAATATAGATTTCCAGTATTTTGGGTGGCAGCTAATTTTTATTTCATGTTGTCATCCAGTTATACACACACATACTTTTGCTGGGTATGATTAAGAAAGCACAATTAAAAAAAAATCAACTGTAGGTGTTTGGCAAACTTTTAAAAACAGAATAACATGAGATAGGTTTGTATTTGTTTGCTAGTTCTGCTGGTTTTAAAGATCTTTCTAAAGCAGTGCCTTCCTTGTGGTCCTTGTTTGTCATATTCCAGCCTCTTCACGGCTGCTGGTGAAGCCTGGGGCAGAAATCTTTTCTTAGCTCTCTTTGATGTCAAAGAAAGGCTGTTGCCCTGAATCTCTGGCTGAGTCTCTGTATCTTTAGTGTAGGTTGCTGCACATGGCCACCATGAATCCTAGGTAACTCTGATAAAACTCATCAAATTGAGCTCTCGCACTTTATCAGGTGGATATACTTCTGGGATTGCACTAAATAATTCATATTTTTCTTTCTTCATCTCCCTTCAGATTATCTCTGTTTATATTCATCTTGTTTAACCAGCAATTATGACATTTTATTTGAAGAAGCATTTTAATCAGTTGCTTATCTTCATGTTATCATTGAATAGCCTTTATTCCCCAGGCCTGGTGGAACAGCCTTCCCTCCCAAGTTCTGCAGAAAAGTTGTGCAGGAATTTTTCAGCCACAAGAAGCTGAAAAAAGTTCTTTCTTCTCTTATTTTACTTTGCAGTCCAAGGGCAAGTGATCACTCCTATATTGACTGTCTTGCCGTGCAAAATCCTTGAGGTTATGTTAAACAGTCATTGGAAGATACAATTTCAGGAGTAACTCTTTTCTTTAACCAATTGTTAGAATGAGAAAGCAACTTGTTGGTGCAGTTTTCAGGTATTCAGGTTCAGGCTATTGTCCTGTTCCCTTAAATTTCTGTAGCTACATACTGAAAATACTCTGAATACCTGGAAATATAGAATGTTAGTATTGTTGAAGAGAAAATGGCCATTGATTTCATTGTGCTAATTTATGTCCTGATACTCCACTTTCCTATGGGTTTCTTTGGTAGCAAATGTCCCCAATTTTGTATACCTTTGTACTTGTATTTCATTACTTGTTCTCAAAGTATTATAGTTACAAAGTTGTTGTATTGCTAATAAATGCATTATTCACTTCATTCTATAATATTATATATACTAGGGGAAGGGGAAGGGAATTTACATGAATATAATATTTCCCTGTCCATTTATTAAAAGAATGAATAGATCATACATGATTGCTGACATTCCTTTCCCATGTGCATCTTCTAGGAAATGCGGTCCTTGTAAAAATATATGAATGATCACTGCTCGTTTTATAATTATCAAAAAATTCTCAAATGTAAACAGTCCTTCAGGCTATGACTTGATGGGAATCCATCTCACAAAGGTTTATGACACCAGCCAATCATTGTGTCAGGCCTGGAAGCCATCTTTAGTACCTTGTAATGGAACATTTCAAGCAGGAAGAAGAATGCCGGAGAACGGGACATGTTTTCCTGATTCCAATGTCCACATGCTCAAGATGAAACCTGGATATGATATTGTGAGCTTTTCTTAATATTCTTTCCATATATAAAATGATTCACTATTGTGTCATGACACATTCCTTGCAAATGAGATGTTCGTGAAGCAGAACGTTTACTCTGGTCACTCTTCTTAAATAATATATAGATTTTTGATTCATTGAGTTTCCCTTTCCATTGCATTAATTGATCCAAAGTTTAATGATGAAGATGAGAAAGACCCCCAGCACACAGACTAGCAAAGCAGCAACAGCAGTAACAGCTACAATGATAGCCAAATAGGATTCTGAAAATCAAATAGGAGGACAATTAGAAAAGGAGAATGAAACATCACAACATTATTGTCAAAATATTTAGATATTTTAGGGTGGGTGAACTTTGCAGAGAAAATTCAATGTATCGCCCAAATGCATTAATAAGGCTATTATACTACTTTATATTATAAAAGAACTACAAATTCTCCAAATCAAATTAAACATTAATAAGCATAGCTGTACTTCACATGTGACAAAGAACCAGCTTGCTTCATATTTTCCAAGCAGAATATTACATTAATATGAACTGAAACTGGCTCTGAAGAGCATATGACATCTGAGGGTATAAGCATCTATTATTTGATTATATCCCACCACCAGCTTACAGTTATATTGTAAGATGAAAAATAAACTCAACTAACAGAAATAGCAGTCTGCTGGGATATTGCATTTTACATATGTTCACACAAAAATTCACAACCATTTTTTCAGCCATTGAATTAGTACATCTTTAACTCATACTATAAATTTCAGACCTCTTAAGTTTCAAGAAATAATATTTTGGTATATTAGCAATTATTTGTTCATTTTAGACTGAATTTATAACTCAACAGCAAAGGAAAATTTTGCGTAAAGACAACTCTACACTAAATCTGGGGTGACTGGAGTGACCACAGTTTTACATGTTTCAGTTCATGTAATTCAGATAATCCTTAGGTGGTTAAGCCAAAGATTTTGGGAAAATAAGTGGGTTAATATGAGGAACCACAAAAAATAGCTTGAGTTTTACAAGGAGAAAAATATGATATGCTTTACTCACAAGGCATAATTTTCTTTTCTCCATCAAGGAAAGTTTCATTTAAAAATTTAGTTTCCTGATTCTCTTGATAGAATGCTAAATACGATTCTTCTTTGATATGTCCAAGCATTGACTGGAAAACTGGGTGTGTTCCTCAACTCCAGCCCTGGTTGCCAATTGCTGCAGTTCAGATTATTCACTATAATCCTTTTTAACCCCTTGTTTATTTTTGTTTGGATTTGTTTTTTTAATTGTATTATATTTTATTATTCTATTTTTGTTAGATTATGAGCCACCCAGAGTTGTTCAGAATTGGATTGTGCCTCAATTGAATAAAGTAATTTGAATTAATTATATAAATTAATTTAAATTAAATGGGGAAGAGATAAGAGGCTTTTCTCAGGAAGAATTTATCCAGTTTTTTGGGTGGGGGGCTTGCAAATGTTCCCTTGTGGGGGACAATACTCCTTTCACTATTCATGGACTCATGTGAATACGCTTTTCACTGTACCATTTCCCATTTGTGGAATCACTTCCTCTCCAAGTTAAGATTCTTCCAGTCTCAACTATTTTTCTGCCGTTTTGTTTTGTTTCTCAGTTATTGTTTATAATACGATCTAGTGTACCAGTCTTGGTGACATTAATTGAAAGGATATATACAATAGAAATATTATGAAATAGTAAATAAAGGCATTATAGTCAATCTGTGACATGGAAGATAAATTAATATGTCACCTTTATTTCAGAAATGTATTAGCTGAAGAACAGGGTAGGAAAGATTAGTCCTTATTTTAAAAATGAGTTGATGAAACATATTTAATTAAAGTAACTTTCTAAGCATAACTAAACAAGCAGGAATTGATATGAAGAGGTCGTGTAGAATGGTATGTTTCATAGCTGGCTGGCAACCTCAACATTATGATGTGGTCTCTCTTCATATTATATAATAAAGAAAAGTCTCTGAGCATCTATAGAGTCCTTTTCTCTCCTACCTGAGCAATCACTTGCTTTTTCTGCATACTTATAATAAAGTCTTCTGTTATACATGTGGGTAAGAGAGAGACTTTTGGGCAGACCCTGGTTTAAAATCTTGGCATTTTGTTTTTAAACACTAATCAGCCTTCCCTTGATGGCATTCTGAGTTCTACCATAGAATCATAGGTCTGGAAGGGATCTTGGGGGTCTTTAGTTCAACCCCCTGCCTTTGACAGGGGTCCTTATTCCACCCCTAGTTGTTCAGTCTTTTCTTGAAAACCTCAAAAAATGAAGCACCCAGAACTGATCCAAATGCTGTATAAAAAACACTCTTGGCAGTCATAAAGCTTACAGTTCTGATGTTGCAATCTTTTTCTTCCCCAGCCCATTGTCCATGTTTTATCTTCATTGTGTTCCTTGGCGCCTAGGGCCAACTGGCACACAACAGGAGCAGCAGTCTTTTCCCAAACTAACTGGGCACAAAAAAATCGAGCATATGGCATCTGTCACGTGAAGATCACTTAAATTTTCCTAGTGAATAAGAACTGCTCCTCTGATCCTAAACATGCATGTAATTGTGTATGCATTCCTTTTTTAAAAAATGGAGAAAGAGTTAATGCAGTTTAAAAGAAAAATACAACAGTAAACATCTGCCCCCCTCCTCTCTCCGAAATATGTCTGAACTGGCTGTTCACCATTTATATGGTTTTTATAATAACAAGGAAAAAAACACATTGTTTGATCTTCCCCAGAGAATGGGGAAGCTGTTGCTACATTTCTGCAATGAGACAAGGGTCTGGCTGGCGTGTCTGTTCAGTAAAGCTTCTTGGCTTGCAAACTTACCAGCAGTCTTGAGTGAAACCTCTGAAGATTTGATTTGATAGACTGGTTCCTGTAGGCTGAAATGCACGGCTGCATGACAATAAGCTTCCTGACCATGGTCCTCTGGATGGAGGGTGACAGAGAGAGTGACCGTATAGTTTTCTGTTTCAACCCAAGTACAGTTTGTAAAACTTGGCGTACCCAACCTCTTTGACCCTTTAAAAAAGGTCACCACAAGGCTAAGGCAGGGATTGACTCTTATTATGTGGCATATCAGGTTATAGGACCAGCTCTGGCCTGGCGATGGCTTCTGGAGTTCCAGGGTCATTTGCTTGAGACGTCCTGTAGTGGCATCTGTGGCCAAAGAAAGACAACATTAACTGGACTGAATGGCTGGGTTTCCTCTCTGAGAGAGATGGAATATTTGTCTTCCCTGCTCTCCTGCCAATAGTTGGATGGATTTAAGCTCTTCCAGGGTTCCTTCGCTACTCCCCATTGACCACTTCAAGGTGAAAGATATCCCCTGTTTGCCAAATTTGAAGATTGCTGCCACCACCCCTTAGAAATCTTGAAAACTTAGAAATTTCTTGCATTGTTCTTTCTCTTTCAGGCTCCTGTCAATCAAGGAGTCGGAAGTAGGGCTGTGGTTTAAACAGACTGGATCTCCCTGAATCACTACAAAATACCCTACATGGAAAATGTCTCTTTAAAGATTTTTTAGTAGCCCCTAAATTCCAAGTTTACAGCATTAATTAGACTACAGTAATTAATACCTAAGTAATGGTTCAAATGACAGGCAGTTTTAGAAATTTAAATGGCTGATAGGCTTTTTCTTCTGGGATATTCATGTATCTAACACAAGAACATACTGTATGTACTTGATTATGTTAGATAATCTAAACACATTAGGTGTTGATTGCTATTTTACCTTTGTGGCTCTATCTAGCAGGCGAGTATTGAGTCTTCAGGACCAATTTAGTGATAGTGTTTCTTAACACACTATTTTGACATCTTAGATTAGAACATTTTGGCTCATAAGACAAAATTTGGTCATGAAAGGTACACTACTGAGTTTCCCTTGAAATTTTATGCTGAAATGGACATTAAATGACCAATCATTTTTATTTTATTTTATTTTATTTTTTAATTTGATTTATATGCCGCCCTTCTCCGAAGACTCAGGGCGGCTTACAATGTGCTCAGCAATAGCCTTCATCCTTTTGTATATTTATACAAAGTCAGCTTATTGCCCCCACAAACTGGGTCCTCAATTTACCTACCTTAGAAAGGATGGAAGGCTGAGTCAACCTTGAGCGTTGGCGAGATTCGAACCCTGCAGTAATTGCAGGCAGCTGGTCTTAATAACCAGCTTAATAACAGGGTGCCTTAAACCTCTGTACTACCAAGGCTCTTGAAGATTTCTAATCTTCATTTCTAATTTTATCCAAGGAACAATAAATCATCCTTAATTTGATAGCAGAGTTCTTGAGACTGAAATTGTATTGAAAACCTACTTTCACACCTCAACCACAGCCCTGCTCCTTTTTTAAGTAGCAACATCTTTGATGAATCACCCTTTTAGAACATATTTTTGTGAGATGTTTTCCCACCAAAGCCTGTAAGTATCTTAATTCATCTGATCACAGTTGTCTATCCTTTACTGTATTTCAACTACACACTGAACTACGCACTTGGCAAGCTCGCCAACCTATTTATACTTTAGTGTGTCATGTTATAGCACTTATAGTTAGTTTATGCTTCAGGGTGTTAAAATTGAGTTAACTGTTTGTAAACATGGCCTTTGTGTAAAACATGATGCTCTTTTTCCAGTTGTAGGAAGGAAGGCAGTGTGCTTAAAATGCTGGGTTAGAGGCAGCAAGACCTAAATTCTACTCCACGGCTGGCCTTGGAAGCTTTCAGGGTGACTTTGGGCCATCACTTTCTCTCAGCCCAACCTACTCAAGAGTTGTTATGGGGAAAACTAGGAGGAGCATTACGCCTCTTGAATGAAAGGCAAGATATAAATGAATGAATACTAATATAAGAGGATATAAGAATTGCCCTTTCAAATCTCTTTTTAGAGTACGTACGGAATGTATATGTAGTGTTTTAGGAGATTCTAGCCCTCCACCCTAAGCTAGAAGAGAAAGGCTACTCCAGAGAGGCTGCCAGAGAAGCTGTGTGTGTGTTTGGGGGGGGGGGAGATGGTGATTTAAAAGTCTGTTTTCATCTTTTGGCAGGACATAATTAAAAGGGCAAGAGGAAGAGGATGTTGCTTTTTGCACTGGACAAGCTGGGTGGTGGACTCAATAGATTATAAATCAACTGCCAGCTTCCTCTTCTTGCTATTCATTCTTCTTCCTTTCTCCTGACTCTTACGAATGTTGAAGATAATAGTCCACAACATATGGCCATACTAAAGTATATGTTTTGCACATCCTTGAGTGCAACAGAAAAGTGGTGTCATGGATTACACTGATACAGATCAACAAGGCCAGGAAGCATAGCTGTCCTTATAGATTTAGTGCAGGAATCTTTCAGGAGAGTGAGCAGTGGTTTCTTCAACTTTCCTTCTTTCTGCAGACAAAATCATCTACCAGCAGGAGAAGACACCACAATCACTCTCCAGAACACATGCTGAGGAAGGAGTGGAAGACTTCTGGCACTCTCTTCCAAAAATCCAGAATCTTTCCAAAAAAGATTTTGCTGGGTTTGCCATTGAACTATCAGTCTCTTTCAATGGCAGTGTGACGGAGAGAAGTGAATTTGGGTGCTTTAATTAATCTCTAATTCAAGTCTAATTGTGCCATGTTTCTTTTAAAGCTGGTGGCGCATTTGCATTGAAGCAATACTTTGTTAAAGGGTTTTTGTAAGTTGCTGCTATTTACTGCATTAGATGCAGTAGATGCACAGGTAGCCCTCACTCACTTAATGACTGTTCAAAATTACAACAAAACCCCAGAACCAGAAGTTATTTACAACCTGTCCTCAAAGTTACAGCTTTTGCATCCCCCCAGCCCACAGTCACGTGCTCACATTTCCGGAGTTTGGCAACCAGCTTGCATCTACGGTATGACCAGTAGCAATGTGCCATGGTAACATTATAATGATTTGTTATTTTTTTGCCAGTTTCTTGTGTTTTTTGTCAAGGTGGGTGTTGTTGTTATTTTTTTGCAGTTTGGCAAAAATGCCCATTTGGGAGAATGGATTCACTGAATGATCATATAATTTGCTTAATTACCATAATGACTCGCTTTATGGGTATCATAAAAACAGTCACAAAATTGAGTCAGTTGCGTGGTGACCCACTTACTGACCGCAATGACTTAACAATGGAAATTCCAGGCTCAGTTGTGGATGTTAAGTGAGGCCTGCTTATAAAAATGCCTGCATTTTCAAAAGTATTTAATTCCTAAAGCTGAAATTCTTTTACATTGTTATCACCATTACTGCTGCAAGTTTAGTGAGGTACAGTGCAAGTAGGGGGTGAGAATTCCACCAACCCTGAACATATAGACTGAAACACGCTTCTTTCCCCTATTTGGCTGCAGGAGATAAGAAAGAAAAAATAGATTTCTTCCTTGTCCGTCCTTCCTTCCTTCCTTCCTTCCTTCCTTCCTTCCTTCCTTCCTTCCTTCCTTCCTTCCTTCCTTCCCTCCCTCCCTCCCTCCTGCTAATGCTTCATTTCCCACAGCACTAGATTTTGAAAGATATTGCGATCAGTGCCCTGATTATGCCTTGAAATTGGGGCTGTGATGACGTCTTTTCTTTTGTTACAATTTTTGTTTAGACCTTTGACTGCTGCAGTTGTCTTCATAGCAGAGGAGGACTGAGGCCTCACGGCTGGCCTATCCTCTCCAGAGCAGTCCACAGGCCCTTCTAAAAGTTGCCATCTAACTTTAATGTGAAAGAATAGGAAGTTATTAAAGGATGAGACCTTATTAACTCTAATTCATTTAATTTTCCTCAAGTTCCAGTTCCATCTCTCTCTCTCTCTCTTTTTTTTTTTGTCCTGGTCTTGCATGTTTCTCTGTCTGACCTTAACTACTGCTATTCTGGAGGGTGGTCACTATAGGACATTTAGATGGCCCGAATCTCAAGAAAGGCAATTTGGGAAGACCTGCTTTAAAGGAAGTGAATGGGAGCTCACTAAAATCTTTACGAAGACAAAATAGTGGGATCAGATTAAAAGGGTGGGAGACCTTTTTTCTCACCCACCCACCTCGTCTACCCCATTGGGGGGGGGATTGTTATACTCTGTAACTACAGAGTGAAGTATGTCAAAATCAGAACTGGAGCAATGAATGGGATCTCATCAAGAGTGCACAATGATGTACCGTGGGAGGTGTTTTTCAGGAGTGGTCCTCTTGGTCTCAGATCCAGAGATGTTTGGCAGGTGATTGTCTTGCTGTAATCATCTTCCTGAGCTATTATGCTATGGTTCACCACAACATCACCAGCCTCAGGGTAAGTATGATCCTCAAAGGTCTTTACCAGAAGTTGCTCTTCCCCTTTCATCAAAGTCACACTGAGGCTCTGAATGGGGGCTACACCAAAAACTCGGCATGTTAAATTATACAACTTGCCCACTTCCATTTCTGGTACTGGATCCAGCTCAATCTTCTGTGGAGGTTCTGTAACAGAATAAGATATAGCCAAACATCTTCAATGTTTAGAGGAGAGGTGATACAGGTAATCCTCGACTTACAACAGTTCATTTAGTGACCGTTCAAAGTGACTTATGACTTCTTTTCACACTTATGACCTTTGCAGCAGCCCCATAGTCATGTAATTTACATTCGGATGATTGACAGCTGACTCACATTTATGATGGTTGCGCTGTCCTAGAGCCAAGTGATTCCCTTTTGTGACCTTCTGAGAAGTAAAATTGATGGAGAAAGCCAGATTCACTTAACAACCATGTTACTAACTTAAGAATTGCAGTGATTCTCTTAACAAATGAAGCAAGAAAAGTCGTAAAATGGAGCAAACTCACTTAACAAATTTCTCACTTAACAACATAAATATTTTATATTTTAATTTAATTTAATATTTAAGTTTATATACCGCCCTTCTCCTGAAGGACTCAGTGAACAGCCAGAAGTAAAAAACATCAAATACAAAATTTAAAAACAATTTAAAAATAAATTAAACATTTTGGCCCGACAGTTAAAATCCCCCGTTAAAAATCCAAATTAAAATACACAATTGGAGAGATTAGGCCAGCCTGACTTGATGAAATAAAAAGGTTTTGAGGGCCCGACAGAAAGTATATAAGTCCGGAATCGTCCGTATCTCCGGGGGGAGCTCGTTCCAGAGGGCAGGTGCTCCCACAGAGAAAGCTCTGCCCCTGGGGGCCGCCAGTCGGCATTGTTTGGCCGACGGCACCCGGAGAAGCCCCTCTCTGTGGGAGCGTACTGGCCGGTGGGAGGCTCTTGGTGGCAGAAGGCGGTCCGTAAATATCCAGGCCCTAAGCCATGGAGCGCTCTAAAGGTGGTCACCAACACCTTGAATCGCACCTGGAGGACCACCGGGAGCCAGTGCAGCTCACGCAGGAGAGGTGTTACATGGGAGCGCCATGACGCTCCCATAATCACCCATGTGGCCGCATTCTGGACCACTTGGAGCCTCCGGGTGCTCCTCAAGGGGAGCCCCATGTAGAGAGCATTGCAGTAGTCCAGGCGGGAAGTGACGAGGGCATGAGTGACTGTGCGTAAGGAGTCCCGATCCAGAAAGGGACACAACTGGCGAATCAGGCGAAACTGATAAAAAGCCCCCCTGGCCATGGCCATCACATGCTTTTCTAAAGACAGCCGTGCATCCAGGAGGACACCCAAGTTGCAAGCCCTCTCTGTGGGGGCCAACGACTCGCCCCCAATAGTCAGAGATGGCACCAACTGACTATATCGGGACGCCGGAAGCCACAGCCACTTGGTCTTGGATGGGTTGAGCTTGAGCCTGTTTCTCCCCATCCAGATCCGTACGGCCTCCAGACACTGGGACATCACATCAAGGGCATCATTGGGGTGGTCCGGGGTGGAGATGTACAGCTGAGTGTCATCAGCGTACTGATGGTACTTCACCCCAAAACCACAGATGATCTCACCCAGAGGCTTCACATAAATGTTGAACAGAAGGGGCAAGAGGACCGACCCCTGCAGCACCCCACATACAAGACGTCTCGGGGTCGACCTCTTGCCCCCCATCAACACAAACTGCGACTGGTCAGAGAGGAAGGAGGAGAACCACCGCAACATGGTGCCCCCCACCCCTAACCCCTCCAACCGGCACAGCATAATACCATGGTCGATGGTATCAAAAGCCTCTGAGAGATCTAACAGGACCAGGACAGAGGAACAGCCCCTGTCCCGAGCCCTCCAGAGATCATCAACCAATGTGACCAATGCCGTTTCCATGCTGTGCCTAGGCCTGAAGCCTGACTGGAACGGATCGAGATAGACCGCTTCATCCAGGTACTGGGGAAACTGTCGTGCCACCATACCCTCAACAACCTTCGTCAGAAAGCGAAGGTTGGAGACTGGACGATAATTTGCTAAAACAGTCAGGTCCAGGGAGGGCTTCTTGAGGAGGGGCCTCACCACCGCCTCTTTCAAGGCGGCGGGAAAGTAGCCCTCTCTCAAAGAAGCGTTAACAACCCCCTGGAGCCAGCCTCGTGTAACCTCCCGGGAAGCCAGCACCAACCAGGAGGGACACGGGTCCAATAAACAAGTGGCCACACTAAGTCTACCCAGAATCTTGTCCACGTCTTCAGGGGTCACTGGGTCAAATTCCTCCCAGAAAACGCTCTCAAGACCTGTCTCCACCACCCCGCCTGTATCTACCCAGTCAGAGTCCAGGCCTTCCCGAATTTGAGCGACTTTGTCATGCAGATACTGCACAAAATCCTCAGCCCTGCCCTCCAAGGGGTCCTCCCGCGCTCCCGGATGGAGCAGGGAGCGGGTCACCTTGAACAGGGTGGCTTGGCGGTTATCTGCAGATGCGATAAGAACGGAAAAATAATTAAACTTTGCTGTTTTTATCTCCACTAGGTAGGTCTTAATATGAGACCTTACCAGTGTTCAGTCGGATTCAGAAAGGCTAGCCCTCCAATTGCTCTCTAGGCGTCTTTTCAAGTGTTTCATCTCCCTCAGCTCCTCGGAGAACCAGGGAGCTAAGTGAGATCGGCAGTGGGTCAGAGGCCGCAAAGGCACGACACGGTCCAAAGCTCCAGTGGCCACCCTATCCCAGGCAGCCACCAGGTCTTCAGCCGGGTCATGAGCCAAAGCCTCAGGGAAAGGCCCAAGCTCCATCTGGAACCTATCAGGATCCATCAGGTGCCTGGGGCGGAACCATCTAGTCGGTTCCGCCTCCCTGCGGCGGGGTGTAGCGGTTTGAAGGTCAAGTTGAAGGAGAGAATGGTCAGACCATAACAAGGGTTTAATCACTACATCCCCTATATCTAAACCATTCAGCCACTGGGCAGAGATGAAAACCAAGTCCAGAGTGTGTCCCCCTATGTGTGTAGGGCCATGAACTAACTGGGTCAGGTCCATGGCCATCATGGAAGCCATGAACCCCATGACCCCACTTCACAAAGAGGGACTCACATCCGGTTATCTGAGGCACAGTGGTCTCCTTCGGACCAAGAACCGCTAACCCCCCCCGGCCCTCTCCTGAACCCTCGGCTGATGGAATGCTTGGAAGCCTGGTGGGCACATTTCAATAAGGGGAACCCCCCCTTCCTGGCCCAACCAGGTCTCCATAATACCCGCCAGGTCCGCTCCCCCCTCTTGAAGAAGATCACAAATGAGGGGGGCTTTATTTACAACGGACCTGGCATTGCACAACATCAGCCAAAGGCCCAGGCCCTGAGGATCTGCGCAACCCGGGGAACGAGAGGAGCATTGGGGGCCGGAGCGCACCACCGCTCGGAGACAGCAGGCGCGCACCCCCATAACTGGATATGGCCCCCTGCTCCCGCCATATCTGCCCCTCCCACTTACAGTACTGATGGTATTGCTCTCCTCAGTACGGACTCTAACCCTAAAATTTTGGGCTCAATTGTGGCTATAAATTGAGAACTACCTGTATATGTCTATATTCTGCCATCTGTCCTTCTCTATCTCCCACTAAAGGCTTCCTTCTCCCATTTGAAAAAAGATAATGGATCTCCCTGCAGGTTGGATCGAAAGTGATTTCTCAGCAGATGTAAGTGTGAGAGAACTTGGAGTGAAGCATTGGTGGCTGCATTCTTTAAAAACAACTTAAGCTCTGCAAAACAGTGAAAATGGCCAGCCATTACAGAAAAGGAATAGATTTTACTATATTAGCTAATATATACAGTTGCAGGATTTGTCTGCTCTCTCCCCTCCTTCCTTCTTAAGGAGGAAGGAAGAGAGAAGTGAGAAGAGTATTTAGCAGTGACTGCCAAAATTTTACTTCTAGCCCAGGCCGCTTGCTGTTGTTGCTGCAGAACAACCTTCTCCTCCTCCTTCCCTCTCTCACTTGCTCCTTCTTCTTTCCAGGCTGCTCTTCCATCACGGTGCCCTACATTTGGGTCATTGTGTCTGAGGTGCAAAAATTTGCATGACTCTTAAATAAACAAAGAACTACTGGAAACTCTCATTTTTTGCAGTCATCTAGGGATCATCTTAGGGGTGGGCTTCAAAAATTTTAGCAAGGAGTTCTCTGTCCGGTTGCTGTGTGGGTGTGGCCATGGTAGGTGTGGCCTAGTCGACCTCCTGCACCACAGCGGGGGGCAGGGCGTTTTTGCCAGTGGTGTGTTGCCCCCGGTTTGCACCGGTTCTATAGAACCGGTAGTAAAACCAGCGGGAGGCTCTGCCCACTGACCCTAATGTTATCAAAACGCTTCTGTGCATGCGCCAAGAACGCAGCTTTGCTCGTTCTCTGTGAACAGGTAGTAAAGGTAAATAGAACCCACCCCTGGTTTTTGCCCTCCCCAGGCTCTGGAGGCTTTCCTTGAGCCTCCAGGAGAGCGAAAACGGCCTCCCCAGGCTCTGGAGGCCCTCTGGAAGGCATAAATGGGCCCGTTTCTGGCCTTCCCGAACTTCCGATAGGCCCATTTTTTTATCTTCCTGAGCCTCCATGCGTGCCCTGCACTTACCTGCATCCAAAACGGGCCACATGGGGACTTCTGGGAGGGGCAGGGCGGGTGGGTGGGGTCAGTCAGGAGTGGGATTTGGGAATTCTCCGAACTGCACAGAATCTTAGCTTGAGGTTCTCCCGAACCCCTGCGAACCCCCAGCAGCCCGCCCCTGGATCATCTGGATTCTTGCATAGCAGTTATGATAGCCCTACCTCATACATTCAGCTTAGCTGAATGGGCAAGGAACTGGCAGCAAAGGAAACCCAGTGTCGTGGTATATGGGAATGACCTTGGGAGATAGGGTAAAGAGACACAGTCAGAGGAAGGATCAGATAAATGGCAATTTAGATCTCAGTTGGAATACTGACAGGGCAAGTGGCTCAGAAGGGACTCTCCCTATTTTTTTGGGCTGTAAAGAAGATTGTGTCAGCTGTGGAAGCCATATTAGGCCGGAAGCTTCAATACTGCCACCTTCTCATGTGTGGGAAAGTAGGAGGGGGGATTAAGGAGAGGGGTTGTTAGTAGACATAATAGCATTCTTCCTGTCGGTCAAGGTCAGGGCGATCCAGCATCTGAAGAAGGAGTGGTCAGGGGGCTGGGTCGAGATGGAACAGACGTTGATTGGAGCATGTGACCGACTGGGTGGAAAAGGGGATGGTTTGGGGAGCTTTGACTTACAGAAGGAAAACCCGGGCTTTTCAGATTCGGGTTTTCCCAGATGTGCCAGTTTGCCCATTCTAGTAAAGAGAACTTTGGAAAAATGTTTGCTTCCACGTCTTTACTTGCCGCAAAGAGGGGGTTGCGGGGTTTTTTAAAATTGTCCTTGTTTAAACTTTTAAGGGGTTCTGGGAGGGGGGAGGGGGGTGGGATTGGAATTAGGATTGTGGGTTTGGGGGATAACCCACTAGGGGGAGAGTCGGGCTTGGCCAGGACGTTCGGCGGGGGTGGTGGGGGATCCGGAGGGGGTCGAGCTGGTCCAGACTATGTTTTTACTATCGGTACTGTGTGTGGGAGGGGTAGATATGGCGGGAGCAGGGGGCCATATCATGTTAAGGGAGCACGCACCCGCTGTCTTCAAGCGGTAGAGTGCTCCGGCCCCCAAGGCTCCTCCCGTTCCCCAGGTAGTACAGACCTTCAGGGCCCGGGCCTTCGCTTGATGTTGTGCAACGCCAGGTCTGTAGTAAATAAAGCCCCCCTCATCTGTGATCTTGTTTACGAGGGGGGAGCGGACCTGGGGGGTATTACGGAGACCTGGTTGGGCCCAGAGGGAGGGGTCCCTCTGGTAGAAATGTGCCCACCAGGTTTCCACGCATTCCATCAGCCAAGTTCACAGGGGAGGGGCGGGGGAGTAGCGGTTATTATTAGAGAAGGCCTTAGGCCGAGGGAGACCACTGTACCTCAGACAGCTGGTTGTGAGTCCCTCCTTGTGAAGTGGGGCCATGGGGTTCAGATGGGTTTGCTGATCACGTACCTGGCTCCCTGCCACGTGGCGGCAGCCCTGCCCGAGCTACTCAACGTTATTGCCGCGGTGGCGGTTGATACCCCCAGACTTATGGTCATGGGGGATTTCAACCTGCCATCCATGGGTGAGGCGTCTGAGGTGGCTCGGTAGTTCATGGCTTCCATGACGGCCATGGACCTGACCCAACTAATTCATGGCTCTACGCACAGGGGGGGAAACACACTGGACTTGGTTTTTGTCTCTGGACAGTGGTTGAGTGATCTCGAGATAGGGGATATAGTCATTGAGCCCTTGTCATGGTCAGATCACTCGCTCCTTCGCCTTGACCTTCGAACCGCGGCACCCCGCTGCAGGGAGGCGGAACCGGTAAGATGGTACCGCCCCAGGCGCCTGATGGAACCTGATAGGTTCCAGACGGAGCTTGGGCCAATCCCGGAGGTTCTGGCTCACGCCTCATCTGGGGACCTAGTGGCCGCCTGGGACAGGGCGGCTGCTGGAGCCCTGGATCGAGTCGTGCCTTTGCGGCCTTTGACCCGGCGCCGATCTCGCCTGGCTCCTTGGTTTACCGAGGAGCTGAGGGAGATGAAGCACCGGAAAAGACGCCTAGAGAGCTGTTGGAAGGCTAGTCTTTCTGAATCTGACCGAACACTGGTAAGATCTCCTATTAGGAGTTACCTAGTGGCGATAAAAGCAGCAAAATGTACTTATTTTACTACTCTTATTGCGTCATCAGATAATCGCCCGGCCACCCTGTTTAGGGTGACCCGCTCCCTGCTCCACCAGGAAGCGCGGGAGGACCCCTTGGAGGGAAGAGCCGAGGATTTTGTTCAGTATCTGTATGACAAAATCACTCAGATTCGGGCAGGTCTGGACTCTGACGGGATAGATCCAGCGAGGGTAACGGAGACAGGTCTTGAGACTGTTATCTGGGATGAGTTTGATCCTGTGACCCCAGATGACGTGGACAGGATTCTGGGTAGATTGAACGCGACCACATGTTTGTTGGACCCGTGTCCCTCCTGGTTAGTGCTGGCTTCCCGGGAGGTGACGCGAGGCTGGCTCCAGGGGATTATAAATGCTTCGCTGGGTGAGGGTGTCTTTCCCGCCACCTTGAAAGAGGCGGTGGTAAGGCCTCTCCTCAAGAAGCCTTCCCTGGACCCGGCAGTATTGGCTAATTATCGTCCAGTCTCCAACCTTTGCTTCGTTGCGAAGGTTGTTGAGAGTGTGGTTGCGCGACAGCTACCCCAGTACCTGGATGAAGCGTCGTATCTAGATCCGTTCCAGTCGGGCTTCAGGCCTGGGTACAGCACGGAAACGGCATTGGTCGCGTTGGTTGATGATCTCTGGAGGGCTCGGGACAGGGGCTGTTCCTCTGTCCTGGTCCTGTTAGACCTCTCAGCGGCTTTTGATACCATCGACCATGGTATCATGCTGCACCGGCTGGAAGGGTTGGGGGTGGGAGGCACCGTGTTACGGTGGTTCTCCTCCTTTCTCTCTGACCGGTCGCAGTCTGTGTTGACAGGGGGGCAGAGATCGACCCCGAGGCCCCTTATATGTGGGGTGCCGCAGGGATCGGTTCTCTCGCCCCTTCTGTTCAACATTTATGTAAAGCCGCTGGGCGAGATCATCCGTGGTTTCGGGGTGAAGTACCATCTGTACGCTGACGACACCCAGCTGTACATCTCCACCCCGGACCACCCCAACGATGCCCTTGAAGTGATGTCCCAGTGCCTGGAGGCCGTACGGATCTGGATGGGGAGAAACGGGCTCAGGCTCAACCCATCCATGACCGAGTGGCTATGGTTTCTGACGTCCCGATATAGTCAGCTGGCGCCATCGCTGGCTATTGGGGGCGAATCATTGGCCCCCACGGAAAGGGCTCGTAACTTGGGCATCCTCCTGGACTCACGGCTGTCTTTAGAAGAGCACTTGACGGCCGTGACCGGGAGGATTTTTCATCAGGTTCGCCTGATTCGCCAGTTGCGTCCCTTTCTAGATCGGGACTCGTTACGCACAGTCACTCATGCCCTCGTCACCTCTCGTCTGGACTATTGTAACGCTCTCTACATGGGGCTCCCCTTGAGGTGCACCCGGAGGCTCCAACTGGCGCAGAGTGCGGCCGCGCGGGTGGTTATGGGAGCAACATGGAGCTCCCATGTAACACCTCTCCTGCGCGAGCTGCACTGGCTCCCAGTGGTCTTCCGGGTGCGCTTCAAGGTTCTGGTTACCACCTTTAAAGCGCTCCATGGCTTAGGACCTGGTTACTTACGGGACCGCTACTACCATTAACAGCCTCCCACCGACCAGTACGCTCCCACAGAGAGGGGCTCCTCCAGGTGCCGTCGGCCAAACAATGTCGGCTGTCGGCCCCTAGGGGGAGAGCCTTCTCTGTGGGGGCACCGACGATCTGGAATGAGCTCCCCCCAGAGATACGGAGGATTCCGGATCTGCGCACCTTCCGCCGCGAGTTGAAGACGTTTTTATTTCATCAATCTGGCCTCGCCTAAATCTTCTCCCTTTTAAGTGTAAATTTTAAATTTTTAAATTCTTAATGTATTTTAAAAAATGGGTATCTTAAATTATGGGTACTAATTCAGCCAAATTTATTTAATTCATTTTATTCAATTTTAAATTTTGTATATCTATGTGTTTTATTTTATGGCTGTGCACCGCTCTGAGTCCTTCGGGAGTAGGGCGGTATAGAAATTCAATAAAATAAAATAAATAAAATAAAATAAATTTACTTGAAGTTGAGGTTTTTCTGGAAAGCTGACAGATTGGGGTTTTGGGACAGAGATATATTTTCAGATTTGAAAGATTCCTTTAACTGCAATCTTACAATAAAGTATTATCAGCTCATCTGGCCATATTTCCTGTCTGGTTCACCATACAAGATTGTTCCCCAGTGGCTGGCCCTGTGCTTGTGAGTTTAGTTTAGTTTAGTTTATTAGATTTGAGTCTCAGATGGTTGCCCCTATTCCAGCATTATTATTTTTTTTAATGCAAACTTGCATGAGGGTGTGTTTGTGTAAGACTGACAGTTGAGCCTAGAGAGATTTAGGATAGAGGTGTTTTCTTTTTACCTATATATAGCTTGAGGGAACCTCACAAACTTTCTTCTACATACCCAGACATGATTGGAAGGATTTCTAGAGGGAGGAACTTCACTGACTGAGATACTATAACTGTGAAACAGTTAACACTTTCCCTAACCTAAGGCAGAAACAAATCATTCAACTAAACCAAGTTCTATTGTTTTATTTTACTGGGATATTTTGGGGGCATTTTAGTATACAATTTTTGTTGTGACTAGAGTGAGCGGTAGATATTTTAAATGCCAGATAACCACCACCTGCGAGATTAGACTTCAACAGTCAAGCATTGATTTTGAAACAAATGCTTGACATTACATTGGAACTTCGAATGACTTTTCTCCATCAATGGGATGACAGCAGCCAAGAAGTTTAACGCCAAAAGCAAATTTAAAACAGATTATAAAGGATTTCAAGGCCTAGTTGCATAAAAACCTCTTCAATTGATGTCAGAAGGAGAAATGGGACAAAGTCAGTTGTGGGTTGCTACCGATTCGCTCTGGATCCGCCCATCCGCCTGGACGTGTCTGCACATGCACAGAAGCATCGTGCGCATCCATGAGCGAACCGGTAGCAATGGGATTTGAAATGTAGTTTTTCCAGGGTGGGGGGGATCCAAATTTTTGCTGCAATTGTGAGGGAGGAAATTCCTACTAGATGCCTGGGGACTTATTCTGGACATTATAAATCAAGAGTGTCAAACTCAAGGCCCGTGGGCTAGATTCGGCCCACAGGGTGCTTAGATCTGGCCTGTGGGGCCACCCTAGAAACAGCGAAGGACTGGCCCATGGCCGAAAACGGAGCTCAGGAGCCCACTGGCAGAGCACTCAGGCCACCCAGGCATGCCCAACATGGCTGACGTCGAGCTGGCCATGCCCACCCTGGCCCTCCAAGGTCATACACAACCCTGATGTGACCCTCAATGAAATCAAGTTTGAAACCCCTGCTATAAATCTTCCTTTATATCTGGCAGATTTGTACTCTCAGGTTTCACTTTTGGCTTCCTGAGAACCCATTTTCTTTTCTGATCTTGTTGAATTTTAATACCTGATCTCAAAGAAGAGAGAATTTCTCCTTCTCTTCCACCATCCTTCAGTAAGGCTCCTTCACAGTAGGCAACATTCAAAATGATAAACTTTCATAGCTGAATTTGACTTACGGTAAACTGTGACAATCGTTTCCCGAGAGCTGGGTTCATTATTACAGGTCACAACACAAGATGCATTGAGTGACCAGTAAACAGCAATGAAAGTGAAAGCTTTCCAGGTAGGCCCTTCTTTTCTATAATCATATCTGTGAGAAGACCTCTCCTGAATATCACAGCTACTGTTGCTGCTGTTGCCCGTTGTGCAATTCAACACAAAGAAGCCTCCAAATTTCACCACAGCTTTTCTGAAGAGCGCTATTGAGTCTTTCTCCTGAGCCCCTAAAAACCCAAGAAAAACACACATGTGTTAAGAACAGGAATTAACAAGATAGCGTCATTTCATTCTGATTTTGTCCAAAGTGTTTAAATCACTCACCCAGCCAGCTGAGATCTTGCCCACCAATATCACCATGAAAAATTCAGAAAAGGAAGCTATTATAGTAACCTGCTTCTACCTTGGCATCAAGAAAGGTGTTTGTAAAATTTTGCGCTGGGCAGTCAAATCTTATTACTATATTTCTAAACTACTTTAAAATTTTTGGATTACCACCTGTTTCAGAAGCATATACATAATTTTATCCCTGAGTAAATTAGCTATTTGTCTATCATAGCAAAAAAATAAAATAATCAATCAGGATTCTGGTGGAACATTTTTCTTATTAAATGTTTATTAAAAGGCACACACCTGCCTCCTCAATATGTCAATATTTCACAACTGATCTAGAATTATATTTTCTCAACTCTTACCCACTTCTTTACTTGAGATTCATGGCAGTTTTCACCATCTGGATTCATAAAAAAGAATTTCTGCACTAATTCAATCAATACCTTAACAGCTTCCATTCCATCATCAACTTTAGCCTCAATGAATCTACAGAATGAGTCCACTTCCTTAATGTCACAGTAAAAATCACACAATGGACACATAGGCAATATACACCATAGCTACATGCTGCTAGCTTCCACCCAGAGCACATAATCAAGCCACCCTCTCATCTACATCCAGGCACTATGCTACAATGGCATTTGTTCTGGCCCACTTGATGGTCATGCTCAAGTGGTGGAATTAAACCAGACATTCAGGAGGCTGAATGTATCCACCCAACAAGATCAACAGGCAAATCAATAGAACCTGATTGGTTCTCAGGGAAGATCTATTAAAAGACAGACCACAAAAACAGAACAGAATACCATTGGTTGTCACTTATACTCACAGCTCAATCACACAAAAGATTATTAATAAGCTAAAGCTAATAATGGTCTGTGACACTTCATTTTCTCAAGTACAGGATATTTTAGATAAGCAGCCATCCATTGTGAAGCAGATTCTCACAAGCAACAAACAACAGGACAATGATGCTAAAACAGGAACCAGACTCTGCCACAAATCCAGATGTCTATTTTGCTCCCACAACTTATATCAACAGCACCATCACCAGCTCCAATAAGTACACTCTGGAGCACGGGTGTCAAACTTGCAGCATCACGTTGTCATCACATGACATATCGTGACGTATTTTCCCTTCACAGAGCTGGGGAAGGTGTGGCCTACACGTGATACATTCGGTCCATTGACTGCCAGTTTGACACTCCTGCTCTAAAGTGACATACTCCATCATTTGCCAGCAACGCCCTTCTGGATTCTATATAGGATAAACAGGAAAAAGTTCGCAGGAAAGTCCAGAAAAGCTTTAAAAAAAAAATCACATCTTACTAACACAGATGCAGGAAAAAATGACAAAGTTTTCCCATAACATTTTAATCTCTGTCTACTTGTGCTTAATAGTGGCTTCTTTTTGTCTTTTTCAATGTCACTATTCAATGCAGAACATTTCTTACCTTCCTATTTCATTATTCTAACAATAACAAGAGCCAGTTTGGTGTACAATAGTGGTTAAGGTACCAGGCTAGAAATTGGGAGCCTCTGAGTTCTAGTCCCACCTTAGGTATGAAATCCTTTGGATGTCCTCCAGCCAGTCATTCTCTCTCAACTCTAAGAAGAAGGGAAGGTCTCCAAAAAAAATCTCAACAAACACAATGACTTTTTAACACATTACAACTATTAATTGATAAGGTACTTGTAATCTGTCTCGCATGTAGCCTGCATCATATAACCATCTCCTCTTCCCCTCCCCTTTTTGCCCCAATTTAAATCTTGCCTCAGTCTAGCCACTCTAGGCAGATGAGGAAGTGAGATGCAGCTTAGAACAGCTATACATCTTTTAAACAAAATGTTGGAAAAGGTGCTACCAGACTCCTGATTTTTTGTCACTCTGAGTATGCTCACTTGTTTTCCCTTGCTAGAGATGGAAAGAACCAGAAAGAGTTGCTCCCTGCTTTTCTATGGAAAGATAAACTGGAAGACAAACCCTGCCACCCTTGACCATTGAACATGCTGAAATCCAGAGAGAACCAATTTAACTTTCCTGATTTAACACCAGTATTGTTCCAAGATCTTCATGATCTTGGGCCCATCACTATTGTACAAACTAACCTTCCTCAGACAAAATCAAGAACTCGTGTTAAATTTCTTGCGCTCGCACACAGCAGCCATCTTTGCAGTGTGCATTTATAACATCTAATCCTTACATAGTATGGTTGAGAAATGTGTTATTTCAGCCAGCATGAGGATGGTTTCTGTTGGTCCTGATAATAGCCTGAATGCAAAGCACTCCCTCTCAGGATATTTTCTGAAGCGTATAGATTAGAAGCGGCCAAGGCAAACTTCTTCTGAAATGGAAAGGCGCCAGAGTGGGTTGAAGCATGCTGAGTTTTCTTGTCTCAAACCAGAGGGATGGGATGCTATCTGGAAAAGACCTTTTTTATTGAAAAATATTCTATCACTTATAATTAGTTTATACCCTAATTAATCCAATCTTATAATTTATTTATTCACATTGTGATGCTAATATCTGGACCTTCCACTTGTGCAGAAGACAGCAAGACTTAATATCTTTACTATTACTACTAATAATGCATTTCTCTACTTGTAGTTTCTGAAGATTCTTCCCAAGTACATCATATTTAAAATATTTATATATCGGCAGCTCATGAAATTAAATGAAAAATATACAACTGTACAACAAACATACATTGAGAGAAAATGTATACTTAAGGCCATAGCCAAGGAAACCTGGGTAGATGCATATGCAGAAATTAGCTAAAATTAAAAGTATAACCAGAGTTCAATACTTGGAAAAAATAAAAATTAATACTACTTAATTTTTGTGTTACCACTAAGAAAGCACTTTCGCTATTGTCCGTCTTGAAAGGAGATCTAGGTTTCATGTTGTTAAGTTAAAGACTCAATTATTCACATATGGACAATTCAGAAAATGAAGGGGAGTATTTCTCAAACTGACTCTTGCACATAGCTTGGGATATAATGCTTGTGCCTCACTAGCCTGTTGAATGACACAACAGACGCTGTAGCTTAAAGCACATGTTGGGTCACAATTTGGAAAGCAAAAGACCTTCAAACTCCATTCTGGACTTTGTGAATACAAAGTCCAGAATGGAGATTAAGTTCTGCATAGATTCCAGCTTCAGGACACTTACTTGAAAGAGCCAGGAGGAATCCAGTGCAACACAGAAAGGCAGTGAAGAGCTTCCAGGTTTTCACCTCCATAGCTAAAAAGAAATGGAAAGAAGCAGCTCATTGACTAAGAAATGTGTCCTTCAAAGATTACACTAGAATAAATCACCAGGAACAACTGCAATGGTGAAGACCAAACTCAGTGTCAACCTCTGACTCCAGGACCCAAGAGTCCATTCCTATAGCTTAGGGGTGCCCTGCCTGTCCACACCTTTTGGCACGTAGAGAAGTATTTGAACTCTTCCTTGACATGCTTCCTTGAAAACATGAATGCAAGATAACCCGTCCTGAATGTTCCCCTATATTCCAAAATGCCAATGAAATATTTTAGTTCTGTGTTTCTTTTCCATTTGTTCTTCTTTTGCTGATATCGGGTTGGGCTTTTGTTCTTCCAGGTAATTTTTCCTTGCGAGCTGAAGACTTGCTGCAAGTCTTGGAACAATTTTAATCTGTTGCTGTTGCTGGTTTTATTCGTCAGTTTAAAAGTTCTGGTTTCTTCTTCATGTGCTTCAGTGCTGTAATGTTTGAATGTGGATTTTTTGCTTTTTGCTTTTTTTATGTGTGCTTCTTATGCCATGAAATGTGTAAAGTATGTAAAAAAAAGGGGGGGTTCCTTATATTTTGTGATTTCTATTTTTACTCTTTTTAATTGTTTTACAATTTGCTAGGAGTTTTTTCCCCTCTGCCTCTGCTCCAAGTGCGTCTTGGGTTTTCTTACATCTCTAGAGTTGCTTTTTTTTCTTACACATTTCTCCTTTTTCTTCTTTGCTTTGCAACAAGAAATTCATGACAATTTTATGTTCTCTTCATCAAAGCCTTCTAAAGTGAAGGAAGCTTGAAAAAACAAGCCTGCTCTAAGCATCTTTCTACTTTGCTCCCATAGTCTATTTTCCACCCCTTTGCCAGCTTAGATCCATTTGACTGATTCTCTGTGAAATGAAGGTTTTGGTGTCCTCCCCATATTGAGATGATTAAGAGATTCAGGAGGTTTTATCACTTACCTGCATTGGTGGAAGAAGTGGCTTAAAGGAGGAAGAGCACCTGAAGAAGACAAAATAGTCTCCGTATGGTTAGTGCCGTTGTCTTGCTACAAGCCTTCTCCAGTCAATGGTCCAGGAGGTTTCTGTTGCTAGTAGTAGTAAAAGTCAGGCAGGCAAAACTTCTTCCTGTTAGGAAAAGATAAGGCCCCCAGCTTTTGAGTTCCTAGAAAGACAACTCTGAAGGAGAAGCTCTTTGCATTAATAACAAATAGTGGGTGTTAACCAACCAGTGTTAACACTATTAATAACACATATTTTATTATTCATTACATATTTTGTAGCTGCAGCACTTTTTGGGGAGTAAGCCCCATTGAACAGAAAGGCATTTCCTTTCAAGTATTGGCAGGTCTATCTCTTCCATGGAAATCAATAACATTTTTTCAAGGGGAGGGGAGGAAGGGATATGCACTACAGCCTCCAAAGTCTCTGTAGCTCATTCAAGAGTTATGTCTGTCAGTTGGTATTATTTGCCCTCAGCCAAAGGTGCTCAGTCCAGTCCCTCTTTGCAGTGGCAGAAGTCTGGATCTCATAACCAACAGTTTCAGTTATGCTCAAATTGTGGAAGGAAAGTTAAATTCACCACTCGCTGTGCTACAAAGGCAATCAGAAAGTGCATTCTAATGTAAAGGAAATTGATTTCTGGAAATTTGTTTTCTTGTAAGATACCAGAAAACTCCGAAGTGGCTACAAAGTACAAACAAGCCTAGAATTCAATAAGATTATGACAATTTTGGGATTAAAAAGGCACAGACAGGATATTTAAGATGAATAAAGAAGAGAGCAGAAGGCATAATTGTATTTTTTTTCTAACTTCTTTCTTTATGCTTTTTCTCATTGCAACTTTTGTTTATTCATTTTTACAGTATTGAAAAATTCTAATACATACATACATACATACATACATACATACATACATACATACATACCATATGACAATAAAGTATTGTAGCAACAATTTATGGAAGTTTCCCAATACAGCTGATCTGACCCCACTGATTTGTTAAGATGGCTGATGAAGACTAAATCAAACCAAACAAACTTCTCTTTCCAATGTTCTTCTGGTTCATCGTTTGTTTGTTTTATGTCCCACATTTATTATTTTTATAAGTAACTCAAGGCAGCAAACATACCAAATACTCCTTCCTCCTCTTATTTTTTCCACAACAACAATCCTGTGAAGTGAGTTGGGCTGAGAAAGAATAACTGGCTCAAAGTTACTCAGTTGGTTTTCATGCCTAAGGAGGGACTAGAACTCACAGTCTCCTGGTTTCTAGGCCAGCACCTTAATCACCTCACCAAACTATAAAGGAATTCTCAGAACCTGAAAAATAGGATGGTTGTTTGCCAAACAGCACAAGTTTGGAAGATCTCCACATTTCTCCTTGATCATGAAATCAAGGTTCCTTGATTTCATGCCAGCTCCTCACTGCCATCAAGAAATTGATAACATCATCATCATCATCATCATCATCATCATCATCATCAGGGTCAAGGAATCCCTCTCCTAACAAACTGAGATATAAAGCGAATTCAGATAGTCTCAAATTATGATCACAATTGAACCCAAAATTTCTATTGTTAAATGAGACATTTGTTAAGTGAGGTTTGCCACATTTTATGATTTTTCTTGCCACAATTGTTAAGTGATTGATAAATTAGTAACCTAGTTACTACAACAGTTGATAAATTAGCAAGCCAGTTTTTAAGTGAATCTGGCTTCCCCGTTGACTTTGCTTGTCAAAAGGTCACAAAAGGCAATCACATGACCCTGGGACACTATATGCTAGTACCAAAGGAGGGCTGAAAGCACCCAAATGTATAAACATTTGGGAAAGGAAGGCAAAAGAGAGTGAATAAGTGGGAAAGGAACAATCCCTAAGATGAAAAGGCAGGTATTGGTAGACCCAACCTCACCAGAGCTAACCGGTGAAGTTTGCCTTCCCTGCATGGGTGAGAAGGGGAAGAAGCAGTGATCAATTGAATCATGAGATGCCAGGAGTCCAGACTGAGCATCATTTTAGATCCTTTGCCAGGTTTTGCTGTAATCTGGAAAAGAATTTCCAAAACTGGCTGGAGAAACAATCAAGAGAAATGAGAGACAAGCAACTTGCGCTGCAGGATGGAACTGCCTTCTGTGAGACTTCCTTGGCAGTGAGCAGCTCTGGTGACTGGACATTTATCTTTTAAGCCTTCCTCTCTTGCTCTGGTCAAATTTAATTGTCACCTGTACAGTCCTCGGAATTTCAGATGTGACTTCCCAAATCCTTCAAGATTTGTAGGTCATTGTGAGCATGTTGAGGTTTACATACCCTCCTTCCATGAATGAAACCTGCTATATTTAACCCCTGCATACATGGGACAGCCTGGCCTTGGCTTCTCTTAGCTGAAGACAACAAGAAAAATTGTTTATTTATACACATAACCTGCAAGGGGTTATATACATATTATACATATACATATATGATATAGAATTAGATTCTTTGAGATTTAGTGTACTATTCCACACAAGGGAAAAAATACTACCATTTATTGCATTCTCCCCAAACAGCAATATTATGTTCACTTAAAAGAAAGGATTGTTATTCGAAAATCTTCAGCATTAATTTCTATTAATGTAATAGAAATTAAATTAAAAGAGGTAAAAATACAGCATGCCGGTGCAGGCTTTGACAGCTACCATCGATTTTAATATTTCCAGCCTTGCCTATAACTTTGATCCCTTTTTATTTAGCTCACAGTTGGGTGTTTTTACTTTAAACACAGTTGGGGTTTTTAAATACAGGTACTCCTTGACTTAAATACAGGTATTCCTTGACTTAAATACAGGTATTCCTTGACTGAACAGTTCATTTAGTGACCGTTCGAAGTTAGAATGGCACTGAAAAAAGTGACTTATGAACATTTTTTACACTTATGACCATTGCAGCATCCTCATGGTCTCGGGATTTACATTTGGATGCTTGGCAACTGATTCATACTTATGACGGTTGCTATGTCCCAGGGCCATGTGTTCTCTATTTGCAACTTTCTAATAAGCAAAGTCAACGGGAAGCCAGATTCACTTAAGAATGGTGTTACTAATTTAACAACTGCAATGATTCACTTAACAAATGTGGCAAGGAAAGTTGTAAAATGGGACAAAATTCATTTAAACAAATTTCTCACTTAGCAACATAAATTCTTGGCTCAATTGTGTTAGTAAGTCAAGGACTACCTGCACTATCTTATGAAAGAATACAGAGCTTCCCATATTTCTCCAGGTCCAATGGATTACCTCTAGATTCATATTAGATCCCCACATCGCCCCCTTCCTGCTCCCAATTTGGGGCTAAGTTTACATTTTTTTCTTTTCCTTTTTTTTTGTCTGCCCCTCCCCCCCAACAGTAGCATAAAATTTCTTTCTTGGTCTTGCTGAAATGTGTCTGTTTTCATAAACACTTTGCTGCCATCTCATGTTCATCTGAATTTTTTCACTCCTGCTACTGTAGCCTTATCCAAATTCAGTCAAGTCGCTATTAAACTGTTTTTAATTTTCCCCATCATTTTAAATTCAGGTACAGTCCTGCTATTCAACAATAGATGGCGCTGGCAGATTTTAAAATAAGATAGCAATCGAGAAGAAAATTAGTTTTACTCTGTTTTATGTTGATTTCAAAAAGGAAACAAGTTTATGAGTAAAATTAAATGTCTTAACTCATCCTGGCATTAAAGTATGTCACACCCAAAGAGTTCTTTACTTACTGTCATGCAAATGAATGAAGCTAGATCAGGGTCCCGCACTTATTCTAGAGAAGAAAGGGAATTGAGGAGAATTGAAATTTATATAATTATTACGCCATGTGTGGCCTTTCCTGGATCAGGAGTCCCTGCGCTCAGTCATTCAGGCCTTAGTCATCTCTCATCCGAACTACTGCAATGCGCTCTACCTGGGGTTACTTTTGGCCCTTGTAACACCACTGCTCCATGAGCTGCATTGGCTTCCAATCTGCTTCCGGGTGCAATTCAATGTGTTCTAATCATGAAGAAAGTTAGTGTTGGAAGAAACATCCTTCTAGGTTCTGTACCAAGTGGGGAAAAAGACACTGGAAACATGGAGACTACTTGGAAAGATGGTTTAATGGTGGACAGGGTCACATGGCTTGAGTTCCTGAACAGAAAAGGGGCAGATACAGTAAATCCTCGGGTTTTTATGCTCTCTCTGGCTCTGCATTTCTTGGGGCCCCAAATGAGTATTCTGATTGGTTGTCAGACTCCCAGGGGCTGGGGGTCTTAGCTAGCCTTGCTGGTTGATGGTCACATGTGCTTCCCAGGTCACATATGGTGAGTTTTGGTTGCTAGATGGGGCCCATTGTGTTAGTTTCTGTTGCTATTGTGTTGCAAATGTCCTTTGACAAAGGATTGGGTTTCTGCCTCTGGCCCATTGACAAAGGGTGGGGGGGGCAGGAAGGTGGGAGCTGCTTTGTCTGTAAAATATGCTTCTCCATTTCTCATCCAGGGAAATATAATATTCTACCTTTTTCATATTTCCTAAAATATTTCACTCTTCCAGGAAAGGTGTGGGTGCTAACTTCCTACATTAGCAACCGCCCCCCGCCCTTAGAAGAATGAAATATTTTAGGAAATATTAAAAAGGCAGAATATTATATTTCCCTGGATGAGAAAAGGAGAAACATGTTCTTGGAAAGCAGTCCCCACCTTTGTTAATAGCCTCAGTAAGACTGAGCCATCTTATCTACAAAACAAAAGGCCTCCAGCTCCAGGGTGATGGGATTAAGACATGACCCTCCAGGACATAATAGAATTAGCCCTCTACCCATCTAGCAGCAGAGTTGGCCACATGGCACCTGGGGATATTACATCACCCAGCACAGTTCAGCCAGGCTTATCTCAGACAAACTCCTAGGATTTGCACATAACCAAGAGCAACCAATAGGATACATTTCTTGCACAGGAACATGAAGCTCTAGGGCAAGGCCCAAGAGAGGCTATAAATAACACTCACTCTTCACTCCATGTGTTCAACTGCACCAGGACCATGTGCTTAATGGTTCTGCTCCATTAAACCATCCTTCCAAGCAGCCTCCATGTGTCTTTCTCCCCACTTGGAACTGAACCCAGATGGACATTTCTTCCAACATTCGTCTTTAAAATCTTTCATGGCATAGATCCAGGCTAGTTGATGGATGATCTCATCCCACTGGGATTGTACTGTCCCACCTGTGCCGGCATGTTGCAGGCCTCATTGGCCTGATTATTCTGACTGGTGGCACCTGTCCTCTGGGACATCTTTCCTCCTGATGTGAGGTCAACTCTAACTCTCCTGACCTTTCATAAGGGCCTAAAGACCTGGCTCTGCCAGTTAGTTTGTGGCCCCAGCAGGGGTGGGTTCTAAAATTTTTTACTACCGGTTCTGTGGGTGTGGCTTATTTTGTGGGCGTGGTTTGATGGTCATGGGACAATTCTTTAGGATTTAGCAGAGGTACTGGTCTACCAGGCTTTTAACTGCTTGCAGAGCCGTACCGGTCTACCCATTTGTTTTTGGACCGTTCCGGTCTACCTACTGTATTTTTCAGAATATAAGACGCACTGGAGTATAAGTTACACCTTAATTTTGGGGGAGGAAAACAAGAAAAAAAGAATTCTGCCTCTGCCTACCAGCATCAGGATCAGCGGCGTCCTCACTTCCACTCGGATTTTGATAACACGTAGCACAGATCTTTTTATCATTTTTAAACAAATCCTATCTATTTAATTGGATTGGGTAGGGTGGGGTGGGGTATGATTCTCATGGGGGCAGTTATCTCAGGAGGTTAAGGAGAAGTCTGCTGCTATAGGGGGTGGGGATCTCCAGTCCTCGCACAAGTTATGAAGGCAGTCGTCAGAACTGCTGGAGCTGCTTCCAGGCAGATCCTGGGAGAACTTGGAGCTCTAAAGGGGCTAAAGGTAAGGTGACCAGATTTTAACATTGGTAAAGCGGGACACCCACCATTTTGTGGGCGTGGCTTGGAGGTCATGTGACTGGCTGGGCGTGGCTAGCTGGTCATGTGACCGGGTGGCCATGGCTATGTGTATAGAAAAAAGTCATTTCTGACAGGTCCTCGCACTTTTGACTGGTCCTCACATTTATGACCATCCTCACATTTATGCCCGTGCAGCATTCTTAACAACCATGTCACTCATTTCGCAACTGCTTCTCTTCACCATGGTGATAAGATAGGGCAAAAAACGTAAAATGTGAGGACAGTCGTAAGTTTGAGGACTGGTCAAAAGTGCGAGGACCAGTCAAAAATAACTTTTTCAGCCCTCTGAATAGTCCATATGCACAAAAGGACTAACCAGAGGGCTGAAAAAAGTCATTTCTGACAGGTCCTCGCACTTTTGACTGGTCCTCATACTTATGACCATCCTCACATTTATGCCCGTGCAGCATTCTTAACAACCATGTCACTCATTTCACAACTGCTTCTCTTCACCATGATGACAAGATAGGGCAAAAATGTAAAATGTGAGGACAGTCGTAAGTTCGAGGACTGGTCAAAAGTGTGAGGACCAGATCAGTCAAAAATAACTTTTTCAGCCCTCTGAGTAGTCCATATTTATTTATTTATTTATTTTATTTTTCATATTTGTATACCGCCCTACTCCCGAAGGACTTTTATATGCATAAAAGGATACAGCAATAGAGAGGGATGAAGGAAGGGAAGGGAAATTAGAGTAGGAGTGAGGGTAAGAGAGGGAGGAAGAGAGGAGGAGAAGGAGAAAGGAAGAGGAAGTAGGGAGGAGAAGAAAAGGGGGGAAAGGAAAGAAAAGAGAGAGGTGGTAGGTTTGAGGAGAAAGATTGCTGTACAAAAAAAAAAGATGAAAGGGAAGAAAGCCAACCCCAAACAAATATAAAGATATTAAGATAAAGAATGAATTGTTAAACTTGAAAGAATAAAAGAGAACAAATATGAATAAATAGCAATAATTAGAAACACACATACAAACTTACAATGTATTTTCTTTGAACAGAATATTTGGCCGGTTCACAAATTTAAACAGTGTTTAGTCATTTCAATTAAATTTACAATTTCTATATTTCCTTTTTGCCATATTTATTCCTCATCTATTTTTTTAAAAAACCAATATTACCCTTCATCCTCATCTCTAATCTTAATCAAATTCAATTTTTCCCTTCTATTCTATATTATACCCCTTCCCATTGTCATTTATTTTTATATCCATCCTCACATTGGTTAAATATGTAATTATGTAATACAGTTGTTTAATACAAATTCAACATTTTAATATAAATCAATTAGTTATATAACTATCTTTTTTGTATATTAATCAATATGAACATGAATATTCCAATTATTTCCATCCAATTTCTTACAAACCAATTATTTATATTTACCAATAATAATAAACCAAATAATTTCCCCCATATATTCCTCCAAACCACAACTTAACCATTTCTGCTTTCAACACAATATACAATTAATAGTATCTCAATTATTACAATTCCCTAGTTAAATAGAGCCTTTTTTCTTTTGTGTTTTAAAATCTTGAACTCTCCTCTTTTGTCCTAAATTTCCCATTGTTTGCAGTTTTGCACCTACCTTTTTTGGTGAGGAAAAAGAAAAAGAAATCTCTCTGCCTCATTTTGCCACGTTGCAGCAAAGACCCTGCTTTACTTTCGGTTTCGCTTTTTAAGCATAGTTAGGGGGAAAAAATCTCCAGCACTCTGCAGCTAGCAACAACAGAGCCCTGAGCAAAACAGCTGAGAGCAAATCAGCTGAGAGTCAGGAAGCCGATCTAATCAACTTGTGCTAATTAACCTATGCTGAAGTTTTAAGGGGCTGTTTTTTCTATTTTTGCAGGCATCGGTCTACTCATTTGTTTTCTTTTAACACTGATCAGCTGTAGGGCGCCCCTTTGAAGCCCCACGGCAAGAGTTTAAACAGTTTTTTTCCCTCTAGCCATCAGCTGGGACTCAGGAGGCAGCCGGGAGCAATCCACCACTGCGCCGTGTATTCTTTCCAAAAATCGGGACTTTTTTAAAACGCCGTGGGACGCGGGACAAATTGTTCAAAAGTGGGACTGTCCCACCAAAAGCAGGACATCTGGTCACCTTAGCTAAAGGGGAAGAAGAAAACTCTGGGCATATTGAGAACACACGCTCTTGTTGCTGGAAGAATGGGAGAAGGGCTGCTTCTCCTGCAGTCTCCCCCTCCCCCTGCACCTTGTTCCTACACTCCTCTCTCCTCAGCCACCTTCTCCTCCCAAACGGTCTTCATGCCCAGAGGGACTCCAGCCACAGTCGAGATTGGTCCCCCCCCCATTGCTCTCTTAAACTGAACTGCACTCAGCAGCTGGGGTGGCGGTGTGAAGGAGAAATGTCTCAGCTCCCCACAGCCACTTGGCATTTTGACCACCCGAAACGGATCAGCGGCAGCTGCTGCTTTCTCCCAGGATCATTTATCAATGAGTCAGAAAAGAAGTGCAGTTCAGTTTAAGAAAGAAAGGTGGGGGGAACCAACTTCGACCTTCTTCCAGCAACAGGAAAATGTGCTTTCTCAACGTGCCCAGAGTTTTCTTCTTCCCCTTTAGCCACCAAGGAGGAGGACGCGCAGCTCTGCAAATTACATTGGAGAAGCGGGGAGGAAAACGCCGGAAAATGCGATGCATGGAGGCAATGGTTTTGCATTTGGTGTGTTGGAAGAAACATCCTTCTGGGTTCTGCTCCAAGTGGGGAAAACAGACACTGGAAACATGGAGACTGCTTGGAAAGATGGTTTAATGGTGGACAGGATCACATGGCTTGAGTTCCTGAACAGAAAAAGGGAAGATACAGTAAATCCTCGGGTTTTTATGCGCTCTCTGGCTCTGCATTTCTTGGGGCCACGAAAGAGTATCCTGATTGGTTGTCAGACTCCCAGGGGGTGGGGGTCTTGCTGGCTGATGCAATCTTCCCAGGTGCCATGTGGTGAGCCTCGTCTAGATGGGTCCCATTGTGTTAGTTTCTGTTGCTATTGTGTAGAGGGCTAATCCTATCTTTGACAATTCCTACTATGGCTCTGCCTGAAGGAGGTAGATCTTTGTTATGTAGAGTAGACTGGCCCAGGCCTTAATGGCCCATTGACAAAGGGTGGGGGGCAGGAAGATGGGAGCTGCTTCAAAACATGCTTATCCCAGGGAAATATAATATTCTGCCTTTTTCATATTTCCTAAAATATTTCACTCTTCCAGGAGAGGGGTGGGTGCTAACTTCCTACAATCCCTACTCTTTTTTTTTCAAAACGTGAGTTTTGAAACAAGTTCTTGGCAAAAGATTAAAATTGATCACATCAGGGAGGCTTAATGGGTGCTTTTAATTTTCTAATGCAAAGGGGAAAGACATTGATAGAGGCAACAGAAAAGGATTCCTTCAGTGGCTTCCAAAAGCTTTCAACCATGAAGGTCTAGCAGCCAGGAAAAAATTTCTGGTAAGAATTTTACAGTATCCAATTTTCCATGCCAATTAATTTCAGAGTTCAGATATTACTTTCTGTGAGCTTCCAGTCAGGTTTCAAGCAAGCACATGTCCCAAAAATTTTTCACAGCCATGGTTTTCCTTTAAATTGCAGGCTGCCCATTTCCAAGGGTTGGTTACTGAACCTGTCCTAGCTCTTAGTTTAGTGCATCCAGGATTTGTGAGTCCAAATTGAGGTTAGCCAGTGTACAATATCCATTCTTTTTTTTTTTTTTGGTGTTACACATAATGAGCCCTGGGATTTCTACTCATGAGACCACCAGTGCAATATATCTTCCTTTACTGGGCAACTGGGCAGCATCATTTGTAAGTCACAGTCAGGGCTTGGGTTTTGGAGATCACTTTTCTGCTATCTCTTCAAGTGAGGGAATTGCCTGAGGGGGGATTGCCCCCTCCCCCATGGAATTAGCAGGGAGATAAGACTCCTTGGGCTTTTAGTGCCACGGAGCAAAAATCAACCTAGGAGAAGCTTTGTGTGGAGGTAAGTGAAGGAAATAGTTTCAATCTAATTCTGAATAATGTGTGTCTCTCTGTGTGTGCATGTGTATGCAGCTACTTTTACAATATAGGCAATACAAACATTTTGGACATATTTCTCCTCTCCACCAGACAGAAATCTAGAGTGTACATAACTTGCTGTGGCAATCACTCTCAAATACAATTCTTACAATAAACTGATTACAATATAAATGAGACAAGAAAGAAAACCTTACAATGAATTTCCACCCTCCCCCCATAGTCTTTTCAGCTGTCTTCTGGGAATTGAAAAAAGTCTTTTGGTCTTTACTTGTACATCTCAGGGTCTTTTCTTTCATGTCTGCTGGTAAAATGCTTGGTGGTAAGGCTGGTCAGTCAGGCTTGGAAAGGTCTGCTCCACTCTGGTTGCTGTGCTGACTTTCAGTGGAGACTGGATTCAAACCCAATTTCTGGTTCAAACCGATGGAAGGTCTCCTTTGGAGGCAGCATCTGGATCCATGTGCTCTGCTTCCACAGTTGCAGAGTCCTTTGTGCAAGGCTGAAAGACATTAGAACAGGGTCCCCTCCCCCCTTTTGTTGGTAATCTTCCCAGGATAAGGCAATGTAACAGGATTAGAGATGGGAGGGGGGGTTGTAGATAGCTTGCAAGCAGAGTTTGAAAAGAAACAACACAGTATTGCAGTTACTAAACAGATAATGCAGTTTCAACAAAATGGAGACACAACAGATAAGAAAAACTGGATTCACATGCTTCAGGAAAGAGATGAACAGGTAAACCCATTTAAACACATACAGTAAATGCAAGACTGATTTTTTTTCTTGTAAACAAACTTAAAACGTTTCCTTATAAACTTGAGTTGTTACTTTAAGATACAGAGAGAGGAGGAGGAAAAAAAACAAACAAACCAGAAATGAAATGAAATGCTCTCTTTAATCTGTGTTTGTTGGCCAGACAAACACAGGGCAAAGGCTCTTTCTTTCTTTTTTTTCTCTCTCCCCCATTTTCATTGCTTCAACCTTTTTTTTTTTCCTTTTCTAACAATTTAAAATTCTTGTCTCTAGAGATCAGATACATTTTATAGTTACAATTACCTCGAGGGTGCACAAAGACTTAAGACACACACACATAAAAAGAAGAAGGACAAAGAGAAGAAAGCAGAACTCTGAGATTTCACACATACTGATCATTCCCACCATAAATCTCAGTTAAATTAGGGAAGGCACAAATCTTAAACATACCACGTGGTTGCATAGAAGACAGAGACAAACAAACAAACAAAACAAACAAACAAACAAAAACCCAACATTCCTATTTATATATTTCCCTTTTCTTTTAAGTACCTTTATTTAGCCAAATTTGTCTCCCGGTGTTATCTCTTAGCAAAGCCCATTTTTGACACAATTTTCCTAATTTCCTTTTATCCATGCCCCTCAATACGGGCACCCGCCTGGCGTCCCAGGCCGCGAGCACTTCATCTACTGGGGTCCCCGCCACCCGCGAACTATCGCTACCCATGACCCTTTCCTTTTCTCCGGAAGGATCACTTCGACTTAGCCGGGTGGCACGCTCTCAGTTTTCAGAGGAAAAAGCTCTGGGAAGGACTTCGATTCCCTTGCGAAGTATGGGCCCCTTCCTCTAGGGAATCACCACAACTTTTCGGATCCAAAAAGGGGATCCGCGAGGACCTGCTGACCCCTGCAGCCAGGTGTGGGCACCTCCTCTTACACACACACACGCTCGCCCCGTGTCTGGGCTGGACAAAACCGGGATTCCCTTTCACAATTTTATTACCCCCCCCTTCACACGCTTCTGTTCGCTCGGCTTCCATTCCTTTTAAACACAAAGTTCCACGTTTGGCAACCCCCCCTTGCTTTCTCTATCCTACCGGTCATGGCTCGGTGGAGCTAGCAGTAGGCAGAGGTGCGGCTAGAGGTCACGCAAAGAGGTGAAATCAGACTGTTTTCCAGGTGGAATCCCACACACACACTTCCTCCTTCCCTAACAGAAGGTCCTGTGCTCTGGCAAAACCCCCATGCTCTCCAGACCGTTAGTCTTTCTGCGGCTAGGAAATGCACAGAGGAAGCAAGATCCAGCTGTACTTCGGAGAAGGGCCTTCACTCACACACATGCAGGCATACACAAATTTCCCATGCTTTTCCATACTTCAAAATTAAAATTTAGAGGTACTCACCTTCTTTCCAAGCAGCCTTTGAGCTCAAACTCAAAACCCCTTTAAAACCTAGTTCCAAATGGCCAAGGTCCACGAAAACATACCCACAGACTCAATGGGTCTGCTGCTAGCAAGGGAGGCTTACCTGGGCCTGGTCCATTGGTTAGGTTAGCTTGGAGTCCCATCTGGGTCGCCAATTGTTGGAAGAAACATCCTTCTGGGTTCTGCTCCAAGTGGGGAAAACAGACACTGGAAACATGGAGACTGCTTGGAAAGATGGTTTAATGGTGGACAGGATCACATGGCTTGAGTTCCTGAACAGAAAAAGGGAAGATACAGTAAATCCTCGGGTTTTTATGCGCTCTCTGGCTCTGCATTTCTTGGGGCCACGAAAGAGTATCCTGATTGGTTGTCAGACTCCCAGGGGGTGGGGGTCTTGCTGGCTGATGCAATCTTCCCAGGTGCCATGTGGTGAGCCTCGTCTAGATGGGTCCCATTGTGTTAGTTTCTGTTGCTATTGTGTAGAGGGCTAATCCTATCTTTGACAATTCCTACTATGGCTCTGCCTGAAGGAGGTAGATCTTTGTTATGTAGAGTAGACTGGCCCAGGCCTTAATGGCCCATTGACAAAGGGTGGGGGGCAGGAAGATGGGAGCTGCTTCAAAACATGCTTATCCCAGGGAAATATAATATTCTGCCTTTTTCATATTTCCTAAAATATTTCACTCTTCCAGGAGAGGGGTGGGTGCTAACTTCCTACAGGTGTAAGGCAAGGTGCTCGCTGCCCAGCCTGCCCCTTCTCCAGACTACCCAGGCTGAGGGTGGTCAGCTTCTGCTCCTGGCCCAGGAGATGGATCTGGCCAGGAGGGAAGAGAAAGTGAGACTGCAGAAAAGGAGGAGGAGGGTGGACGGCTTTGCGAATTGCTTCGGGGAATTGGGGAGGAAAAAGAGCATTGCCTTCATGCATCGGGTTTTCTGGCGTTTTTTTCCCCAATTCCCCGAAGCAATTCACAAAGCCACACACCCTCCTCCTCCTTTTCTGCAGTCTCACTTTCTCTTCCCTCCTGGCCAAATCCGTCTCCCGGGCCAGGAGCAGAAGCTGACCGCTCTCAGCCTGGGTTGTCTGGAGAAGGGGCAGGCTGGGCGGCGAGCACCTTGCCTTACACCTCTCATGCAGAAGAACCCACTTCGCAAGATCGTGTTTTCTGGCGTTTTCCTCCCTGATTCCCCGATGCAATTTGTACAGCCGCGCGCCCTCATGAAAATGCAGCGGTGGCAGTTTTCAGCAGGTTTCAAACAGCACCCTAACCGTTTCCGCCACCCATTTCCCAGCGTGCAACATTGCTCATTTTTGTCAATGTGAGGATCCCCACCACTTGAAACCGCCAGAAAATGTGACGCACAGAGGCCAACAACCTCCCAAGGGTGGGGGCCAGCGGGTGGATGGGGCTACATTTGGAGTATAAGACGCACCCAGATTTTCATCTCCTTTTTGGGGGTAAAAAGGTGCATTTTATACTCTGAAAAATACGGTATTTGTTTTTGGAGCGCACTGGTCTACCACCTCACTGCCTTTTACTGCTGATCAGCTATAGGGCGGCCTTTTGAAGGCCTCGGCAAGGGTTTAAACAGGTTTTTTCCTTCTAGCCGATCAGCTGGGACTCAGGAGGCAGTGAATAGATTGGAGGTGGGGCCAGGCAGAGGTAGTATTTACTGATTCTCCAAACTAGTCAAAATTTCCATTACCGGTTTGCAAGAACCGGGGAGAACTGGGCCCCAGTGGGGGAGCGTCACAATGGAGGTGGTTGATTTTTGTTTTTTATTTTTTGCTTTAATTTATATGCCGCCCTTCTCCGGAGACTCAGGGCAGCTTACAATGCGTTAAGCAATAGCCTTCCTACTTTTGTATATTTATACAAAGTCAGTTTATTGCCCCCACAATCTGGGTCCTCATTTCACCTACCTTTGAAAGGATGGAAGGCTGAGTCAACCTTGAGCCTGGTGAGATTTGAACTTGCAGTAATTGCAAGCAGCAGTTGTTAATAACAGTGCTTTAGTCCACTGTACTACAGGCTCTTTTGATTAACAATGAAAAGATTGATTAACAATGAATCCCACCTCCACCCACCCTGCTCCCCATCTGTAACTGGATCATATTGTTTGCGGATATCAATTATGTTTTTAATATATAAAAGGTGAAGGTTTCCAACTCTGTCCAACTCTGGGGATGGTGCTCATCTCAGTTTCTTGGCCAAGGGACCCAGGGTTGTCTGAAGAAATTTTTTATGGTCATATGGCCAGCATGGCTATATGCTAAAGGTGCACAGAATGCTATTACCTTCCCACCAAAGCAGTACCTATTACTCTGCTTGCATTTGCATGCTTTTCAACTGCTAGGTGAGCAGGAGTTGGAGCAAGGAAGGGAGTATATGTGTGTGTGTGTGTGTGTGTGTGTGTGTGTGTGTGTGTGTGTGTATGTATATATATATATATATATATATATATATATATATATATATATATATGAGATTCTGTCGAAACGTCGCTTCTACCCTTTTAGGGATATGTTCACAATTACACGGGAAGAAACCCAAAATATTAACTGTACACACACACAGACACAGACACAGACACACACACACACACACATATGTATGTATGTATGTATGTATATATATATATGTATGTATGTATGTATATATATATATGTATGTATGTATGTTTGTATATGTGTGTGTATATACATATACATATAATTTTTATGATTGTGAGCTGGCCAGAGTTATCTTGATGGTAACATGGGTGCACAATAAAATAACTTAACTAAATAAATAATTTAAGCATTTATTTTATTCTCCCTGTAACAAAAGACAAATGTAAAAACAAGTAGGAATATCAGAAGATTAGAAGATTTGCTGAGTTGTGAAGAAGTTGCAGGTCATTGACTTCACTGCAGACCTTTCCAAAATCCAAATAATCTTTTGTCAGAGGAAAATTTTCCTGTGTTCAGCCTGATACTGTTCACTATAATGTGACTCACATTAATGGTATGTGATGACTTTCAACAAGATCATCAAAAGTCCATGTACCAGGATTAAAATACAAAGAAACAGACAAAAAACTATTTCTGGCTTCCTGATATTTGATATAGGATTTGTCACTTGATAAGCCCCATTTTTAATCTCCTATGTTATGAGAAGCTTGCAAGTGTAAATGTCTAGAAATAGACATATATAACATGTTGCTGCCAAAACAACAATATGACAAGCAGATGTTTTACACTGCAAGATTAAAAGGCTACCTATTGCTCTGGGAACTGTTTAGGCTGCTGTTGGTGTTTCTTCCTTGTTTCCTGATGCTGTTTTCCATTGAACAGCTGAATTTAGGCCATAGCCTGGAATAGTGAAGCTGGAAAACATCTTGGCAGGGGGAGATCTTAAGAAAACATAGGAATGCATTACCTTGTAATGCATGACACCAGTCACTATCTGAAAGTCCCAAAGCCAAAGTCCAAAGAAAGTTCTCTCCAGCAGGCATTCCTGGAAGCTGAGGAACACTTTCCTGTGGCTTTTTCCTCAATGTTAAGTCCAATGATGATTCCTGCTGTAGCTATACTCTTGCTGGTATGATTGACGTTTCTCTACAGTTTGTAACAACCAGCATTCATTTAGTTATTGGTTGTGCAATTCAGGCAGAGTCGCAACTCTGAGGCTTGTGCTGCTTGCGGCTGCTGCCGTTTCCAGAGATGATAAATCCCAAATTTCCTCCTATTGATGTAAAAAACCACGATCCCTACCAAGGAAATTAAAATCACGATTGCAGCTATTCCCAAGATGATTGCTAAGATATTGGGCTGGTGAGCTGTGGAAGAAAAAAACAAAAGAGCTGAAAATCAAATGACTGCGCATTCCAGAGAGCTGCAAGTATTTTAGGACTTCCCACCCAGCCCCACCCCACCCCCTTAACACACAAACACACCCCAAGTCTATTTTGAAAATAGAGTGTTCTAGTTTTCATAGCTGAGACAAAAATATGATATATACAAATTGCAACATGTACTGTAAATCTGTGGTTTTAACTCTCCAAAACTTTAAGATGTGTGGATTTCAACTCCCAGAATTCTCCAGTTAAGGGAATTCTTCGTCCCTAGTTTCAAAGTTCTGCTGAGTCTCAATCTGTCTTGCTGTTTATTGTTTGTGTGTGTGCCTTCAAGTTATTCTTGACTCATGGCAACAGAGAAATCCCTGCAGATTTCATGGCAAGATTTTCAGAAGTGGCTTGCTATTGCCTTCTTGCTAGGGCAGAGAAAGATTGAATGGCCCAAAGTCACCCAGGTGACTTTGATCTTAAAACAAGATTAGAACTCAGATTCTTGATTTTTATCCTGGTACTTTAATCAAACCACCCTCTGTTTCCTGTTGGGCAAATTTAACTTGCAAAAAGCTAGTCCCTTGCTGAGATTCCTCACATTTTAAGAAATGTTCTAGGTTAAAAACTCTGAATCAGGTTGATGATACCTCCGAATTCTAAAAGATGTATCAGGAATGTTTTGGTGCATCTAAATACACACTCTCCAAGTTAACCATCTACAAATGGTTGCCTTCTTTAAATGTTAACTGTCTGTTCTCCTAATCCCTAGCTGGTGGGACAGACACAGAGGACGAGAAACAAAAGTTAATATATTTGTTTGGCATTAGGCCAGAAAATGGTGAATCAAAGATATAGAAGTATTATTTGGGTGCATGAAAATCAGTTCATATCCACACATAAGGGAATCTCTTCACTATTCATAGTAGATGCTCTCTTATCCATTAGAAACGTTATCAGTCTTTCTGGATTGCATCATAGATGGAAGTGATACCAAAATCTGGGAAGAGAATTCCTATCACTTTCTTTTATTGGGTTACATTCCTAACTTGCATGTGACAAATAAACTTCAATATTGTCCTGGTTGAGCGATACAAGCTCCCAAATTATGGTTATTCTTGTTCTTTAGAGCTAGAGGTGAACTTACATTCAACATGTATGGTCACATCTCTAACATCAAAGCCATACTGGTTGGTAGCATTACAGTGATAAATGCCATCATGCTCTCTCTGGACTAGCTGTGGTTCCCCAATGTTATAAGGCCTCCCATCTTTCCAGCACTGAACAATTGGTGTGGGGTTTCCCAGGGCTGAACAAGTAAATGATGTTGTACTTCCCTCCTTCCAGGTCAGTGCATGGGGACAATTGGAATCATCCATTTGGGGACCATCTAGAATGGAGAAGAAAATGTGGTTAGTTTCACTGGTAATAATACTCAGTGTAATGTATCTTCTTTTGTTCTGCAAAGCTGCTGCACATTTGTTAAGCCTTTCAGAGTTCTAAATCTCTAGGAATAAAATATAACATGTTTTTTTTTTCCTACTCACAGAAAACGGTGAGATTTTGAGATATATTTCTTTCCTTGGTGTGCCCATCAACGATCAGGATTACTTGGCAGATGAATTCCCTCTTGTTATCCTCTTGCTGAGCGATCATTTCATGCTGCAGGAAATGTTCATCTACGTTGCCGAATGCTAATATTTTGGCAGCATCTGTGATCTGCATTTTAAAACCAGGGGAAGCACTGCCGTCAGTGCTACATGTAATGTTCACTGTTTGATTGATGACAGCTTCTGAACTGCCAATCTGAAAGATGAGTTTTGGTAAAGCTGTGAGGGAACAGAGCAGAGCAGTGATTATGCATCTAGATGGACTAACTCTGGTAAGCTAATTTAATTATAAGAAATGCTCATCAAGGCCCTCTAAATCTTTTTTTCTTTCATGAATGAAGGTGAATATATGTGTCCCAAGATAATGTTCCAGAATCTAATCTGGGTTCAGTCACCAGGACAAGAGGTTTAGTCTTCCGAGCTTTTGGATTTGTGCTGGAGCCCATCCTCAGGGAACCTCTCTCTACCAGTGTGTGTCTTTGGAGTGTGTGATCTCGGAAGCTGTGTTCTACTGCTTCCAAGATGTTTTTGATCTATGGCAGGGTGTGCAATGTAGTTGGCATTAGAAGCTAACTACAAGAACATGAGCAAGTGGTCTGACAAGGAGACCCAAACTCATTGGTAGCCTCACATTGCAATGAACAAGGACATACGGTACATTCAATTTTGCAGCTGCTAAGATGTTGGACAAGCAGGTATATAAAAACAGCCAGGGAAGTGATTGAAGCCTGGGAAACTGGGCTTCAGTTAACAGGAGTATTAATTTACCATCAGTTAATCAAGTATTTAGGAGGTGAAGGATTGGCAGCACAAGAAACAACAACCAGTGACTTAATAGCCAGCTATCAACACTCCAATCAGCAACTAAAAAGCCATACATAACCAGGCACCGTATACGTACCATGCATAGAATAGCCCAAAGCACACACTCTGCTGGAGAGAAGTTCCCTGAAGATGGGCTCAGCGCAAGTCTGAAAGCTTGGAAGACTAAACCTCTAATCCCGGTGACCAACCCAAATTGGATCCTTATTTTCTTTCTTTCAGTCAATAAATATAGAGAGAATGATTAAGATAATGGACCAGGACAAGAAAGACTCATGATCAAAGACACCCTAGCTATGGAAGTTTACTAGGTGACTTTGGCTCTTCACTCTTTCTCACCCCAACATACATCACAGGATTCTTCTTGTGAGCCAAACCTATAGCTTGGGTTCAGGACTGTGTTTTTGAAAAACATGTATGAATGGTTCACAAATATTGAGAAGAAGCAAACAAGGTTAGAATGGCAATTCCCCCCCCCCCACTTCTGTTATATATTTGGTTAAGCCACATTGATCCCTCTAAACCAGTGTTTCTCAACCTTGGCCGCTGGACGATGTGTGGACTTCAACTGCCAGAATCCTCCAGCCAGCAGAGCTGAAGTCCACACATCATCCAGCGGCCAAGGTTGAGAAACACTGCTCTAAACTCTTTTTTACCTATCAACACGCAATACAATAATCTGATGTTTGGGTATAGAAACAGACCAGCAAATAAGTAGTTATACAGTATTTACTTCATTTACTACTTTCATCCTATGAAAGTTTGTCACTAAAACCGATTTAAAACTTAAAAATCAGAAACCAGAATAGATGATAGCTACGGTTTTATTTTGTTTTTGTTTTCGACAAATACACAGAAAAAGATTTTTGAATATTAGCTCTCCTATATTGCCATACTTATGTAAATGTAAACTGTAAAACCAAGGTTGAAGGCTCCACATCTTTGTGGAATGCAGGGACACTGTCAGCTGGCAATGTGAGAAAAACTGGAAGCTGTTTCTCAGTCATTTGCAATCAGTTTTCCCAAACCCTGGCATTCTATTCCATGCTTCATTTTTTCCAGTGGTTTACATTAGATCCAAGCTCTGTATGTACTTAATTTGAATAGGAATATTGGTTTGGTTCACCCTTTAATAGTTATTCTTCAGTTTCAATGAAAATACAACTGGGATAAATTTCTATTTTCTTCAATTCCATTTGTTTCAAAGAGGACTCACTTCAGCTACTTAAACTAGTTTTGTTTTTCAAAATAAGTAATAACTTATAATAGATGGAAGAAAACTCTTCTAATTCTCTCTGTGTTAGTAATTACAGATATGAGACTCACCAAACACGTTCACTATCTTTGTCACATTTTTGGTCACTGGCCCCAGAAAGACTGTGCAGATCAACTCATGATCTCCAACTGAGGAAGAGGCTATCACAGCCTGGGCACTTGCCAAGCTTCCCATCACAGTGGTGTTGAAGGTCAGAGGTTTCCCTGCAAACCACAGATCAAACACGGCCTCTTTGGCTGGGGAAACCTCAGGTGCATCACACGTCACTTTCATCAGAGTCCCAGCTTCTAAGAACAGGCCAGCGTGGAGCAGGGGAGCCTTTGCAAAATCTGCCAAGAAAGTAAGAGAAATCAGGTCAGTTATTGCAAAAAAAAGCAAAAAAAAGCACAGTCACAATAGTATCCTCTCCCTAACCTCTCAGGGGGGTGAGTGCTGGGTCAACTGTAGGGGACATCAAATCTATGCAAACAAAAACCCAAACAGTGTAATAGGTGGACCAACCCCTTCTGTGAAGTAGCAGCATTGTCTAGCACAGGGCGCAGTATATCTAAATCAGAACTGGAGCAATGGATGGGATCTCACCAAAAGTCCATAATGATATGCCATGGGAGGTGTTTTTCAGGAGTGGTCCTCTTGGTCTCAGATCCAGAGATGTTTGGCAGGTGATTGTCTTGTTGTAGTCATTTTGCTCAGCTCTTATGTGATGGTTCACCACAACTGCACCAGCTTCAGGCCGAGTGTGATCCTGAAAGGCCTTTATCAGAACTTGCTCTTCCCCTTTCAGCAAGGTCACTGTGAGATCATGGATGGGGGCTACACCAAGAACCCGACATGTGAAGTTATACAGCTTGCCCACTTCCATTTCTGGTATTGGATCCAGTTCAATACTCTCTGGAGATTCTGAAATGAAATGAAATAAAATGTTCTAAATCAATTTTGTTTGATTAACGTATGCTAGAAGTGAACAAGCAATAACATGGCTCTTCTGTTATTTATTCTATGGCAATAACATTCTCTCTACCTAAGTACATATTTTCCAGCCTGTACATTCTAAGTCAAACTTAAATGTCTATATACCTTTAAGGGGCAGTCTAAGATGGCATGCCTTAGCTTTCCCAAAAGAAATACCTTGTCTCTTGTCACCTGAAAGATCTATTTCTATTTGCTTGCCCTAGTTAGATAATTATTTCCATCTTTTGCCTTAGCTAAGTGCCTGCATTCTTGCTAGACATTAATGTAGGTAATCCTCACCAAAATATTTCTATAATGTCATAATCACAGTCCCAGTTTTATTGCAGGAGGGTGGGAAGAATTTGCCTCAGGGAAAGGATCGATATTGGTTATTTATTTATATTTCTCCTACCTACATAGCAATTAGAAAGCATGCAAATGCGAGTAAAGAAATAGGTACTACTTTGGTGGAAAGATAATAGTGTTTTGTGGCGTATAGTCATGCTGGCCACATGACCACAGAAATCTCTTTAGGCAATGCTGGCTCCCTCGGCTAAGAAACGGAGATAAGCCCTGTCCCCTAGAGTCAGATACAACTGGCCATGGAAAACCTTTACCTTTTATTTATATTTCACATTTCTAAACTGCCCATCTCCTTCAAAGAGGGACTCTGCGTGCTCCTTCCAATTTTTTGCCATTTATCTAGCTAAAACCAGAAGCCTTTTTTGAAGGCTCTTTCTATTGATGAAACAGGATGCCATGCACCAGATCCATCGCCACTCACTACATTTGGCTAATTAGTTTCTGTAGGTAAATTTCTGCTCTCTGTGTTTGACACTCTGCTTCTTGATGCAACTGCATCCTTTCCTGAGTTTCTCCTGAATCCGAGCTGGGTTCTGAAAGGGTGGGAGCCATCCTATTCCCACACAAAATCAAAGAGCTGTGTCACTTTGAGATGTGTGGACTTCACTTCCTAGAATTCTTAGTAAAGTCCATATTGGTTGGAGAATTCTGGAGGTTGAAGTCCAACCATCTTAAAATTCTCCAGTTTGGGTAACATTAGAGCATAATTGACACAATCCAGCAAGTGACTTACTATAAATAATGATGTTTGCTTTTGGAGATTTCTTCTGTCCAGTCTTACATTCAGCATAGCACAAAGGGCTGGCTGCCCAATAGTCCACATTGCTGAGACGAAAGGCTTTCCAGTTGGATCCATTTTCTATGGGAATCTTTGTATAGGCAGACTCAATGCCAATATTTTCACAAGTGCTCGTGCAATTCAGGTCAAGAGAGCCTCCAAATTCCACCACAGGATTTGGTGGCCAGATTTCCACAAACTCTTCCTCTGTAGTTCCTGAAATCAGAACAAAGACAGCTGGTGCAAAAATGAACAGAGTGGAGGAAAAGTTAGAAATTAATACTGAAAAATAGGAAACCCAGTGTGTGTCTAGTTCAGACATGGACCTTCAATAGTGACAAACTTGCAAACTTAAAGTCCTTATTTGGAAATAAATTCAAACTGCTGTTTATATGTATCTGTCCAATTGTATCTGACTGGATTGCTTACATACTCCCAAACAGTAGTAAAATTAAAAATGCAACTATGCATAATTTACTGAAGCTCTGAGGAATATCCGGGGCCCATGTATGCAATCAACATCAATGAAAGAAGAAACATACCTCAAGACCCCAAAACCTGCTGAAACAACCAAATCTTAATAGCTCTACAGAAAGATAACGGAGTTGTGGCCTATCTGATATCAGGCTAGGGAGGTTGTCCTAATTCAGGCAGTGTCTGAGACAGCCCAACCCCATGATCCCTGCAAAGCAGGGGTGAAATCCAGCAGGTTCTAACAGGTTCTGGAGAACTGGTAGCGGAAATTTTGAGTAGTTTGGAGAACCGGCAAATACCACCTCTGGCTGGCCCCAGAGTGGGGTGGGAATGGAGATTTTGCAATATCCTTCCCCTGCCACGCCCACCAAGCCACACCCACAGAACCGGTAGGGGAAAAAATTGAATTTCACCCCTGCTGCAGAGGCCATTCCTTAAGGGTTGGGATCCAGAGCAAGCCTTTCTGTCCAGATCTAAAAGGATGAGCATAGATTGCAGGGAGAAGGCACCACAGATATCCAGATGGTGAAAAATGGAGGCTTTGAAGGTGACAGCCAGTCCTTTGAGTTGCAGTTGGAGACACAGGTAGCTCTCAGAGTTAATGTGGCTATAGTGGTCAAGCAAAAAGTTAAAAGCGTTTAGTTTTAGATCCATTATTGGCTTGCACTAATATTTCAAAAAAGAAAACAAACGTCAAAAGTCACAATATCCTTTGCATGTATACCTAAGATTTAATGTAATGCACATCTAGATATAGTTGAATTCCTTTTTTTTGAAAAGTTTTTCAGTTTTATTTCTTATACACATAATATAAAATGTACATTTTCTTATACATAATTAATCATACATATACCTGTTTTCCTTAAAGAAAGCATTAAAATAAGACATTTTAATTACATTTGGAGTTGCTTTTCTACCGTTTCTTCCCTCATTTCACAACAAACCTTCTCCTTCTCCTCCTCCTTCCCTTCCCTCCATCCTCTCCTCTCCTACTTTCTCCTTCCTCCTTTCCTACCTCATCCTACTTCCCCTTCCCTTCCCCCACTCCTCTCTTCTTTTCCCCCTTCTCACCTTCTCTCCTACTCCTGTCCCCTACCCTTCCTTCCTCTCTTTTTCCCTTTCTTCCCCTCCCTCTCCTCTTTCTACCCTCTACTCCTCTCTCCTTTCTATCTTCTTTGCTATGGAATATTTTCCTTGTTTGGTATCCGAGCAACTCCTGTATTCTAATAGTATATACTTTCTTTCGATTTCTTTTCAGATTTATTCTATCTATCAGTATTATCCTCATAATTGTACATTTATTCTTATTATCTTCTTTCTTTTCCCCCTCCCATCCCTCTTTTTCATTTACTCTGGTGTCATCTGGGTTTCTATTTCTTTTTTATTCTCTCCCTTGTTTAATTTTCTATTATCTAACTCATTTATCAATCCTCTTATCTTCATATTTCTTTTCTAACTATATATATTCCATTTAATATCCCTTCCTTACTTTCTTCCATTGCTTCTGCTAGTATCTCTGCAATTTTCTCTGCTAAATTTTCTCCCTTTTCTTCTTCAATGTTTTGTAATCTTAAATAAAAATCAGCTTTATCCATTTCCAGGGTTATAATTGTTTTTTCCTGATTTTTATCAGTAATTGTAAGTCTATAGTCCAGCTCTTCAACTTTTTTCTCGGTTGCTTCTGCTTTTTCTTCCATTTGCTGCAATCGTTGTTCATTTTTCTCTATCATTTCTTTAACTTCTTTCAGTTCTCCTTCCATTTTTTCCATTCTCCTATCTACCTTGTCTAATATTGTCTTAAGCTCTTCATATATTTTAAAAAAAATTTTAAAAAAACTTTTTTATTCTTTTGTGTATATTTGTTGTTTTTAACAGTCGCTTGGTCGATTGTCGTTGTGAGCCACCCTGAGTCCTCGGAGATAGGGCAGCATACAAATTTTATAAATAAATAAATAAATAAATAAATAAATAAATAAATAAATAAATAAATAAATAGTCTGTAGCATATTTTTTAATTCTATGTTGACTTCCTCTTGCTGTGATGCAATTTCTGTTGTCTTTTGCCCTGTAGTACCAGCCATTGTTGATATTGATGGTGATGATAAATGTTGTGTTTTTTTCTTCATCTTATTTTTCCCCCCAAATTTTAGTACCCAATTTTATAATCCAAATACTCGATTTCTTTAAATTCAAAATGCCCAATCAGGTTCTTGAAACCCTAATCCACATAGATTTGATCCATAAACCATACAAAAAAACAAGAACAATCAAACAGCCCCAAAGGGAAAAAATAGAGGGGAAAAAATAGAAAGAAAGAGAAAGAGAAAAAAAGGAAAGAAAGAGAGAGAGAGAGAGAGAGAGAGAGAGAGAGAGAGAGAGAGAAATAAAAAATAAAACCAGATCCGCACAAAAATAAAAATTTACTAGTCCAAAACCCAGGTGTTTGCCCAAAATATGGTCTGGTTGCTCTGCAGCCTAAAAAAAAAGCATTGTGATTAACACCAGCTGTCTGCAATTACTGTAAATTTGAATCTCACCAGGCTCAAGGTTGACTCAGCCTTCCATCCTTTCTAAAATAGGTTAAATGAGGACCCAGTTTGTGGGGACAATAAGCTGACTTTGTATAAAATATACAAAAGTATGAAGGCTATTGCTTAACGCATTGTAAGCCGCCCTGAGTCTCCAACCAGGCAATAAAAAGATGAAAAAAAAATATATCTACCCCCCCCCCAAAAGAAAAGAAAAAACAAAAACCCTGCCAATTAACTCTTTTAAATCCAGGAAGAGGGCATTTCTACAAGGAAAAAGGAAAAGGAAAAGGCATAAAAAGAGAAAAACCAGAAAGAAAAAAAAATAATATTCCCAAATACCACTATTCCAAAATCTTACAAAATTTATTACTCCATCAAGCAAAAGGAAAAAATAAGCAGCTTTCTTTCTTCTTTTTCTTCTATATCTTCCCCCTTCTGTTACAAAATCATAAAACCACTTCTTATCAAAATCTTCCTGCCAGTTTCCAAAACATCCCAAGGTCACTCCCTTCTCATCTTTTCCTTTGTCCAAAATATCTCTTTAATTTCCTCTGCAATCCAAAATAGTCTTAAAGGAAAAAAAAAATAAACCCACAGCTTCAAAGCTCCAAATTCAACTTTTCAAATTCCTCTTTTCCTATCTGCTTTCAGTTTGTTAAATTACTTTTTCAGCTTTTGTTAATTAGCTTTTATTAACGCCTTTCGTTTCTTCGCCGCTGTTCCGGAAATGGGGAGGTAGCCTTTTTCCACTCCCTCCCCTCTCTCTTTGCTAATTTTCTCAAGTAAAATAGTTTTAAAAGTTCAGGAGTTAAATATATAAAGGAATCTTGTTTTCAAGACCACAAATTCTCACCCACGTGAGATGATCCCACATTCTCTTTTCCTTATCTTCTTGCGTGTGGCTGGCCTGGCTTGTGACAGTTCCTAATGACTGCTTCCCTTGCTGCTGGGTCGGAAGCTATTGCAGACACTTCAGGGAACTTGCGGCGTCCCTGTTCGTGCCTGCCAGTGCCTCCATTCTTCACTATCTTTACAGGACAGCTATGATCCCTGGGGATCCCCTAAAGCAGCTGAGATATCAGCATTTTCCAGGAACCCTGGAATTTGCTGTGCTGCCGCTGGCATTAGCCACATCTCTCTCAGCCGAATTCCAACATACTGTGTTATCCACCCCTTACAGCACATTTCAAGTTATTTTTAATCTCATTTTTTAACCTAATTTAGATGAGATATGCAACCATTTTAATTTCTGACCATCTAAACATGGTAATGTCATTGACTTTGAATAAAAATATCCCAGTTAATGAAATAAGGCTTTTTAAACACCTCCTTGCTGAAATAATCACAGTTTGTTAAATAACAAAAGAAAGATATACCATGTGAGTCTCTCCTGGTGGAGTGGGGCCATGGGATGCAGGTGGGCCTGCTGATCGCATACCTGGCTCCCTGCCACGTGACAGCGGCACTGCCCGAGCTTCTCAACGTTATTGCTGGGGTGGCGGTTGATACCCCCAGACTTTTGGTCATGGGGGATTTCAACCTGCCATCTACCGGTGGGGCGTCTGGGATGGCTCGGGAGTTTATGGCTTCCATGACAGCCATGGACCTGACACAATTAATTCATGGCCCCACTCACGTGGGAGGACACACTCTGGACTTGGTTTTTATCTCTGGTCAGTGGCGGAGTGGTCTGGATATAGGGAATATAGTTATTGAACCCCTGTCATGGTCGGACCATTCTCTCCTGAGACTGGACCTTTCGACCGCTGCACCCCACTGCAGGGAGGCGGAACCGACCAGGTGGTTCCGCCCCAGGCGCTGATGGATCCTGATAGGTTCCAGAGGGAGCTTGGGCCAGTTCCTGAAACTCTGGCTCACGACTCGGCTGAAGATCTGGTGGCTGCCTGGGATAGGACAGCCGCCGGTGCTCTGGACCGAGTCGTGCCTTTGCGGCCTCTGACCCGACGCCGAACCTGCCCGGCCCCTTGGTTTTCCGAGGAGCTGAGGGAGATGAAGCGCCGGAAAAGATGCCTAGAGAGTGGTTGGAGGGCTAGTCGCTCCGAATCCGACCGAACACTAGTTAGATCTCATATTAAGACCTATCTAGTGGCGATAAAAGCGGCAAAGTGTAACCACTTTTCCGCTCTTATTGCATTGGCAGATAACCGCCCAGCCACCTTGTTTAGGGTGACCCGCTCCCTCCTATATCAGGGAGCGCGGGAAGACCCCTTGCAAGGGCAGGCTGAGGATTTTGCACAGTATCTGCACGATAAAATCGCTCAGATTCGGGAAGGCTTGGACTCTGACTGGATAGATCCCGGCGGGGTGACTGAGGCTGGTCTTGAGAATGTTACCTGGGATGAGTTCGACCCTGTGACTCCTGAGGACGTGGACAGGATCCTGGGGAGGTTAAACGCAACCACATGTTTATTGGACCCGTGCCCCTCCTGGCTGGTACTGGCCACCCGGGAGGTAACACGAGGCTGGCTCCAGAGGATCATAAATGCTTCTCTGAGAGAGGGTTTCTTGCCTCCCGCCTTGAAAGAGGCGGTGGTGAGGCCCCTCCTCAAGAAGCCTTCTCTGGACCCGGCCGTTTTGGCAAACTATCGTCCGGTCTCCAACCTTCGCTTTGTTGCGAAGGTTGTAGAGAGTGTGGTTGCATGACAGCTCCCACAGTTCCTGGATGAAACCGTCTATCTAGATCCGTGCCAGTCCGGCTTCAGGCCTGGGTACAGCACGGAGACGGCATTGGTCGCATTGGTGGATGATCTCTGGAGGGCTCGGGACAGGGGTTGTTCCTCTGTTCTGGTCCTGTTAGACCTCTCAGCGGCTTTTGATACCATCGACCATGGTATCATGCTGCGCCGGCTGGAGGGACTGGGGGTGGGAGGCACCGTGCTGCGGTGGTTCTCCTCCTATCTCTCTGACCGGTCGCAGTCTGTGTTGGCAGGGGGACAGAGGTCGACCTCGAGGTGCCTTGCTTGCAGGGTGCCGCAAGGGTCGGTCCTCTCGCCGCTCCTGTTCAACATTTATGTGAAGCCGCTGGGTGAGATCATCCGTGGTTTTGGGGTGCGATGCCATCTGTACGCTGATGACACTCAGCTGTACATTTCCACCCCAGACCACCCCAATGATGCCCTCGAAGTGATGTCCCAGTGTCTGGAGGCCGTGCGGGTCTGGATGGGGAGGAACAGGCTTCGGCTCAACCCTTCCAAGACCGAGTGGCTGTGGATGCCGGCATCCCGGTATAGCCAGCTGGTGCCATCGCTGGCTATTGGGGGTGAGTCACTGACCCCCACAGAGGGGGCTCGCAACTTGGGCGTCCTCCTGGACACACGGCTGTCTTTAGAAGAGCATATGACGGCCGTGGCCAGGGGGGCTTTTTATCAGGTTCGCCTGATACGCCAGTTGCGCCCCTTTCTGGATCGGGACTCCTTGTGCACAGTCACTCATGCCTTGGTTACGTCACGCCTGGACTACTGTAACGCTCTCTACATGGGGCTCCCCCTGAGGAGCACCCGGAGGCTCCAGCTGGTGCAGAATGCGGCCGCGCGGGTGATTATGGGAGCGACGTGGCGCTCCCATGTAACACCTCTCCTGCGCGAGCTGCATTGGCTCCCGGTGGTCTTCCGGGTGCGCTTTAAGGTATTGGTTCTCATCTTTAAAGCGCTCCATGGCTTAGGGCCAGGGTATTTGCGAGACCGCCTGCTGCTACTGATAACCTCCCACCGGCCAATACGCTCTCACAGAGAGGGCCTCCTCGGGGTGCCGTCGGTCAGGCAATGTCGGCTGGCGGCCCCCAGGGGGCGAGCCTTTTCTGTGGGGGCACCCACCCTGTGGAATGAGCTGCCTCCTGGAATACGATTGATCCCGGACCTCCGGACCTTCCGTAAAGCCCTGAAGACGTTTTTATTTCATCAAGCCGGCCTAGCCTAAATGGTTTTTAATTGGGATTTTAAATTTTATGGATTTGGGGTTTTAAATTGGGTAGCCAATGATTTAATTCTTTTAATTATCTTAACTTTTGCATTTGTATGTTTTTTAATTTTGGCTGTTCACCGCCCTGAGTCCCTTCTGGGAGAAGGGCGGTATACAAATTAAATAAATAAATAAATAAATAAATTTTTTTCCACAAATAGTCCACTAATATGGGAATAGCATGGGTTACTCTTAAAGTACTTATTTTACTAACTAACCTATCACCCCAGGCAGAAAAAGATGCATGCATCACAACATAGAAAAATTGAACTAGAAGTAAAATAAACCCCAAAGTGCTCAAAGATTCTGTTGCAAATTTTTTTAGGAAGCATATCATACTTTTAGGTTTACTAACCTAGAGTTGAACCAATTATATCCTTTGGACACAGAATATTTTTTTAAAAATTGCAACAGATTTATTGAGAACAGAGAGAAAAACCTGAGAAATGAATGGTTTCTTATATGAAACATTTGTAACAAAGTAAAATAATATCTTCTTCAGGAGCAAAGTAGACCAATTATAATGAAATTAATTATTAATGTTTATAATATTATAAAATTTATGTAAACCTGGCAAACATAGATAATTTTAAATTTTAATAAATTTTCCAGAAATTTCTGATATACAGTCAAGTGTTTTGACTGAACACCTAATGTTATAGAAAACAGTGACATTCCTGATATGTTTTATCGGCCCTTGGGATTAGCCCTATAGGATAACCCAGTGATGGCGAGGCTTTTAGAGACCGAGTGCCCAAACTGCAACCCTAAACCCATTTATTTATTGCAAAGTGCCAACACAGCAATTTAACCTGAATAATGAGGTTTTACTACCTAAAATAATGATAAACAAGGCAGAGGTCAGCTAATTGTTCTAAGAAAAATGTGATAAATGCACTTTTATGCCCCTTATTTTTTTTCTGCTTTTGAAATATTACACTTAGCAACAATAAAAAAGAAAAACTTTCTCTTTCTCTCTTTCTCTCTCTCTCTCTGTTTCTCTCTTTTTCTCTTTCCCTCCCTCTGTCTGTCTCTGTTTCTCTCTCTTTCCCTTCCTCCCTCTCTCTCCCTCCCTCCCTCTCTCTTTCCCACTCTTTCTTTCCCTCTCTCCCTTTCCCTCTCTCTGTTTCTCTCTCTTTTCCTCTCTCTCTTTCTCTTTCTATCTTTCTCTCCCTCCCTCCCTCCCTCCCTCTCTCTCTCTGTTTCTCTCTCTCTCTCCCTCCCTCTCTTCTCCTCTCTCTCTTCTCCTCTCTCCCCCCCTTGGGAGGTAGGAACTGCTGAACTGGTCCTGGGTGGTGGGAATATGACATCTGGAGGCCCAGGAGCCCAGGAGCAGCGTGCCCATGCTCAGCTGGTCGGCAGAGAGCCAAAGATTAGCTGGCCAGTAGGGAGGCAGGGCATCCCAACACCGGCAGCTTTGGAGGAAAAGCAACTGACATCCGGGAGGCCAGAGCGAGCCCATGACAATGCAGGGTCACATTGTGGCTCCGCATCATAATGGACTCCAGGAGGAGGATGGGACCCCATCTCCGCCATTGTGAAGCGTGCTAAATTTCACTGTGCTGTGCAAGGCGCTGCGATAGCAGTGGGCAGGCCATGGAGGCAGCAACAGTAAATGTATCGTGACGAAGGCAGAATGCTGTTTCGCATATTTTTTTTTTAGTCCCACAAACTTTTGTTTCCCTGCAAACGAAGTGAGAAACGTGATGGAGAAATGCAATGGAGCTGGGCTGGGGTGACACTGTGCATGCCCACAGAGAGGGCTCTGCATGCCACTTCTGGCACACATGCCATAGGTTCATCACCACCGGCCTAGGATGTTCTGGAGCAGAAATTTGAGGAAATGATTGTTCAGCTGCCCCTTGACTTCCAACATTTGCCTAAATAAACAGAAAGTCTCAGCCAGTGTCCAGCTGCACTTTGTCACAAATCAGTTTCCAATGTTTTCCCTTTCAGTTTTTGCCCAACTGGACTTGATCCAAATTTTGATAGCATTCTTAAAACAGACACAAATCAATTGGAAAGTAAAGTACAGAGCATATTACAGTGGGAGGAGTCTCACTTTTTGTTCACTTGTTTTCCGAAGATCAAACAAATGTTAAGAAAAAAGATAATAAGAATAAAGATGATTATAATCAATAATACAGGAAAGTGAATGGAGGTCAACAAGTCAATATTCCATGGAGATTTCTTAAGAAACAATTTCTCCCAGTCTGCTTCAATTTAATTTTTCCAGTCAATCCCTTCAGAAAACATGTTTCTTTCTCACTTTTTCCAAAATGGAAACAGCTTCAAAAAAAGCATGGAAGGATTACAAATGCAAAAAAATGATAATCTGAACACAGCCTTGATCAATTAGGATTCTTTCTTACTAATACCAATAAGCCATTGATCCATAAAATATCCTCCTACCCTGGAGGACACAATCTGGAGAAATTGAGGACTACGTGCTAGTGCTGTATGGCCAGTCCTTGATTTATGTTGTAGTCCGCAAAAGCTTAAAGAAAATGACTTGAGTGGAAAGCTTATATGGATTTTTTTTTGAAAGTAGAAAAGATTGAAGAGATGTTTTCTGGTTTGACGGATTAAAAAGGTCAAAAGAAAATGGAGAAAAAACATGACATGACAATTCCTTGATAGAAAGAAAGGTAGAAGGCATAACTATATTTTTTCTTCTCTTGCCATTACTTTTGTTCTTTTGTTGTTACATTCTTTTTTTTTTTAATTATTTATTAATATACTGTATATTTATATATATTTAAATTATAGGGGTGGGGGAGAGAGAGAAATTTGGTTCGGCTGTCATAGGCATTAAACTATAGAGGTACACTTAGGGCAGGAAGATAGTGAAAGAGAAATAACTGCTTTGCTGGCTTCTGATACCACGAGTCTTATTTTTTCTAAGGACTGGCTACCTAGGCGAGCCATTTTGTGAAACAGATATAAATTGTTTTTACCTTTTAATGCTCTTCTACATACTGATAGGTATAAGTGCTTGATGAATCAAAGTAAGACAGGAAGAGCCCAAACATGCCCAAACATGCCTGTTACAATGTTTTTCTGCTCTATAGCATCTCTGATCAAATTAACTTATCAAAAAATTGCCGTTCTGGTTCTCCGCCTGCTAGACTTCATATTCAAATCATAGTTTAGGGTTAGCCTGACATGGCAGCAAATCTGATCATGGTTTGCTGTTGTAGATTAAAAAAAATCTCAAGCCACTTCCAAGGATCTCATTCCCACTTCTCACTAAAATTATGTTTTCTCAGGCTTCTTCCGTCTCTTTTTCGTGCTTTGCCCCACAATATCTGAGCGAAATGGAGGTTTCCTTTCTTACCTTGAGTAACAGCCCAGGCTCCTACAGCAAAAAAGAAGATAAATTTCTGCATGTTGCACTCTCAGTCTCTTGGGTTGGCTGTTGTCTGGATCGATTCCTGCCCCTGAGAGAGGCAGGCCAAAATCTGGATCAGTCCAAATAGGAGAAAACAAGGAACAGAGGCAGAGTGAGCGCCTATAGTCAAAGCGGCAAGTAGCTTCTGGAAGCAGATTTATCGACTAGCTCTGCCAAGCTCTCTTAATGTTACACAGCTTCAGGAAATATTTGCTTCCTCTCCATTGAGGCTCACTGAGCACGTTCTTCCGGCCCTGGCAGCCTTAGTTTTCCCTCCCAAGAAATCGCCTTTTTTCCTGATCACTGAAATCTAATTGACTCTTTCAATAACCTTTCTTGGTCAGCCATTCTCAACCTTTTGCTACCAGCCTCCATTATTCATATCATTTTGTATGTCAAGTGATTTTTTTTCACTTGAAAAAAAATGCTTTTTCTTAGCATTACCTCTAAAAATACCCATAGTTTTCCATTTCAGTATGTAAATACTGATGTCTAATACTAATTCAAATGCTAATGAATTTCCTTTGGGTGGTTCTTGATGGTTTCACTTTTTATTTTCCCACACTAACCATCTCCATTTTATAACTTAAGAAAAAGGAAATTGTACCTTCAATTTTCGTGTGAGAGTGCTACTGTGTGTGTGTGTGTGTGTGTTTTTTCATATAATGTACTTTTATATTCCATAAATAGGTCAAATATTACTATCTTATGTCTTAAGACACCTGCTTCATATTTTAAATTAATGTGCATGATTGATAACCAAGAAAGCATTTCCTATTTCAATTTGCCCCCAGTATTTTCTCCTGAAGGGTACAGTAATTGAACGCTTCTCCTCCCACACACACATGAATGTTTCCATCCTAATGACTCAGGTCCCCAAAGCAATCATCATTTAGATCTATTTGATCTCATGAAGTGGTTGTGGTAAGGAATGAGAAATCCAGTTTGAACAAGCCAGAGCAATTGGATGCATCCCAGTGTGACTGGTCTTTTCAGTCAAAAGCAAGAGTCCTTTTCCAATTTTACTGGGGATCTGACTGCATGAGAATCCAGTGGATTTAGCTGATAAGGGCCATTTGTACAAACTAACATTACAAACATGACACTGTTCCTTATATGGCCAAAGGCTCATAATTATTCTGTTCACCAGTGCAACGTGGTCCACTTGTGTCTCCAAAATCATATTTTTCTGCCTTTTTTTCTTTGTCATGAAGCTAAAAAGCTTGCAGTAATTCTTTTCAAACATCCAGTTTATTTTCCCCTTCTTCTCAGGATTACAAGGTAAGAGTACATAAGAAAAGGTCTAAGCCTACAGAATAACAGAGCTTGACGTGACCTTGGAGGTCTTCTAGTCCAACCCTCTGCTAAGCAGGAAACCCTATACCATTTCAGACACATGGCTGTCCAGTCTCTTCTTAAAAGCCTCCAGTGATGGATCACCCACAACCTAAGAATAACGCGGGGGTGGGGGGGAGGGGGGCAGAACCGGTTCGGTGATGTCATAACATCACCACTACCGGCTCGGCAGAACCGGGCTGAACCGGGAGGAACCCACCACTGATATATATAAAACATATTTATATGTTAACAGGTATTCTGTGGCCATATATGTCATTCACAGTCATTTGAAGGCTTGAAGTTTCAATGAGTTAGCAATGAAGATGAGTTGCATAGGGGTACTTTTGGTTTACTTCTAAGTCCCATCTGCAGCATGCATGCAACCAATTCAGAACTACTGTTCTACCCCTGCTCAGTACCAGGATGCAAATTAAAGCATCCCTGAAGAAGGCTGTCCAATTATACCAAGTGTACACTACAAAAAGTAAAACCTTCTTCCTCAAGACACTTTCTCCTCCCAGATGACCATGAAGGAGGACTCTAGGATCTCCTCAACAAAATTAAAATGGTGGAATGCACCTTTGCGGTTGCATGCTTTCACTGGGGTTTTTACAAATGTTCTCAGTTAGAAATGCCTAGATGGCTCAGCCCAAGAAAAGTGGGGAAAGTTTTGAAAGTGAAAAGTGACAATGGCAAACTAAGAAGAACAGCCTGTTTTATTGATTGGGGGGGAGGGGGGAGGTGATTTTCCTTTTTACTCATTATAAAACACAGAATGATCTTTTTTCTCCTCCATGGTCTTTATTTAGGTTGTACTATTTTTTGTATAAGAATATGTACCATGACGGAACTTCTGCTGATAGCAGAGCAGAAATAGTCTCCTTACCATCTCTTCTATTTTCCTGGGAACATAACTCATTCAATATAGCATGCAGGGAACACTTCCCTTCTATTATGCAATATTTTTTTTTAAAAAATATTAACATTATTCTTTAGCTTTTTAATCATTTTTATTTTTTCCACACCATTATTTTCTTCTCCCAACAATAAAACACATGTGTAAAACCAAGAACTACATGATAAGGTTAGAAGACCTGCTGAGTTGTGAAACCACCACTGGGAGAGGCTAGTCCTGAATTCATTGTACCTCAGGGATTTCTTTCCAGCATTTGGAAATATGACTTAGAGTTATGGAATGTGTCATCTTGATAATCATGAATTCACATACTAGTATTTACTAGTATTTAAAAATAGAAAAAGGCTCTAACTTTTTGGCATGTGCTTTGAAAATTTGTAAGTGCAAATTTACAAAAACAGAAAGGAGTTTTTGAGAATGCCGACTAGCAGTCTGAAGACATAATGAAAACTCCTTAATTGCACAACATATGGACAGACTTACCCATAGTTTCCACTGGGAAGCTATGAGTATCCTAGACCAAGCTAAGTCCAAAAAATGCTAGAGAATTCCTGGAAGTCTAGCACTCAGACAAATCAACCATCAGTGGACACATAGTGAAAAATAACATCTACATTTCATTTAAAAAGAGACAATTAAAAAGCTAAACAGGAAGCAAAAAAGTCCTCCTCACCAGCAACCAAAACCCAGATAAGCAGTGCTTAATACCAGGATTAATATCAGACCAACCAACAAGCAGTAAACAATACCACAGTCAAGGAACTATTAACCCAAACAAACAGACAAACAAACAAACAGTAAAGAACAGCCTAATTAAGGAACTACCAAGAACACCCCCATCATTATGACAGGCAGGCCACCCATATATAAACAGGGAGCAAACTCCACTCCCTTCTAGCACTGATGATGGTACTCAGTTGGGTAATGAAATGTCTGTAAAAAAATATCCAAGCTCGGAGGGCACAAAGGACTAAAGAATTTTACTATGTCCCTTATGATTATGGTATTATTTTCAATTTAATAGCGGGAGGAGAAATCTGGAAGATGCTTTAAACTCTACAACTGAGTTGTCCATTATTGCAGGAAAAGCCCAAGTTGGTGTGTTGCAGACACCCTCTTCCTAGTGGTTCTGAGTGGTTTCCCAGTAATGCCTCCTCCTGGAGGTAACCCAAAGCCTTTTAAGACCACCTTTTGTTCCTGATTGCCTTTTCAAGGAAAAATCTGAAAGTCCACTTAGATGGTACAGGAGATCTTCAGAAAAAAAGCAGGAGGAATAAGCACCGGCACTCCCTGAAAGTGTAGAAGTTACCATCATTCACCCTTCCAAAGTCCCAAGACAAAGGCCAGTTGGACCATTGCCCATCCAATGCTCAGGAGCTGAAGAACAGTTTGCCATATCTCTTCTTCCACATCATGGAGAAAATCTATCAATGTGGTCCCTAATATTTGATTGGGAGCCACCCAGAGTTGCTTGAAAGATGGCCAGCTACATGTGTTTTAAATAAATAAATATAAATAAATAATGACTTGATGGCATGTAATCAACATCCTCTTCCTCTGCAGCTAAGCAGAGTGATGAACACTGAACACAGCTACAAGCTCGCTGGCATGGGGACAAGTGGTTCTTCAGTTTGTGGTAAACACAGGTCTGCTCAAACATTTGCCTTGCCATTCAGGAATTTTTGCTCCACTGAGTTTTCAGCAGCTTTTGGTGACTGCTGTTGCTTCCCTTGCTGCCGCAGTCGGTAGATCCCAATCTTTTGTTTATAGCTTATCCAATAAACTACACCAGCAACAAGAGCAATAAACAGCGCCACAGCAAGTATATAGCCAATGATATGGCCAATGGATTGAGGAGCTGTGAAAGGGAAAAAAACCAAATGCATTAAAATTTAGCATAGAATAGTTCCATAGCATTACAGTTCTACCAACTTGGCAGTAGTAGTAGCAGTTATTTTTCAGGCATGGTACATAATAATAAAATACAACTTCAACAATTTGGTGCAATAATACAGTACATTCAATAATACAGTACATTCTAATCTGAGAAGACAGAATATAAGCTGTGAAAATGCCTATAGCATTTAAAACCATCATAGGAACTTACATTTGAATCACAATAAGAATTTTGCATGAGGAGTTGATGCTTAAGCCATCATCGAAGGTTCATTAAGATAAAAATATTTGAAATTTTGAAAAAATGAACAAATGAAAGTTGATTCCAGAGAACTGGCACTGGATGGGAAAAAATCTCTTAAGCCTGATATGCCTACTTTAGTATAAGGAGGTATAAATCAGCGCTATGTTGACAATCAGCTGAGATTTACAGGTAGTCCTTGCTGAACTTTATACTTGTTCAGTGACTGTTCAAGTTATGATGGTGCTGAATATGGGCTGCTTATGAAGGATCCTCATATTGTCCCTGTGTCTCTGAAGTCATATGATTCCGATATGTGTGTTCAGCGACCAGCTCGCAATTACAATGTTATTGTCTTCCACAGTCACATGATGGCCATTTACGACCCTAACAGCCACCTTCTGACAGGCAAAGTCATTTGGGAAGCTGGCAGGAGGTTGTGAATGATGAAGATATAAGTACAGGATGCTGCAATGTGCAGGATTCTCCTAACAACAGCAAGTGGAGGCAATATTATGCTTTATGACTGCATAGCTTAGCTATGGAGTTCCTGGTCCCTGGTTAGTGAAGACTACCTGTATTGTCTATTATGCACCAAGACAAATTCCTTGTGTGTCCAATCACACTTGGTCAATACAAAAATTCTATTCTATTCTATTCTATTCTATTCTATTCTATTCTATTCTATTCTATTCTATTCTATTCTATTCTATATTCTATTCTATATTCTATTCTATTGGTACAGGAGCCATAAGCGTTTTTTAAAAGAAATATTGGGTGTGTATAAGGCCAGAGGAGTTAACATCAGCAATTTAAACTTATATCTTGAATAAACACCAGCCAATGTAGGAATTAGGAATAGATTAAACAATGCCCAAAATGGTGTGAATTGTAGAAGTGGATCAAGTGATAAAGAGAGGAATCTGGTAAATGCTTACTGCTCCAATCATCCAGACATGAGATGTCCGGATCATTGATTAAATGAAAACTACGAATGGGGATGGTTTTATTGAGGAAGATCTTTATGGAAAGCCACTCATTAATTTGGACTTCTAGGTTCCTCACCACTGAGGAAGCCAGCAGCTAGAAATCAAAAAGAAAAAAAAAACCCTCAGAAAATGGAAAAGAAAGATCAGGAAGAAATACAACAGTCTCTGTCTTGTACATATTTGCTTTTTCATGGTAGGAATCTATGCAGCCCTACAAAGGCATTTAGAAGAAAATGCTAATACTATGTTATATGGAATAGAGACAGAGGAACACACCTGGATTTTGCCTGCATACTGTATAATTGAAAATAAGCATCAAAGGACCCAGAAGAGAGAGAGTAAATAAAAGACAAACGGAGTCCAAAGGATTACTCACTGATGAAGGAAAAAATGGAGATAGAATCATTCCACATAATAGAGAAAGAAAACTGAGACAAATAGGTGTGAAATCACTGTAGTACTGGTATTACTAAGGGAACTCACATAGGAAAATAATATTGATGATTCAAAGAAACAAATATAGCAGATAAATTAGGTAATAGTAGCACAGAACATAGGTGGTTTGCGTTGGCCACCAGGAGATTGAGTATAATGTGTCTAAGTCAGCTTGGTAGAATGAAAACTCCTTACATGAAAACTCCATTGAAACAAGCATGTGAAACTGAGAAAGAAATTGAGAGAAAGGTATATTCTTCAAGGAGTTTTGATAGGGATGGAAGACAAGACAATGGGCAAAAGTGGGAATGTATGAAAGGACTAAGAGATAGGTTTTTTTTTTTTCCTAATAGAGGATGCAGACAGACATGTTTCAGGGCAGAGAGCAGGGTGAAATGCTCCCAGTTCGGACCAGATCGCCCAATCCGGTAGCGATGGCGGCGGGTGGTTCGGAGAACCGCAAAAATCCCTCCCCCCCATTACCAGCTAAGCTGTGCAATCATCAGAGGCCTTTTTTATTTTTAAAAGCATTTTTTCTACAAAATACTTTTAAAAGTAAAACAAAAAGCCTCTGATGATCGCGCGGCTCAGCTGGAATCCTCAGAGGCGTTTAAAAGCATTTTTTCTACAACCTCTTCGGCCGAAGAGGTTGTAGAAAAAATGCTTTTAAAAGTAAAAAAAAAAAGTTGACCACACCCACCCAATCACATTACCCCCCCACCAAGCAACGCCCACAGAACCAATAGTAACAAATTTTACATTTCACCACTGGCAGAGAGCTACAGTACCCACCAGCAGATGAAAAAAGGCAGAAAAAGAAAGTAGTGATAAATACAGGGAAGAGAGAAATGAATGGAATAACTGATGGTATATGTGATGATTGAAAGGGAAGACTTTCACTTTGCTAAATGATATGTGTGAAAAATTCCAGTAGTTGATCCTGGAAGACATTTCTTTCAAGAATTGTACAGCAGGAGTATATCATAGCTCTCCTAATCTTGTCTCTGCCTTTCAAAACTCTACTGAGCCTCCCAACTTTGATACTGTTTAATGCTATTAATGCCGAATATTTGCCAACATGTCCTTCTAGGAAATGTTTCTTTGCTATATTAAGATGTTGAAACAGGTGTATTAAAAATGGAAGAGTATATATAAAAGCTTAATTGCAGAATCCAATCATCTTAGCTAAAGATTACTAAAAATGAAATTCAACAATATGTGAAGATACACGTTGGAGAAGTAGACATAAAGATAACAGCAAATTATTGGAGGGCAATTGAATGAGCAGGATGCTGGCATAGGAGACTACCTTCAACTCCCTCGCTCTCTCTAAACCCTTCTTAAACAGAGTCTCTTCACAATGAATCTTGGCTTAGCGCCAGAACCATTTCAAATTTTTCTTGACTGGGTTATAGATGGAAGGGCTGTGATGGCCAGAATTTTTATCAGTTTGTTTCACTGGGTGAAATCTATAACTCACTACTTGACAAATAAACTTAAATGCAGATTTGGCTGGAAGTTACAAGACCTAAGACTGTGGTCATTCTTGTTTTTTAGGTCAAGGAGTTAACTTACGTTCAACGTGTACGGTCACATCTCTAACATCAAAGCCATACTGGTTAGTAGCATTGCATTGATATATGCCATCATGCTCTATCTGGATCAGCTGTGGTTTCCCAATGTTGTAAGGTCTCCCATCTTTCCAGCACTGAACAGTTGGTGGGGGGTTTCCCAAGGCTGAGCAAGTAAGTGTCATCGTACTTCCTGCCTTCCAAGTCCATGTCTGGGGACAGCTGAAATCGTCCATTTGGGGGCCATCTAGAATGGAGAAAGAAATGTAGTTAGGTTCACTGGTAATAATGGATGTAGTGAAGCAACTATGTACTGCAAAACTGCAGAAGCATTGGTGGTATCTATTGCAGTTTATACAATGTTCATTGTCAATGGATTCTGGAATCTATAAGGATGCTACCATGATCCTCTACAGATGGAACATGGCCTCCAAAGGCAGAATTTAGCAGCTAGTGTCAAAGTTTTGGAATCCCAAGTCTAATTTGCATAGACCCCCCATTTTACAGATACTTTGTACTTAACTTTGTATGCTTCCACTAGCTGCAGGACCCCCCTTTCCTAAAGACATCTACCCATCCTACCAGATCAGATAGAGTGAGCATGCTCCTAGTTTCTTCCCCTAAATATTGCCATCTGATGGACTAAGAACCATATCTTTTCTGTGGCAACCCCTACCCTATGGAACACTCTGTCCTTTATAATTCAGCAGGCCTCCACTTTCCTAGCCTTCCGAAAAGCACAAGTGCTGGGATAAAATTGGATGACTGCACATTAGAAGTTTGATTTGGCACCAGGTTTTTGTTGTTTTTAATGTTCTAGTGTGTTTAGTTTTAGACTTTTAATATGGTTTTATGTGTTGTTTGAACTTTTGATTGGGAGCCACCCAGAGTTGTTTTTAAGTAAGCAAATAAATCCAAGCCCCATGGACAAAACTGCCATATCTTTAGAAACACTGGAATCTATTTTTACCTGAGGGACAATTAAATTGTAATATTTGGAGTCATGAACATTTTGAGTCTCTTGCCATTTTCAAAATGCTAAAAACAACCACAGAATGAATTAAGGAAGGACTACAAAGCTGGAGCAAAGGCTTTTTTTTTTTTTAACTTGGCTATGATTTTTCCAAATGGAATACTCAACATGAATTTTGTATGGTTCTCTTTGGTCATTAAGTCATTGCTTTGGACAAATGGAGAAAACAGCACAAGGGAAAAGGATCAATCGCAGTTTTTAGTTTTTTCTTAAATTATGGAACATCTGAGTATCACTCTTCTTATATTATATCAGAATAGAATAGAAATTATGCAAATTTTGCAAATCTTTTAAGGGCTGCTTCAAACACCTCTCTAAAACAGCACATGCTCAGGATCCCGTTCTGGATCAGGAGTCTATAAATAGTCCTCGACTTACAATCATTCATTCAGCCACTGTTTGAAATTAGAATGCTTCTGAAGAAAGGAACATACTACCTGTATTCAGTTAAGGGGTTTGCAAGGCCCTTATGTTCATGTGATGAAAATGTGGGTGCCTGGCAGGCCACCTGGCCTTACAACCAACCACAGGGACACTGCAACTGCCCCCACCTGTCTATCTTCCACCCTACATCCTGCCCTGCTAGTGCCAGAGGCCTTGGACCTGCTTTCTATCCCACCACACTTTGCTTCACTTATCTCTTCTGAAGAATCCCTTTTCCAAAAGAGTGACCAGCCAACGCAACATGTGTGCTTCCTATAGAGGTCACCTTGCACCTTTGCAAATTCATACCTTTCTAAGAGATTGTAAGAATGGCACCACTTCCAGAAAGGCATGATGCAGCCTTCGCATCACATCAGTTGGGTGTTCTTTCAAAAAGGAGTTCTTCAGAAGAGGTAAGTGGATCAAGGTGTGATAGGGCAGAGAGGAGTCCCACGGCCTGAGGGACCCAGCAGGATGGAAAGCAGATCCAAGACTGTGGGATCTGATGGGGTGGGAAGCTGTTTATGGGTGTCTCAGGGGGTCAGCCATGTCTGAACTCAGGGATACTGCAATGTGGGCCTGGGCTTGAACAGGGTTCCACAGGGCCTCTACCACAACTTGAGGCAGCCCTCACTCTCTTTAATGATGATGGGAAAAGCCTGGAATGTGGTCACTGAGCAAGGGTGCCTCTCTTAATGACAACAACCTATGCCCATAATTCAGGGCTCCATTTTGGCCATAGGTCAAGAACTACCTGTATTCCTGATTGGCTAATGAAAAAGGGGATTCATTTTGTGCAAATATAAGACCCCATGCATCAAGGAAGTCAAAGTATACCACATCCCCAGCCTGAAACACATCACAGAAGCAAGTAACACCTCTTTGACACAACCTGAATAGATTTAAATAACCAGTTGAGAACATAAAGGGGTATATGTATCTCCAAGAGTACTGAGGAAAATCAGAAAATATATTACTGATGTTTTTAAAAAACATAAATAGTATCACAATGGGACATGTTGTTTTGGATGTCAGAAATTAATCTTCCTGATGGCATCAAACCTATTTGCCACTTTGTTAGCCAGCCTTGCATTGGGTTTCCTACCTAGTTCATGGGAATAACTAAACCCAATAACTAATGTACACCTTCTCTAACTCTAATTGGAACAATATACTTGTATCTTCATAGATTAGCTGGGAGGTCAATTTGTTTTGAAACATCATTCTCACTGAGGCCAGACTGACCCCAAACTTGTTAGCTTTCCAGAAGAGCCTGAAGACATGGCTCTGCCATCTGGCCTGGGGATCTGGGAACAGAGATATGGAGCTATTAAAGTAACTGTATTGTTGGGGAAACTGAGTGTGCTTTCCCATGTATTTTTAATGTATTTTTATTGTTTTAATGATTTTTCTTGTAGTTTTTATTACTTAGTTATATTGAGTTTTTGTGTGTGTATTTGTTAAATCTATATAGCCACCCAGAGTCATAGAACTAAGATATATGGCGATATAAATAAATAAACAACAATTTCCAAGTACATTAATAATTAGGACACTAGATGAGTTTCTATACGAAAGGAACCACTGGGTAATGGAAGCATCTACTCATATGATCCTCCTGTTCCCCCTTCTGGGGTGCAGAGACCTGGGATTACATAGCACTATGCAATGGTACCCTATTTCCAAAGTTCATCCTAGCTGTAAAATGTGTTGCCACACTATTTGAAGTAAAGATTACTGAATCTCTAGGAATAAAACATGAGGTGTATTTTTTCTTCCTACTCACAGAAGACGGTAAGTTTTTGAGACATGCTTCTTTCCTTGGTGTGCCCATCAATGGTCAGGGTTACTTGGCAGATGAATTCCCGCTCATTATCCTCTTGCTGAGTGATCACTGCATGCTGCAGGAAATGTTCATCTACGTTGCCAGATGCTAATATTTTGGCAGCATCCTTGATCTGCATTTTAAAACCAGGGGAAGCACTGCCATCAGCACTACATGTAATGTTCACTGTTTGACCGACGACAGCTTCTGAACTGCCAATTTGCAAGATGGGCTTTGGTAAAGCTGTGAGGGAATAGAGCAGAACAGTGATAATGTACTTAGATGGTTATAAAATGATTAATAAAAACAGTTGAAACAAATACTGGCTAAAGGCCAGCTCCTGTCCTAGATATGAAAACCGTCATTAAGGTCTAGGATAGAGGAACCCTAAGTTCAAGTCCATCTACAACCATAGAGCCTTAGTGAAGGAGTTTCACCTTCACGCTCACTCTCAGTCCAAATTCATCTCAGAGTTCTTGTAAGAAAAACTGCCGTATTTTAGAAGTAGCATAATTGAAATGACTGGATACCAGATGTTCCAAAGAAGTGAAATGGATGAGAGTGGCTGTTTCTTTCAATTTCTGCATTCTCTATTTGGTTAAGACATGTGGACCTCTTTAAATAAATACTGCATGTCAAAATGCAGTAAAAACAAAGCAATCGTAAGTTGTAATGGCTTTACGTCTAATGGCTTTAGGTCAGATCTAAGCTCTGTATATATCTAATCTGATATAAGAATATTTTTGGGTTCATCCTAAAATAGTTGTTCTTGGATTTCAATGAAAATAGAAGAGGGATGAGTCACTTATCCCTCCAATTCCATTGGTTTCAAAGGGCTGTCTCTCAAGCTATTTAGACTGATCCAACCCATTACTGAAGTTTTGTTTTTCAAAATAAAATCAATCTAACTTCTAACTTCTTCTATGTTTGTTCAAATAGATGGAAGAAAACTCTTCTAAATCTCTCTGTGTTAATAATTACAGATATGAGACTCACCAAACACGTTCACCGTCTTTGTCACATTTTTGGTCACTGGCCCCAGAGAGACTGTGCAGATCAACTCATGATCTCCAACTGAGGAAGAGGCTATCACAGCCTGGGCACTTGCCAAGCCCCCCATCACAGTGGTGTTGAAGGTCAGAGGTTTCCCTGCAAACCACAGATCAAACACGGCCTCTTTGGCTGGGGAAACCTCAGGTGCATCACACGTCACTTTCATCAGAGTCCCAGCTTCTAAGAACAGGCCAGCGTGGAGCAGGGGAGCCTTTGCAAAATCTGCCAAGAAAGTAAGAGAAATCAGGTCAGTTATTGCAAAAGAAATCACAGCCACAATAGTATCCTCTCCCTAACCTCTCAGGGGGTGAGTGCTGGGGCAACTGTAGGGAACATCAAATTTATGCAAACAAATGTCAAAACAGTGGAATAGGTGGACCAGCCCCTCCTGTGGAGAAGTAGCATTGTCTAGCCACAGGGCGCAGTATGTCTAAATCAGAACTGGAGCAATGGATGGGATCTCACCAAAAGTCCATAATGATATGCCATGGGAGGTGTTTTTCAGGAGTGGTCCTCTTGGTCTCAGATCCAGAGATGTTTGGCAGGTGATTGTCTTGTTGTAGTCATTTTGCTCAGCTCTTATGTGATGGTTCACCACAACTGCACCAGCTGCAGGCTCAGTGTGATCCTGAAAGGTCTTTACCAGAACTTGCTCTTCCCCTTTCAGCAAGGTCACCGTGAGATCATGGATGGGGGCTACACCAAAAACCCGACATGTGAAGTTATACAGCTTGCCCACTTCCATTTCTGGTATTGGATCCAGTTCAATACTCGCTGGAGATTCTGAAATAAAATGTTCTAAATCAATTTTGTTTGATTAGCATATGCTAGAAGTATGAACAAGCAATAATATGGCTCTTCTGTTATTTATTCTATGCAATAAAATTCTCTCTACCTAAGTGTATATTTCCCTGTATATTCTAAGTCAAACTTAAATATCTATATACCTTTAAGGGGCAGTGGATGGCATGCCTTAGCTTTCCCAAAAGAAATACCTTGTCTCTTATCATCTGAAAGATCTATTTCTATTTGCTTGCCCTAGTTAGATAATTATTTCCATCTTTTGCCTTAGCTAAGTGCCTGCATTCTTGCTGGACATTAATGTAGGTAATCCTCACCAAAATATAGCTTTCCTTTGTCAATTCCCCAACACTTGATCATATATTCTCCTGACTATTTTCCCCTAAACACTTTAAAATGTAAACTATGCAAACTGTCTTATTTTCCCAAAAGGAATCCAGGGGAGGAGATGGAGAGAAATGTTGAAGTGTTAAAAATCTTGCCTAAGAAAGCCTCCCCTTGTGGGTGGCTTGCCACGATGTGCCCCTCCTGCTGCCCTGCATACCGTAGGAGCTACATGTATTTCTTCACTGTTTTAACTTTTGTTGTGTACTGCTCCCACTTTTAGTGAGACGGTCAGCTATATCATTTTGATAAAGGAAATAAACCAATTGCAACTGGTGCAGAACAAAACTCTCCTGCATAAGTATCCCAAATTGTTCAATAAAACTGTGTTAATTGTTTTTATTCTGGTTTCTGTTGTCCATTACTCAGTTATTTGACCACTGAGCTAAGGTTTGATTCTACCGGACTCTTGTGACTTTCTGTTGAATTTGAATTGTAGGTACTTTAGATGCCCAATATTTTTCATTTGTTACTACAGTCATCATGTGACTTACTGTAAACGGTAATGGTTGTTTTTGCAGGTTTTGCGCGGGATTCCTCAGCATAGCACAATGAGTTAGTATTCCAGTCATTGATGTTGGTGACAAGGAAGGCTTTCCAATTGGATCCAGTTCCAATGATTTCTTTTCTGAAGACGGTTTCAAGTCCAATCGCATCTGCTTCAGTATTGGCGCTGCAGTTTATCTGAAGTGAACCTCCGAATTGCACCACAGGATTTTCTGGCCAAATCCTCACAAAGTCTTCCTCTGCGAATCCTGATATATAAAAAAAAAATATGTATGCAATTTGCATAAAAATACAGTTATAAAAGAGTGGAAAAGGTTTGAAAGCAATGAGATTTAATTTTCTAGTATTAACTGTATTCATCACCCAGAATCACTTCGGCATTATGTCCAGCCATATAAATATAAAAATATAAATTGCAGGAATTAACGAATGTGGATGAATACAGCAGGCAATGAAGTTTTTATTTGTTTATTCAAGTCTCTGTTAAGGTCGATTAGCTTTTTGAGCATTATGAATTAATAGCTGTCATGGGTTTGATGAGACCCAGCACTGATCCTGAAATGAAGTCAAGTCTCTATCTGCAAGAATGCCAAGTCAAGCCCAAGAGATTAGAGCAGCATTTCTCAACCGTGGCTACTTTAAGAAGTGTGGATTTCAACTCCCTGAATTCTGGGTATTGAAGTTGGCGAAGTTGAGAAATGCTGGATTAGAGAGAAGGGGGAATGCTCAATGTCTAGCATACGCCCCTTGTGACTATGAGAGGTCACTGTATTGACAAACCAATTCTCCCTAAATGTTATTTAGTTGCTGTCTGAATTCTGAGTAGGAATTAGGATGTCTTAGCATAACTTTGCAGAATTAAGTGCTAGATATTTCCTGCCTTTTCTTTATTATGAATATCAGGAACTCAGTTCTTTGATCAGTATCAAGTCATGTCTCATTTCCAAAGACTGGTAAAATTGCAGGAAACCATTCAATATTTGTTCTTACTGCTTTGTTAGAGAGGAATTATACTCCTCTTGGGAGGACAATCTAGGGGGGGTCAGGTTCAAGCTAAAGGAGGAGATCTGCCTTCCCAAAGATGTGCAATTCAGAGATTTCAATCCTTGCTGTTGCACTACTGATATTCCAAAAGCATAGACACTTTTAATCCAAAACTGTCTGTTCCCTATGATGCAACTCCAGAATGGGGAGGGGGGGAGAGCGGGAAGTAGACTGAATTTGAATAAGTCCAGATTGCTTTGGAATCTGACAAATCCCTCTCTCCCTGAAATTTGTTCTCCAGCCACCAAAAATATTGCTGTAATCTTCACAAGTGTTTCTCATTAGTTTGTTTAGCACATTCCTGCACTCTTGAGTGGTTCAGCAGAAGTCTCCGTAAGGGTGGGGGTGGGGTGCCAAAAAGTAAAGATGGCAACCATGGCCATGCAATCAAAGCCTTATTTTGTTTTTAAATGTATCATTGCTCTGACTGGGAATTCTGGTCATAGCAGTCTCAACACTTCAGACTGTGGCAGATTGGAGAAAGCAGTTCTGATAGTTCAGCAAAAAAGTTGTAGCCTAGAGCAGGGGTGTCAAACTCAATTTCACTGAGGGCCACATCAGGGTTGTGTTTGACCTCAGGGAGGGGCGTGGCCAGCTCAACATCACTCATGTCGGGGACGCCTGTGGGGGCCCAAGCACTCTGCCAGCGAAAACGGAGCTTGGGGGACCTGCATGCAGCCCTCCTGAGCTCCTTTTTCACTGGCAGAAGCAGGCTGATCCTTTTCTGTTTTCAGGGTGGCCCCATGGGCCAGATCTAAGCACTCCGCAGGCTGGATCCAGTCCCCGGGCCTTGAGTTTGACACCCCTGGCCTAGAGAATGTGGAAATCTTCTGTTCCTGTAATTTTTGGAGGTGTTGCCTCTGGTGGTACTTAGGGGTCTCAATTACAGGATGTGCTCAAATGTGACTCAGAAGGTGCTTCAAGGCTTCTTTTTTTTCCTTTGCACAAAATGACTCATTGACTTGCTTTACCATCTTCTACTTACAGTACCTGTCTGTCTGGAATTAACTGCCACACCTTTCCTTACCTGTGTTAAAAGAAATATAGCTCATTTTCGGAAATTGCACAACTGAGTGAATAGAAGAATAGCCATTTAACGAAACCCTTGAGTTACTATGATGCAAGTCTAAGTTTTATTGCTGTCCCCCTAAGATCACAGATCCTCTCGAATCAACATGGGAGGGGCTGCAAGATATCTTATCTATGTTGAAACTTGAGAAGGAGCCTTTTACATCCCTAATGTCTGGCCAGCACTCAAAGGATGGGCTTCAGTATCTAAATATTGCCCTGCTGTCCTTTAATTAACCAGCTCAGCCTGCAACAAAATATGTACCTTGCCTCCACAAAGAATGTGATTGCCAAATAATATTCAACCCACCAACTGTGTTTTCATGGGAAATCAAATGCAAGGAGGTTGAAATATCTGAGTATTCTTAGGGTTGATGGGTGAAACCTCTTGTTTGTTTTTCTTCTAGCAAATTGACTGCAGTGTGCAAGACTTCAGGGAAGGTGTGTCAGAAGAAACCATTCTTATCAAGCCTTCAGGTTGGGCAAATAATTAAAAGACCAGAGGGAAGGAATGCTTAAAACAAACAATCTGCAATTGGTGTCTCAGAAACTGCTTTGGGGAAAGCACCTAATTTTTTAAGATTAAAAAGTCCCGTTGCTACCCTTTTCCAGGAATAGGCAGAAGGAAAAGAAGAAAATTATAACTTTAGGGCAACAAGTTAACATAAAGTTTGTGTACATGAATGTGCCTTGTTTGGACTAGAATCTGCAGTTTTCTTGGTAAGGTTTTGCAGAAGTGGTTTGCCTTTTGACAATGTCCCTAACTCACAGTTTCCAAAGGATTTTAGCCCATAGAGTGACTGGCCCAAAGCCACCCAAGCTGGTTTCATGCCTAAAACAGAACCACAACTCAAGAGTTCCCCACTTTCTAACCACTACATCCAAGTAGCTCTCTAGTGTGTCCTTTAAGTAAGACTTAAACAGTGCTGAGGTTTGATCCGAGTTCAATCTCCTGTATTCATTTCGAATGCTAATCTTCAGACACATAAAGTAACTCTGCAGCCTGAATTAAAGACACAAAAATCTTCCTGGCCAGAACCAGCTGTTTCCGGACAGGTCGGGAGCAGAGCTTGTATGTAGGCAGAGGATTCAGAGAGGCAATTTCCCTCATCAAAACTTCTAGATCCCACATTCCACCGGTGGCAGATCTCCGCTTCGCACTAGTAACTGAGAGTTTGGAGGAAGCAGATAACTGTGAAAAACCTACCGCTCCCTTACCTTTTTCAAAAGCCCAGGAGCCCAAAGCAACGAGGAAAAAGACGAAAGATCGCTGCATGATGATCGAGGCGGAACTCAAACTCAGAGAAAGGCGCCTGCTCGGGAGACGGTCCGAATGTAGCCAAGTGGAAATTGAAATGGAATAATTTGAAAGCCTGGTTGCTGCCGCTAGATCCACACTCAGCGCGGCGCCTGAGCTCTTTTTGCCCGACTACAAGCGTTGCTCCTCTTTTTATAAATGTTCCGGGAAACGCCCCTTTTCCCACGCAGGACGGTCACGGAAAACCCCCCCATGGATCTCTTATTTCGCCCCTCCGCGTGCGGCTGGGGAAAGTTCCAGCCCTTATGACACGCTCCCACGAGGCGCTTCCCCGCCCCCGTCAAGACCATCAACCCAAGTGACTAAAGATAAACTAAAGTTTATTTGCTTGTGTGTTTACTTACCTATCAAATTTTTAAAACCGTTCATTTACCTCGCAGAGGGACTCTAGAGCGATATACAAGTAGAAACGTTAAAAACACACGCACACGCACCTGTATGTGTGTATTATAACTTAAAAAGTCAAGGAATTTATTAAACATTAATATTGAAAGTTAATTTAAAAATGGGAGGAGGGCTTTCAGAGCGATAACCAGCCCCACGAAGTTGGCTCGAGCCCCGAGCTCCAAGCCCTTTTCCTAAGAAGGAATTCCGGAAGTGATGACGGGGACAAATGTATTATTATAGCTAAAGATCTTGCAACACTTTTGGGGGGTGAGGGTAGAGAGCTTTCCTTCGCTTCGCCCATCCCAGGCGACTCAAAGGTTGCTTTAATTTAAGAGATAACTGCAACTTACCCCGACTTTTTACCTGCAAAAGAGAGATGGCAGGTGTCTGTAGATTGCCTCAAAACCTGACAATCTGTGCGCTTACTGTAAAAATGAGTTTATCCTAAGAAAAATGAAAGTTTTACATCTCAGGCCCTCCTTCATTTCTGAGTTGGTGATACAACTTTCCATAAATCTTACCCTGATTCACCACCACTTCCTGTTTGACCCAGCACAAAGGCTTTCCACAAAATATTTGCTGAATGCATAGCCGCCTCCGCCTCCTCAACCCAACCCTGGTCCATTATCCAGGCAGCCTGAGCCTGTAACTTCTTGCTCCATTGCAGATCCCCCCCCCACCGCAAAGTCTGTCTTGCTGGACTGAGAAGTCTGTAATGAATTGATTCATGGTAAATTTGGGGTAAGGCCTCACCCTTCTCCCATGGGCCACCTGAGGCTACTGTAGTCAGGCCTCCAACCTTGCCCCCTACTAGTTCCTGGCCTCTGATTTTGAAAGCTGCCTGTTCCAAAAAGCCACCTCTCCCATTTCTTTGACTCATATCATTGGTGGTGATGGGGAAGCGGTCTTTGAAATGACAGTTCATCTGGAATCAAGGGAAGAGGGAAGATTGGAGGCGAGTCTTTTGCTGTTGGCTTCTCCAAATTTCTTAGAACTGGAGAAGCACAGCAGATGGACTTCCCTTTTCCTGCCACTTATGAGTAGCAGGAATGGCAGGAAAAGAGAAGGTGGCCAAGTAGGAATTTTTACTACCAAAAACTGGCACCAAAATTATATCTGTTTCTTTTTCAGGCAAGACTTGCCTAACTGCAGGGGTGTCAACTGCTGATGCTCTTCCCCTAAAAATATAGTGGACACCATTTCCCTCATGGACTTCTAAGAGAAACTAAACTATAACTTTAGAATGATGATCCATGCATTATTATATTGTGATGGAAGCTTATATACACATGTGCAATGCCACAGCCATGTACAGAAAGGGCAAAGTTATACAATACAGTGCACATTTTATTGCTCCTGCAATCTGGAGGACAGATTGGGTGATTGTCCCTATTCTCATTCCCTCTCCCTCTCTCCCTCCCTCTCCCCCTCTCTCTCGGGGAGGGGCTAATCCATGTTTCAAGGCAGTTCTAAAGTATGAGAAGATTGCACTACTATGCACTTAGCCCAGTGATTTAATGCCTCATGTCTGCTTTTTTTTTTTAGGGGTGGAGAAGGTGATCAGCAATGTCCAGCAGCAGCAGCTTCAGAAATCCTTCCAGTCACCATAAAAACTACTTTCTATGATGTCCCAAAGGTGCTTTTTCAGGAGGCAACTGGACTTCCTTGTTTTTTCTTTTGAAGACGTTTTGCTTCTCATCCAAGAATCTTCTTCAGCTCTGACAGGATAGTGGCGAATGGAAGGATTTATATTCCTTGCAGACACCTGGACTTTTAGCTATACAATTTGGGATGAACACCCTTTGAATGGTGTGGGAGTAGGAATGGATTTCCAGAGAAAAATTGCAGACTACAGGAACCAGGAGTGCTACTCAGGTGACCCTGAGGACACAGATAAACCTCCAAGTGCTTCAAGGACCCTCTAAAAGAATGCAAATGACCAGCTGCCTCCAAGTAATATAAATCCTTCCATTTCCCACTATCCTGTCAGAGCTGAAGAAGATTCTTAGATGAGAAGTGAAATGTCTTCAAAGAAAAAACAAGAAAGCCCAGTTGCCTCCTGAAAAAGCACCTTTGGGACAACCATGATCTGGATGACTGAGAATCTCTACAGACTTTTACTCTCTCTGTTATTCCTTGCTTCTAGGTTTGTAGAGTTTAATTGATTTATATGATTGCCTATCTCACAAATGTGACTAATAAAATGTTGAAACAACAAAAACAGCATTATTAAAGTGCAAAATACCAAAATGGTAATTGAGGATAAACTCAGAAAAGAGAATTGACAAAGACCTCTCAACAGGGCATCTAGCCTCCCATCAATTTTCCAGATTTGTCTCCCAATGCTTCCCGCTTTGAAGTTTTTAAGATTATTCTCACACATGTCACTATAGCTTTTTTTAAAAAAATGGGGGGCAGAATAATTAATAACTGGTTTATGATTTGGGGTTGGAAAAAACAATTGTAAAAGCTGTAGAATTCCAGGTGCTACTTGTGAATTATTCCTGAACTGGAGTTTCTGCCTTGGATTTCATTTATTTCTCACTTCTCTCAGTTTTTTCATAAGTGAAGAAAATGAAAACAGTTTGAAAAATAGATTCATATTAGCGAAGCAACCATAGGTGCAAGAATATATGAAGGGTCAATCCATGGCTGAATTTTAACAGAGTACTAATAGTTTACACAACTTAAGTCTCATATCCTTATTTGTGGTATGTTTCATATAAAACATTGAGAATGTCTAGAGTAGCAGTTTATAAATCTCTGTCTCTCTTTCTCTCTCTTTAAAAAAATGGTTGTTGCACAGGTGGTGGTGTCAGGAAAGGACTCACAGTTCCCCTTTAAAGACATGTGAACAGAGCAATCTGAACTACACAAATCAGGATGATCACAGGATGGCAGCAAAGAGTTAAGATTTCTGTATGTCCTTGCTGTCCTCTCATGATTGTTCAAGATTTTTGCAGCCTAGATATGGTAGCCCTAATTCCAGAGGCAGGTTCTTCAACATCTTATAGAGAAAAGAGGATGGTGAAATGGAAGCTCGAAACATGAGACAGTAACAGTACCTACAGAAACCTCCTTCCTTGTGTCAAAACGGAGGAGGAGGAGGAGGAGGAGGAGGCTTCTTTTAGGCTAAGTGTGTTCTACACAGACTGCTCTCCTCATGGGGACATTAAGAAATCTCTTTGAATGTTGTCGTTTTTTAATTGAAATGAACACAAATAAACTAATATTGCTAGGCACACCAACTTGATTGATTGATGTAGTTTCTGTACCACTTCTGTTCAATGCATCTCTAAATAGACTTATCAGAACAGGCAAAGGAGGACACGGACAATTGGAAAGGAGGACAAATGTGGGATAGGAGGGGGACACACTTATTGTTTAGTTTTCTTGACATCCATGTTAAAAGTTCCATTGAAAAACTGAGAACAACAACAACAAAAAAAAGAGTACTTAAGTATAGTTAACTATGCCTTAAGTGTAGTCTTATGTACAATATATGACATTACTTTTTCCAGCATCAGAAAAAGTTACTTTTTCTAGCATCAGTGGTGGGTTGCTAGCGTTTCACCCCGGATCGAGCAAACCGGTAATGGCAACAGCGGGAAGCGGAGGCAGAAGTGTCACACATGAGCGCATGCGCATGCACAAGTAAATGGGTAGCAAACTAAATTGAAACCCACTACTGATCAGAAAGATTGATTTTTTAATGGCAGGAATGTGCTAGAGGAGGCAAAAGCTGATTCAGGTCTTGTCAATTGCAGGGAGCAGCATAAGCCAGCAGGAGAATGCTAATCAATTGATTAAGGTCATAGACCTGAGCTTGTTAACTTGTGGTTAGTACGTATCAAGAAGCAAAGAAAAGCTGCTCAGAAACAGAAAGCATTTTAGATACTCAAGAAGTTAGACAATATTTGATTTTAAGGCTATTCCTGCCAGATAGATGGTGTGTCCTACTTTTGCCAGATGTCCTCTAAGTCAGCGGTCCACACTCTTTGTGGCACCAGGAGCCAGTTCTCTGGAAGACATTTTTTCCACAAAAAAATGGGGGTGAAGCGATGGTTTCGGTTTCACACCACAGACCGGTAGAGGTCTGTGGCCCGGGGGTTGGGGGACCCGGCTGTAACTAACCCTCTAAGCCATAGAGTACAACAAAAAACTATGATAATACTTTTATTAATACTGTACAAGCAATTGGTAGTATTGTATTTTTCTGGCACTGACCTCTGACAAATTGTTCAGTCTCCCAAGGCCTTGTGGGTGGGTGGTTGGGGGGGAGGTAGAGAGTAAGTGGGAGGAGAGAAGCAAGCCTTGAGAAGTCTTCGGGAGGCTTTGAGAGAAAACCACTGAAGGTAGGAAGTGGAAATGTTGGCCTCCTTTTTGCAATTAAGCAAGCAAGATCACACTTGCCTTGTTTATGGTCTGAGGTATGTGTGAGCTGAAGAGAAAGGAGGAAATTAAAAAGTTCATGGTGGTGTTAGTCCTGGGGTGAAAACGGAAAGGAAAGAAACACAAGTTATTCTCAATAGATCCCAGAGCTGGTTGTGCTTTCCTTTACGTAAATTTTCCCTCCTGGTAAAGTAATTGCAAAGGTTACATGAGTCAGCAACCTTACTGGTCAACAGATAGATATATTTGGTTTTTCAAGAGGTGAAGCACATGTTGCACAAACAGAACCATATATGAAACCACTTTCTCACATGCACATAAACATACAGTATTTACATGTTGGAAAATTTGGGGAACCAAAAGTGGAAAGCAGCAGAGGGTGCTTAACCCTTTCCTTACCTGAGATTTCCTGCTCCAGATTGCCTCTCCAGATCTTTCGGCCACTTCCAGACAGTTACATATTCATCTGAAACATAGAACTGTATGGAAAGAACAACATACGCTTCAAGGTTTTGGTTACCACCTTTAGAGCGCTCCATGGCTTAGGACCGGGGTATTTACGAGATCGCCTTCTGCCACCAGTAGCCTCTCACCGACCAGTACGCTCCCATAGAGAGGGGCTCCTCAGGGTGCTGTCGGCCAAACAATGTCGACTGGCGGCCCCCAGGGGGAGAGCCTTCTCTGTGGGGGCATCTGCCATCTGGAACGAGCTCCCCCCGGAGATACGGAGGATCCCAGACCTGCGCGCTTTCCGCCGTGCCATCAAAACATTTCTTTTCCAGCAGGCCTAACCTCTCTTTTAAACTTTTTAAACTTTTTAAAATTCTTAAATTTTAAATTTGTCTTATGAATTGGGGTGTTTTAAATTTCGTTTTTCAGGCCAATTATTTAATAGTATTTTAATGGTTTTTTAACATTTGTATTATCTGTATTTTATTTGGCTGTTCACCGCCCTGAGTCCTCCGGGAGTAGGGCGGTATACAAATTCAAAAAAACAAAACAAACTATATTACTGTTGATAATTAAGGAAATAGAACCAACAAAATATGAGAAAGAATTGATTAGAATTATGATTATAATGGGTAGAATTATAATAGCCAGATATTGGAAATTAGATGTGAATTTTAGAATAGAAGAATGGTATTGTGAAATGTGGAAATTAGCTTTAAATGATAAAATGACATGTGATATTAAAATTAGAAATGGTGACTATAAAGAAGATATTTTCTGGAAAATTTGGAAACCATTTGTGGACTATGCGCTGGGAAAATTGGATGCTTCGGTACCTGTACCCCGAGAACGTGGATTTTGGCGATCATGAGGATATATCCGAAGAACCAAATCTTCCTTTCTTATGTATAGCACAGGATGAAATATTGTATATGTTGTTTGTAATGTTAGTAATTTAAAATATAAAATGTTAAAAATAATAATAATAATTAAAAAAACAAAAAAGACCAACAACATATAATCTAAACTTTTCATCATTTTTTATCTACTCTCTCAAAAGTATTGTTTGCATTAAAATGGGCTGGGGCAGGGGCTTGAACTGCAGTTTAAAACTTGCATTTAGACATACATAATGTATATTTTGGTTCTTAAAAGTCGCCTTTGCACCTTTGTACTAGTGAGAACTCAAAAAATACGCAAGAGCCTAAATATATATACAGTATAGGTAGTCCTCGACTTATAACCGTTCACTTAGTGACCATTCAAAGTTACAGTGGCACTGAGGAAAGTATCTTATGACTATTTTTCATAGTTATAACCTTTCCAGAATCCCCATGATCATGGGATCAAAATTAAGATGCTTGGCAATTGGTTCATATTTGTGACAGTTGCAGTGTTACATAATTTGTCAACTGCAGTGATTCACTTAACAACTGTGGCAAGAAAGGTCATAAAATGGGGCAAAACTCACTTAACAAATGTCTCACAACAACAGAAATTTTGGGCTCAATTGTGATTTTAACCCGAGGACTACCTGTATACATACAAAGTGAAATTAATGGTGAAATTTATTCATGCTTAACTGCCTGTTTCCTAAGGCTGAGAGAGAAGGAGGGATTATTCCAAGGCCATCAGCAGACTTCAAGCCTAAGGAAGGACTGTGGCTGGATCAGTAATGGGCACAGAGCTCCACTTCAACTCAGACGCCAGCAAGGTGGAGGTGGGCTACTGTTATGGGCTAGTATTATAAAAGATGAGCTAGTTGGACCTTTTTGGGTTAAAGATGGACTCAAAATCAACTCCCAAACCTACTGCCAGTTTTTAGATGACACTTTCTTCCAGCAGTGTGACAGGAAAAAGTCTGCATCTTTCAAGAAGATCATGATTTATATGCAGGACAATGCTCCATTGCATGCATCTAAATACTCCAGTGCATTGCTTGCTAGTAAAGGCCTTAAGAATGAAAGAATAATGACATGCCCCACCCCTTTTGTACCTGACGTAAACCCTATTGAGTACTTGTGGGCCCTTCTTAAATGGGAGATTTATGGTGAAGGAAAACAGTACACCTCTCTGAAGAGTGTCTGGGAGGCTATGGTTACTGCTGTACAAAAACTTGATCGTCAACAGATCAAGAAACTGACAGACACCATGAATGGAAGGCTTATGACTATTATTGAAAAGAAGGGTAGCTATATTGGTCGCTGATATATATTTTTTTAACTGTCAGAAATGTTTAATTGTAAATTTTGAGTTGTTTGTTTACTATTCTCACTTTAACAGATGAAAATAAATGAGTGAGATGGAAAATTTTTCATTTTTCATTTATTGCATAATAATTCTGCACACTAATAGTTGCCCAATAACTATGCACACATAGATATTCTCCTAAGAAAGCCATAACCTCACTTTTACTTTCTTAAATATTCAGGTTTGAGGTTTATTAACATTTTGGATTGACCTAGAGCACTGTAGTTGTTCAATAATAAAATTAATCTTTCAAAATACAGCTTGCCTAATAATTGTGCACACAGTGTATGAAGATAATTTGTTCCTTGTATAAAAAGGTTTCAAGGCATAAAAAGATCAAAAAGATCTGTCTTACAGGAAAGACTAAAATATTTGAAGCTATTTCATTAGAACAAAAGAAAGAAAATTACTTCTTAACATAACTAATATTATAGGCAACATGGATTGGAAGATGTCTTCTCTTCTTTCACTCATTGTAAAATGGGATTACCCAAAGAAATGTAAGGGCTATAAATTTAGGTCAAACAAAAACATAATTATTTTAATGTTTTCCAAGTCATGATTTATTTTGTTTGCCCATAACATGCAACAATCAAAATGAAATAATAAAGGGTCATTGGTTATCGCATGTTTAAAATTCCATTGAAACTTTAAGACATTTACCTCGACCATCAACCCTCCAAGTTCTAAGATAAGATTATCAATTTTCCTGAGATTGCTCAGTCCTAATTATACACAAGGTTAAACAAATGTGTGCATAATAAGTCATTAATATAGAAACGGAGCAAGGGGTCAGCACAAGCCTTGGCCTAACCCCCCTAGAATTGCAGCAGGGTTACCGGTAGTTTGACTTATAGTGAAATGTTTGAGTACAAAACTCAAATGAGATATAAAAGTTGTTAGTTCTAGATCTCTATTATTTAATATTTTCCACAATGGAAACTTTTCCATAATAGATCCTAATTAATAGACTCCTTTAAATCAAATATTATAGAATCAAAACCCATCTTTAGGTGAACAAAATCAGCAGAGAGTCTGGCTTTTTTGGGGGGGGGGAAATGTACTGTATTTGCAGACTAAATGATCCAGAATAAATCTATTATCTTGTGTGGAATACTTCTTCCTGAACCCTGTTCTGCCAAGAAAATGTCATCTTTGCTGCTTAGTCCTTCAGAATCTAACATGGATTAACAATTGTGAGCCACTCTCAGTTTAACAATCAAAATGTTTTAAATATATAAATAAATTGAAAGCTATATACATTGAAACTTTTTATAAAGATTGAGACAATAATTCTATTGTTCCACTTATCTACCCACCCACCCCCCAAAAAAAGGTCAGCTTCATTGGTGTGATTAAAACTGTGTCACAACAAGTTAAACAATCCTTTAACATTTTGTTTCTGGCTGATCTCCTAAGAAGAGGGTTAGATGTATGAGCCAATATTTATTTTCAAGTTCTTCACCAAAGGAATAGTGCTTTCCCCTAACACTAAATCATTTTATGACTTTAGTAGATGTAAATATGATCTCATTTAACAATATTCCATATGCTGTTTGGTTGTTATTTAACAGAAACCAGTTGCCAATAAAATGCGTAGTGTAATATTGTAATAGAAGTTGTAGAGCACCCACAACTTTTGAAGACAAGCCATTCCATTAGTTAATTGTTCTCACTGTTAGGAAATTCCTCCTTAATTCTAGATTGCATCTCTTTTTGATTAGTTTCCATTCATTTTTTCTTGTCTTGCCTTTTCCAAAGCACCAGAAAACAAGACAAGAAGCAATGGGTGGAAACTTATCAAGGAGAGAAGCAACCTAGAATTAAGGAGAAATTTCCTAACAGTGAGAACAGTTAACCACTGGAGTGGCTTGCCTTCAGAAGTTGTGGGTGCTCCATCACTAGAGCCTTTTAAGTAGAGACTGGACAGACATTTGTCTAAAATGGTATAGAGCAGACATATCAAGCAAAAGGTCCACGGGGCAGATCTGGCCCATGATGTGGTTAGATCTGGCCCATAAGGCTGCCCTATAGACAGTGAGGGGCCAGCCACCACCACCTGGCCCTGGCCCACCCCACTGTGGGTGTGCGCCAATGGTGGGTTGCCCCCGGTTCGGACTGGTTCGCAAGAACCGGTAGTAAAACTGGCAGCAGGCTCCACCCACTGACCCGGACGTCATCATAGGTGATCTGTGCACACGCAGAAGAGCACATGGACGTGATGCAAACCAGTAGTAAAGGTAAGTAGAACTCACCCCTGGTGTGCGCACAGGAGGTGGAGAGGGCATGGGGACTGGCATCCCGGTGAAAGGGAAGCACTCAGAACACAGTCAGCCTTTGGGGCAGGAGGATCACCGGGGATGCCAGGCCCCACATGCTCACTGCCTCCTATGTGCGTGCCCAAGAAGGCCTAAGAAGGATGGCAGGGCTCCTCCATGGACTAGGCTTTGGTGCGCAACCTGATCTCACCTTCCTCTGCTGGAGACCTCTGAATCCCCCCTTCCAGCTTTACCTGGCCCCCCATGGGATGTGGAGGACGATGTTTCTTTGTGTGGAAGTGCAGATCTCTGGAGAGGCGGAAGGGGTGGCAGAGGAGCTCTGTGAGGGAAGACTGCCCCAACAAGCCAGCATTCTTACCACACATGTTTGGAAACAGGGATTTCCTTTTGAGAAGGGCCAGCCTCCCTTGTGCAGGACCAGGGAGCACTGCCCCCCATCTCGTCCTCTTGCTCTCCAGACAATGGTGGGTTTCACTTACCTTTGCTACCAGTTCGCTCGCGCACACGCCACTTCTGCGCATGCTCAGAGTGTATTTGATGATGTCCAGGGGGGTGAGCAGAGCCTCCCACCACCACCACTACCAGTTCACCTGAACCGGGGCGAACTGGTAGCAACCCACCACTGTCTCCAGAGTTCTGTAAAGGCAGAAGTTGGACTCGGAGGAAAATGCTTCCTGCAAACTTTCTCCTCCGCGCTTCCACATGCAACAGTGCCATCCTCCGCCTCCTGCTTTGCTGGGAGGGGGCACCTGGCAGTGAAATGGCAACTAGACTGGGATTGGAAAAGAACGTCGAGCCGGCCGCACTCACCCCGTCATGCCCACCTGGTTGCGGCAACCCAGTTACTGGCCCTTTGTGGGAAACCATAATGCTGAGGTGGCCCTCAATGAAATTGAGTTTGACACCCCTGGTATAGAGTCTCTTGCTTGAGCAGGGGGTTGGACTAGAAGTCCTCCAAGTTCCCTTTCAGCTCTATTATTCTGTTATATAAAGTCAACTAAAAACTTTTCCTGTACAAGTAAAAAAAAAAAATCACCCTAACTTCAGTGGAGTTACTGTTAATAAACTGGAATAAGGACTTATCTTCTGATATTTTTCTTGAAAGTTCCTGATTAATAAATAGAGCATTTTACTTGAGCCTCTTTTAAAAGAGTTTCTGATTCTTGTCTTTTTAAAAATTTCTTGTTCAGCACTGTACCATGGCAATGGAATCCCTGCATGAGCCTCTAATTATTCAGTTCCTATTCTCTGCAAAGTGAGTCTGCCTTTCTCTTTGAACTTAAATTCATTACTCTGCGGTTGCTGCTACATTTACTTCTTGTGGCTTATTATTTGTATTAAATACACATCTCAAGTGGCCTGGTAAAAACTGATGAGTCATCCATTAACAGTAAAGCCTAATCGGCCTTTTTCTAGCCATTCTTGGAAAACCACCAGAAAAGCATTCTATGGACATGCCACTTGTTTTCAATATTTTTTAAAAGGAAATAATCCTGCCTAAAAAAATTGTTCAAGGTTTTCCTGTTATTCTTTTTGCTTCGTGGGGGAGACATTAAAAACCTCATGAAGCAACATTTTCTTTCAAACAATTATCTAGCTGTCTGTATGTGCAATGTGAGGATGCAGATGGTTGTGTAATTGCCAGGTATTTGTCTCTTTTCAGAGTAATGGAAACAAAGCCTGGGTTTGTGCAATGTTAGAATCCTCATTTTTTTTTATATGCTAGGAGAAAAAAAATACCATGTCATGCCATTTTCACCCCGGGGGTTTTGCTGATGTACTCTTGACTCAGAATTCCTTTATCTGTGAACCATTCTTCATTGTGAATTGCAACCAATAGTTTCTGAAGACATAATAGTCTAAAATGATGCATTTGTGCAATCCCTATAATTGAGGAATGGTTGGTGAAGATGATAGGACTGGTTAAGATGGCCAAATTGACTTGTCTGGTTAGAGAAAATATTTATTATTATTATTATTATTATTATTATTATTATTATTATTATTATTATTATTATTATTATTAATTTAATTTGTCAACAAGTACAAGGAAACAAGTATCAGTATAGACATAGACATGGACACATGAAAAAAAATGACACAAATAAATGGATATAAATAAGCAAAACATAGCCATAAACACATATGAGTTCATATGTGTTTATGGATACATATAAATGGGGACAGTAGGACAGGGATAGTAGGCATGCTGGTGTGTTTACGCACGCCCCCTTAGGGACTTCTTAAGAAACGTATAAGGACCATGGTAGACAGTTTAAGGTAAAAAGTATGGGGTTTAGAGAAACTAACAAGATCAGGTAGAGTGTTCCAGACATTTACTACTCTATTGCTGAAGTCGTATTTTCTGCAATCAAGATTAGAGCGGATTACATTTAGTTTGTATCTATTGACAGCCCTTCTGTTATTGCAGATGAAGTTAAAGTAATCATTAACAGGTAGGACCTTATGATAGATTATCTTGTGTACTAAGTTTAGGTCAGAACGTAGACAGCATAGTTCAAGGTTATTCAAGGTTAATATCTATGTAGTGAATGTATTATCTATCTATAATTCTGATGATTAGACAGGGTAGATGATAGAAAGAAGAGAGTGACATTGTAACTTTAGAGAAACAGGAAAATTTACAATTGTACTTATAACTGCTGCAAAGAACATCAGAAGCTACTTCTTCATATCTTTTTTCTTTCTTTTTTCTTTTCATACGTTGGCTTTCTCTTTTATTTATTTCTTTTTCTTCTTACTCTATTTTAGTTTGTATTAATTTTTACCCTTGCTTTTAAAACTTTTAATATAATTATATCAAAATGAGCCTTCATAGTTATTATAATCCTTTTCTTCTCTATTGTTTTACTTAACTTAGATGAAAGTCTCAATAAACCCTCTTGTATTCCAACCTAGTTAAATCCTGCCTAACTATCCTCTGTAAAGCCCTTTTCGGTGACTATTTATCAGCCCTGTATAGTAGACCAGACTAAGAAACCAGTGCCCTATAAGTTACGGCTACTTTTTATTGTAATAGCAATACAAACAGCAACTTGCAAGTCTGAATGTGCTTCCCCCTCCCTCATCTTATCTTAGTGTGAACTAGAGAGGGGCCTGCCTGAGTTATTTATTCAAAATAGTTTCTTGGGATGGGTCAAGTCCAGTGGTGGGATTCAAATTTTTTTACTACCGGTTCTGTGGGCGTGGCTTGGTGGGCGTGGCAGGGGAAGGATATTGTAAAATCTCCATTCCCACCCCACTCCAGGGGAAGATTACTGCAAAATCCCCATTTCCTCCCGATCATCTATTCTCTGCCTCCCGGACTCGGGAGGCAGAGAATAGATGAGGGCAGGGCCAGTCAGAGGTGGTATTTACCGGTTCTCCAAACTACTCAAAATTTCTGCTACCGGTTCTCCAGAACTGGTCAGAACCTGCTGAATACCACCTCTGGTCAAGTCCTGCTTGTCAGATCAGTGCTTTTGTAGTGGTCTTTCCTCCTGTGCTTCATTCCCTCTGTCCTCCAATCTACCTAAGGTATCTGCTACCTGGGCCAATGAAAATCCGTTACTGAATAGTATCAAGTAGGATTCTTCAATTGCCTGAATGTTTCACTGAATAGCCTGAAATCCTTATTCTATGAGAAAAGGAAATTTGTCCTTTTGGGTGGGCTTAAATCTTAGACTACCATATCTGTGAGCAAAAATCTGGATGACCACGAGTTGTCAGCAAAAAGGTACAGAAAAATCTAATTAGGAGATAATTCAAATTTTCTGTACCTCTTTGCTAGATAGGTATCTCCTATTACTAGTTATTTGGAATTTTGCTTCTATGTAGTGCAGGGGTGTCAAATTCATGTCATCATGGTGGCGTCACGTGACGTATCGGGACTCCCCCCCCTTTGCTAAACCGGGCGTGGGGGTGGCCAGCGTGTGATGCAATTTGGCCCATGGGCCGGGAGTTTGACAGCCCTAATCTAATGGTTATTTGTTTGTTTGTCAGCTGGTGGGCCACCTCAATCACCAACATAAATCTAGAGAATTTACATAAAAGAAGCTAAAATAGCCAATACAATAAATAAGAAAGACCAAAGCCTAACTGGAGTAGGGCTTTATAGAACTTAGGGGACACTATTTCACAGGACAAATGCAGCTAACATGTCTCTGAAGCAGAAAACTTGAAAACTCCTTCAAACATGAACTTGATGAAGCAGAAACAATAAGAGGAAGATGCTCCTGTAGATAACCAACTCCTAAGCTTTATAGTGTAGGACCCCCGCCCCTAAGAATGGAATATTTTGAAGAATATTAAAAGAGGCAGAATATTATATTTCTCCAAAGGAGAAATAGAGAAAAAACAATTGTAACAAAGACAGAAAGTAGCCCCAACAGCCTCCAGCAGATGCCTGAAATCTTTAGAGATGGATATTTTATGCCCATTAAGAAATCCAGGCCAGCCTATTCACAAACAAAATACCATCTGCTCCAAATGATGGGATTAAAATGTACATCTCCCACCCAAATTCTAAGAACAGGACATGACCTTTAGGACATGATAGGATTAATCCATCACCATTAGAACAGCAAAAGGCACAAGGCTCACTACATTGCATAACCCCCTGCAGCATCTCAGAATCCATCCATTCCTAAGCCAAGGGGTCAGCTGTCCCAGAACTACATGCTGTTAGTTCTACTCATCAATAAACAGAGTCCTTTCAAATCAGCCTCCATTTTACTTCCAGCGCCTTTCTCCTATATTAAGTTAGCAGTCACCCCTCTCCTAGAAGAATGAAATATTCTAGGAAATATTAAAAAGGCAGAATATTATACCTCCCTGGATGAGAAAAGGAGAAACATGCTCTTGGAAAGCAGCCCCCACTTTGTTAAAAGCCCCAGAAAGACTGGTGTCAACCTATCTACAAGACAAAAGGCTGGGCCAGCTTATCTACAATACAAAAGACCCTCACCCTCAGGACATAATAGGATTAGCCCGCCACCCATCTCACTACATGGCATCTGGGAAGATTACATCACCCAGCAGGATTCAACCAAGCCTGGGACTCAAGACAACCTACAAAGTTACACTTACATGGCCCCATGGGAGTCTGACAACTAATCAGAATACATTTCTTTCACAAAAAAGGGAAGCAAGTTCAACGCCCAAGAGAGGATATAAACATATCTCACTCTCCACTCCATGTGGTCAGCTACCCAGGACTTCAAACCACGTGGTCCTGTCCACCATTAAACCATCTTTCCAAATAGCCTCCATGTTTCCAGTGTCTTTCTCCCCACTTGCAACTGAACCCAAATGGACATTTCTTCCAACGCTCCCTGCTTGGAACCAGACTGGATTGTTCTTCCAATGGTAGATAATGATCAGCACCTTGAATTGCACTTGGAAGTTCACTGGCAACCAGTGCAACTCACAGAGCAATGACATTACCAGGGTGAAATGTATGTGTGTATGTGTACCGATAATTAAGATTAGAGGTAAATTCTACCATCTGAGTGATTCTCATGGGTAGCCCCATATAGAGTGCATTGAAATAGTCCAAGCAGGAAGTGGGCTTCCTGATCCAGAAACTGGTCTGGTGCATAAGTTGGTCTGTGCAAGAATCCTACTGGCCATGGCTGTCATCTCACTGTACCAAGAGTCCAGGAAACCCATTGAATTACTTACCAGCTCCACCTGGGAACTTTAGCCCCTCATTGAGAACTAAATATGACAATTCATTTGCAACTGTGATTCATTTATGCTAGATTTGATTCTAAGTCTGTTCCTCCCCAACCAGCCCTTTAGACCTTCTAGAACTGGGAAAATACCTTCACAAGATCACATCTTCAGCCAGGAGTCAAGATATAAAGCTGGGAATCACTGACATTTCAACAGATGATCTTACTCAATGGTCTCATGTAGATGTTGAATAAAGAGGAGGAAAGGGTTGAACTCTGCATGAGTTCATTTCATAACCAATAAAGGAAAATGGATTTTTAAAATTCTTTTGCCTTTTTCATTTTATGTCAGAAGTTAGCAACCCTGCTTTTTCAAAATCCGTCAGGTAATTCTCATTCCATGTTGTGCTGAACACTGTAAGACCTTGAACTATTTCAATAGTTTATAAAATAAATGCGGTTGCAGGAAAGGCAATTTTGTACTTCTCCTTTTTATTGTTTTTTAAAATAAAAAAAATAAAAAAAATCTTTTCCAGTCCCTTGGCCACCCTGCTTCCCTTTATTTATTTTTTTTATTGCTGCTTACATCCCTCAAGGAATCCTTTCACCATATTGCATGATTTCTAACAGTTCTCCTGATATTCCATCAACTCCCAAAATTGTTGTTGGGAATATTTTCTAGGACTTCCGTTTCTACAATCTCTGCTCTTAGTTCTGAGGTCAAAACCCATCACCCATTTGGGAATTTTGTTTCACTTTTATAGATTTTATCTATATTTACATATATGTATAAAGATAAAGATACAAGACTTGATTTTATCTTCTTTTTTTAGTAGATTTTTGCCATGTCTCTGTTATTCTCATTGTTATTCTTAAACCTATAGCTCATAGCTTCATTGAGCTACGCAAGCCCCTTCGCCATGACAAGGCAGTTATCCATGAAGAAGTAAACCTATTTAGAAAACGCCAAACAGAATCTTGAATTCGAACCCTTCCTTCCTCAGCAATTTGACTAGAAGCTGTTGCCCGCAGTGGCTGATAGATTTAAGAGAGTTGGCAGCAAAGCCTGAAAAGATACTAGTCATCTTCTCTATAATGACTGACACATTCCCCAATCAGCAATGACTCAGGGCAGATATGTTAAAGGAGGGATAGGGATTAGCAATGGAGATAATGGATGTCATTGTTTTCTAAATGATGTGGCCAAAAGATATGGGAAATGACATTATCTCAGCAGTGGGAAAGACCCCATCAACTGTTATTTGGGGAAATAACAGAGCTGTTGTAAAAGATTTTGCAGCCAGGTGTTGATTACCTTAGTATCATTCTTCTTCCTTTCAAAACTTGTTTTTAAATTGTGGTTTTGACATCTGGTATAACAAAATTTCTGGAAAGCCTCTTATCATATATTGAATTCTCAGCAGAAACTCCAAAATTTTAAAACATGGGGCTTGTATAGTACCATTGTATCAGCATTTATTATTTCAAGATTTTAAAGTTTTATGGCACCTTAAAAATCAACTTTATTAACCTATAAGATGTTGTGGATCATAGCCATCTCATCAGTTTAAACTAAACAGTTTAAACATTTTTTAAGAACATCTTCAAACTCTGCCACTAAATAATCAAGCTTGAATTAACATTTTTTTTAATGCAAACTTTAACAAGTTTAACATTTAACAAATGCTGCATTTTTAGTAAGTATCATATTGTGCACATGCAATATATATATATATATATATATATATATATATATATATATACACACATATATATACATACATATACATATACATATACATATACATATACATATACATATACATATACATACATACATACATACATACATACATATATATATATATATATATATATATATATATATATATATATAAATAACACTCATTTCAAAATTTGGAAAGTCATTTATAGCTGAAGAAAATGTGCTTCAGTAAAACTTGGACTTAGCAGTCTGGAACCACCAATGTAAGAATGATGGGATGTATGAAGAAACAGATCTCATCTAGTTCTGGTTTTTAACCACTATTTAACATATTTACAACCGGAAATAACCAAAGATCAGGGGCAACACCTGGAGAGGGAATCTGAAACTGCAAAGCTTCTAGCAAAGACCGCTAAGACTGGAATCAACAACTCAAGGAGATCTGCTAAGCTTAAAGCCATCCTTTGAAGGTAGTATTTGAAGATTTATGCTAATTCTAACTCCTTTTTTCATGCCATTCTCCTTCCTCTGCAATAATAAAAAAAAAATATTGCTTCATTATTAACTGGCACTGTCCATTGGATACTTTCTTAGAATCGTTCCCTCTTCATCCATTATCTTCTTTCCAGCTACTATCAAGAAGAACTCAGTGCTTTCCTGGACTCTAAAGTCTCCCTTGAATCAAGCATTCCTCTTGGGAATTATGTAGACATACCACTTTGGTTTTTCTTGGCCATCACTAATTTGATAACATTCTGCAACTGAAACCAGATGATTGCCCAAGAACAGTCTTGTCTGGAAATCTCCAATGCTTCCTACTATGTCTGAGTTATTGCTTCGGAAATATGCTATAACTCAATTACTCATGGCTGAATGAATTCTTCTTCTGATAGCAGTAAAGCAAAGGACTACTCTCTGGGTTTAGCTCCCTCTTTGAACAGCTGTAGGAGTTGTATTTCTCCAACTCAGAGGAAGCTCGGCTGGAAGTTTCTGGATGGAATGGACTGTACCTGCAAGGAGGGGATACCATTTTTAATTCATTGTTAAAATTAAACTAAACAAAACAGGCACATAGAAAAAGTGTCTAGTGCAACCTGCTGAACTAGATCTGCAGCAAATGCTTCATGCATGGAAAGACTAGAAAACTAATTGTTCTCCTGCAGTTTGAACTGACAGAGTCCATTGCACCAAGTTAGGACTAAACACTACAGCATTTTGTTCGGCAACATCTGGATGACCACTGAATTGAATTTCCCATCTCTGAATTATAAGCTTGAAACAGACATTTCCTGGTGCTCCTAGTACAGTATGCAGGTAGAGAAGAAGAAACTTTCATAATAATAACAGAATAAGAGTTGGAAGGGACCTTGGAGCTCTTCTGGTCCAACCTTCTGCTCAAGCAGGAGACCTAGTCCATTCTGGACACATGGCTGTCCAATCACTTCTTTAAAAACCTCCAGTGATGGAGCATTCACAACTTCTGAAGTCAAACCATTCCACAAGTTTATTGTTCTCACTGTTAGAAAATTTCTCCTTAGTTCTAGGTTGCTTCTCTCCTTGATTAGTTTCCATCCATTGTTTCTTGTCTTGCCTTCTGATTCTTTGGAAAATATATTGAACACCCCCCCCGCACTTCCTTGTGGCAGCTCCTCAAATATTGGAACACTGCTATCATGTCACTCCCTAGTCCTTCTTTTCATTAGACAAGACATACCCAATTCCTGTGATCATTCTTTATATGTTTTAGCCCACAGGCCCCTAATTATTTCAAAATCTATGTCTTTTTTAAAAAGCAACCTTCAGGCTTAGTTTGTTTTTGGTGTTGCCATAGGTTACTCTGTTTAGTTTTGCTCCTACTGAGAAGGTTCTACAGTTGCTGAAATCTTAGGTTACTAGAGAATTTGGCTTTCATGTGTATGGGAAAGAATTAGGCCTGACTCTGAAAAAGATGCGCATTTGTTAAAAGAAGAGTATTTAAAAAATTATTCCAAGATACCTCCAGTTCTGTGTTTCATTCCTCTTTTCAGTTTGAGGAAGTAGGAGCTGAAAGACTGAGTCATATGATTCTTTCTCATTCTCATTCTTTAACTACAGTTTCTCCCCCCTCCTTCAGAACACTACGCTAGGCTGCAAACTTCTCTCTCTGCAAAAAACATTCATGGTATAATTCCCAGGAAATGAGCAAGCAGCATAGTTCTAGTTTATCAATGTTCTTACTTCAGAAAAATCATTGGTGCTAATTGTTGTTCCTTCCAATGATCCATCATTGACCTGAAAGTTGGAAAGATACATATGAGTCCTCTGTAACTAATCCCAGATTAAATCCTGGCATGTCTAATTAAAAGGATCTTGACTAACAGAGCTGGGCAGAGCTCCTTTCTAGAGTCTAAGCAGCCACCCTTCAGAAGAGATAATAATGCACCAGAAAAAAACAATCTCCTAATTTGGGACAATTCAAACATAGATAGATGATAGAATCATCTTCATCATCTCAGCAGCAGAAGCAGCATTCCCACAGGTGCAGGGTCTGCTTTTCGGATCAATGAACACCATTTTACAGGATCAAATGCAGCTTCCAAGGCCAACTGGGCAATTTTCATGTCTGCATTTATTGTGTCTTGACGTCTTTGATTTGGCCTTCCATGTGGGCACTTGCCATCTATGTCGAAGTGGGAGGGGATGCAGGCCACGGTGTGGGGAGCTGCTAAGGGGACTTGGCCATACCACTGTAGCAGGGGTGGGTTTCAGTGGTGGGATTCAACCAGTTCCCACCACTTCGGGAGAACCGGTTGTTAACTTTCTGAGCAGTTTGGTAAATTCGTTATTGGAAGAAATCATTAGGACAGAGAACCGGTTGTTAAATTATTTGAATCCCACCACTGGTGGGTTCTACTTACCTTTACTACTGGTTTGCAGCGGGGCCGCGCGCATGCTCTTCTGTGCATGCGCAGAAGTGTTTTAGTGACATCGGGGTCGGTGGGCGGAGCCTCCCACCGGTTTTATTACCGGTTCTATAGAACCGGTGCAAACCGGGGCAACCCACCACTGCACTGTAGGCATTTTTCCCACAGGTATTGGTGCAATGCCCATTTGCTGCTGTACTGTGTCATTGCTGACATGGTCAAGAAGAGAAACACCTATCACCCAACAAAGTATGTGCATCTCCATGGCACATAAAGAGCCCTCAATGCATTTGGTGGATGGCCAGCACTCAGCACTATACAAAGCTACTAGGTGTACTATTGTTTATACACCTGCGATTTTAGATAGATTGGCATGTGTCAATTTTAGAGTGTAGCGATAAATGATAGAATGATAGAGACATTATTGTTTGTTTATTCATACAATCCAAACAAATTCATCTAGTTGCGTTGGGGAAATTCAAGTTCTGTACTGCTCTATCAGTGGAACTGAATCTTCTCTTTCTTTAAGCAGTTTTGTCAAACTCAGATCACTGGAAAGCCAGAACTAAGATTGGAATATCTTATGTTTGAATCTATTCCAGTTAGTCAAGTACTTGCTGGATGATTTTAGGACAGTAACTAACACTCCCCCCAGTTTGCTTCACAGAGCCATGGTTTCTGCAGACACAAAAGTGGAGGAGTTCCTCTCAAAAAGTTGAGCATCTCTCCCACCTCATTCCTGCTCACCCTGAAGGAGAGTTGTTTGAAAAATACCTTGACTTGCATTGATGGCTGGGGAATTCTGGGAGTTGAAGTCCATCAGGCTTAAAGTTGCCAAGGTTGGAGACACCTGCTCTATAGTTTCCTTTGAAAACTCATGGTATCCAGAGTATAGGTGAGAACATCTGAAGCAAAAATATCTCTCCTACTGTGGTCCAAGCAACCATTCCATATCTTTCTTATGGAGTTTGTACACCAAGAACAGTTCTTGTGAAGCGACTTCTTGTGAAAATTCATGGAAACTGAATGTCCCTGAATGGGGTATTCCCCACTGTGTGCCTGATTACTCTTTTGTAATATCTTCCTCTCTCTTCCTTGCAGGAGAGGAGCACAGGTCAGATTGCTTAAACAAGGAGAAAAACCTCCAAACAATCTCTCCTATGCTTGTCCCATATTTTATTCTGCTCTCATAGAACGGAGAGATTGAAGAAGAAGGGATTGCAAGAGAATAAGCAGGCACACAATGGGAAATACACTGGGCTGTTTGCTTTGGTCCACCAACACCACTGCATTCCTTTTGATGTATATTCCCCATTGTGTGCTTGCTTTCTCTTGTAATCACTTCCTCTCCAATTAATGTAAATATAAATAATTCTATTCCTTGCTATTTATCCCAGAACTGAGGTGGGTATTTCAAAGAATGAGGGAATAGGAAAAGTAAAAGCTGAAATAAAATTGAAAGCATAGTGTGATCTTATGATTTCCCACTTACAAATTGATTCACTTAATGACCCAGCTGCCGGTGCCAATTGTGGCTACTAAACAAGAACTATCTGAAATTACAATGATCAGGAATGACCTCTTAATCTTCCTGTGCATTTGTAGATAGGATTTATTTATAGTTTTTTTTTAATCTTGTTCCTTTATTTGGCACACCAGCTACAGTGTGAAAAGTGTTTCACAGGCAACTGGTTCGATACATTTCCTTCATAAATATTTATGGTGTCAACATCAGAAAATAGGTGGAACAGAAATTTTCCATTTTTGTATGGCTTTCAAAAGCAAACTACTGGAACAGAAAATTCCAAAACACTCTAGGATTGAAAATATAAATTCTTAAAGGATAATAGTAAGATTTAATTCTGCAAATATACATCTAAATTTTAATCTGAGTTTGGGAGTCCACAAATGAATCAATGCCATGTTTTGCAAATGAATTACAGAATTTGATCCTTCTTAAGTGACCTTTTTAATTCTGTGGGAATACAGTGTTTTCCTCCTCCTGATCTAATGCCATTCAGAGGTGATCCTGCAGTTTTCACCATGATGCAAACTAGGATGACTGAAAGGTATCAGTTGACTAAGATATCTTGATAACAGAGCAGAATTAAAAAGAATGTATTAATTGATGGATTGATGTAAAATTCTAGAGAAAAAAATATTTTTCCACAAAAAGTGCATTTAGAAAGTGTTTAGAAACACTTTAGAAACTTTTGTCAATTTTGTTATGCTGCAGCCTGATTCTACAGTTGTTAAAATTCTTTTTTTTCTCACTAATCTACATTCAGTACTCCATAATGACAAAGTGAAAATAGAATTTTAGAAATATCTGTAAATTTATTAAAAAGAAAAAACTGAAATATCACATTGGCCTAAGTATTCAGACCCTTTGCAACAACACTTGAAATTTAGCTCTAGTGCCTCCCATTTCTCTTGATCGTTGCTGACATGTTTCTATACCTTGATTGGAGTTGATCTGTGATAAATTAAATTGGTTGGACATGATTTGGAAAGGCACACACCTCTCTATAGAAGGCCACCCAGCTGGCAATGCATACTGTAGCAGAGCAAAAGCCATGAGGTCAAAGAAACTGCCTGCAGAGTTTAGAGATAGGATTATCGCAAGGCACAGATCTGGGGAAGGCTACAATAAAATTTGTTCTGCACTGAAGGTTCCTAAGAACACAAGTGGCATCCATAATTCTCAAATGGAAGAAGTCTGACACAATCAGGACTCTTCCAAGAGCTGGTTGCCCGGTCGAACTGAGCAATTGGGACTTAGTAAGAGAAGTGACCAAGAACCCAATGGTCATTCTGGCTGAGTTCCAGAGATACGGTGTGGGGATGGGACAGAGTTCCAGAAGGACAACCATCACTGCACCCTCCACCAATCTGGGCTTTTATGGCAGAGTGGCTAAGTGGAAGCCTCTCCTCAGTGCAAAACACATGAAAGCCACTTAGAGTTTGTTCCTCACACTCTGAGAGTCCTTCAGGTGCTTTTTTGCAAACTTCAAGTGGGCTTTCATGCACTGTAGGCAAGAACTCTTTTTGTGCCTTTCCCTGGCCTGATATGCCAGCTCCAGGCATACAAATACCTGTAAACTTAAGAGGAAGATGAGGGTTGTTTCAATTCAACTTATTTGGAAAGCACCATGACAAAGGCTAACCTATACCACGTAAGACTTAGCAGGACAAAAGAGCTTGTTTTAATAATACTGAAAGCTTGTCAGGGACTCGGGTTCTGGTTGGGCCCTTCTGTTTTGCCAGACTGGTGATTTGGGGTTTGAGCTATTAGTGTTTTGGATAATGGATACTGGTGCAGAATCCTGACCCTTCAGGCAGCAGCCAAAACAGTGGTGGGGTTTATCTGGGCTAGCAGTGGGTTTTCAGACACAGCCAGCTGCCTTTGAAACTCCCCAGTGAACAAGGTAAATTTTATTTCTCTTCCTTGTCCCCCAATTCTTTGCTTTCAGTATGTGGGATCTAAAGGTATATTGCCTTTAAATTTAGATTTAATCTTTAAATCTTTTAGCTACTGTATAGTAATAACTTCCTCTATAGAAAACAGTTATTAGAGCTTGCTTTAAAACATGCTAGAGAAATAAATCCCAAGTTCAGGAAGATCCAACAATTGTTTCTAATTTCTAATTCAAAGGTCCATGTAATCCAACAACAACATGTAAACAGAATCACAGGTTGTAAATTAACTGAGCCACTTATAAAAGTATTACTTTTATATAGCCCTGACTATCAGTTGAATGATTGACTTGGTCATACTTCCATCTTTCCAGCAGAATGTCAACTTCCTTTGCTCAACTCTTCATATATGACCCAGACCTTAGACTTTGTCCTGTTTAAGCTCTGGATCAGCTGACTCAGCCCACACCTGCGCCTTCTGAGACACACTATCTTCAGCTAATTTCTGTGGGTTAGGTTTTGAGTTTCTGAATTGAAGAGTCAGACTGATCTTTCTCTTGAGAAAGAGGAAAATGCTAGGTCAGCCATGTCAAACTCAAGGCCCTTGAGCCAGATCCAGTCCACGATGTGGTTAGGTCTGTCTGTCCTGGAAACAGTGAAGGACCGGCCCGTGGCACCTCGGCCCAGCCCAACCACGTTGCAGTCAGCCTTAGATCCATGGGGCTACCTTGGAGCCAGCGAGGGGCTGCCTCTGCTCTGCCCCCTGGGCGTGCACAGGAGGCGGCGAACGCATAGAGCCTGGAGTCCCTGGGGACTGTCTTGCTCCACAGGCTGACTGCGTTCTGAGCGTTTCCCTTTCACCCAGGACACCAGCATTTGCCGCCTCCTGTGTGCATGCCCAGGGGCATGGCTGAGGTAGTGGGGCAGCCCCTTGCTGGCTCCAGGGCAGCCCCGTGGATCTAAGTCTGATTGAGTTCCGACCTTGATGGCCACCATGAAGTTGTAGATCAGTGCTGCACCCACCACCAGCACCTCCATGGCCCGCTTGCTGGCATGGCCTCCCAGACCGTGAGGCTTCCCTTTCATTGAGACCACCCCTGTCCCCGCTTGGGAAAGCCACAGCTGGCAGTGGCAGGGCAACCGGCAACGCTGCCAATCTTTTCCCCTCCCCTTGTCCCTTCCTGAGCTTGGTGGAAGGAAGGAGATAGAAATGAGAAAGAGGGAGGGAGGGAGGGAAAGAGGAAAGAAAGAAGGAGAGGCAACTTAGTTGGAGATGCCCCAGTTCACGCAGTTCTATATCAATCCTGAATCCATTGAGACTTGGGCTCAAAGGAGAAAGCAATTTTGTGTTCTGTTTTGTCACAGACAGGACTTTGTTGGCAATCCAAGTTAACATTGGTATTCTTGAATTGTGAGCTCTTGGGATGTTGTAAACAGTCATTTCCAGTGGGGAAAACAGGACAAAGCAGAGTGGGGGGAAATATTTTCCTTTGCTATATTTCCAGTCTGAATTAGACATGCAGGGTCCATACAGGAGAGCCTTTTTAAGGATTATGTATTAATAGAAAAGCAACTAATTTACCTCTGTTCCTAAACCAAAGGTGAAATTCGACCACCTCGGCTTGGCCCGCCTCGCCCGAGGCGGTAGGGATGATTTGAATCAGTTTGCCAAACCAAACCGATTCATATCTCCCTCCCTGCAAGCTGCAAGCCTTCGCACATTGCTGACTGGGTTTCACCAGCATGTTGGCCTGAGGGGCTTCGGCAGCGAAGTGACTGGTCGCGCTTGCCCTTTTGACACCCAGAGAAAGAGCCAACGCCACTGGAGCAACCGCGCCACAGGAAAAGCCGCTCAACAAGAGAGGATGCGCCAACACTTCCCCGGTGCTGCCGCCATCCTGCTCGGCTCCCTGCCTGGACGTCATCACATCCCGTGTGCTGACCCTCTTCTGCATGCGCAGAAGAGATGCATGGGAGTGTAGCACACATTTGTGCTCCCATCTCCGAGCCGGTAGCGAAGATAAGTGCATTTTACCCCTGTCCTAAATGCTAAAGCTGTTGCACATAAAAACCAGAGGATCTCTGATCAAGTATCAGAGCTACCATTTTGATAGTTTTGCTTTACTGCTGTCTGTGGACGCCCCCAATAAATGCAAGCATGGGATAAACTGAGCCTGGTTTGTTCTCAGTCTTTTAAGTAGCCACAAACTACTAGCAAAAGTGGCATTTGATCACAAGGCAAGGAGGCATCGAGAAATGTTTCCTCTTTTGCATTTGAGCATCCAAAAAGTCAGTTAGGAATGACAATATATTTGGCAGGGTAAAAAGGCGAGGATAAAATTAAAACTGCTACAAGATGCTAGAATAAGAGGAGGTTTTGGTTTGCTGGATTGGGAATTATATTATCAAGCAACTAATTTGATGTGGATCAAAGAATGGATAACGTTAAGAAATACTAGGTTGTTGATTTTAGAAGGACATGACTTGTTGTTGGGCTGGCATGCTTTCTTATGGTACAAGGGCACAAAAACACAGGAGTATTTTAGAAGACATGTTATATGAGAGTCTTTGCTATTAAATTGGGAATAGATTAAAAGACAACATTATTTAAAAATTCCAGTCTGGTTATCTACTATTGAAGCATTCTCATATTCAGTAACATTTAGAAAGGAACAAATTGTTAGATATAGTGAATTATTGAATGAAAAGGGTGAACTTAAATTGAAGCAAGAATTGGAAGAACAGGATATAAAAATGGACTGGTTTTCATATATGCAAATACATTCTAGATATGATAAAGATTCTAAGACAGAGGGTTTTTACAGTAATCTAACTAACTTAGATAAAATTTTAATAGGTTCTGATGACTATGTAATTAAAAAATTGTATGGTTATTTATTAGAGGTAAAATTGGAAGAAGAACTAGTCAAAGAAACAATGATTGCATGGGGGGAAATTTTGGTTATGGAATTGATTTAGAGAAATGGCAAAAATTGTGGATGCAAAATTATAAAATGACAATGTCAACAGCATATAAGGGTAATTTGTATAAGATGTTTTACAGGTGGCATTTATCCCCGACAAGAATAGGAATGACAAGGGAGACTTGCATGAATTGATCCCAGAATCAGTAAGTGCAGCTTTCTTGTGGAGATGGGGCTACACTGTAATTTATTTGAGTTGAACAAGAGATTGGACAGCCATTTATCTGAAATGGTATAGGGCTTCCTGCCTGAGCAGGGGCTTGGACTTGAAGACTTCCAAGGTCCCTTCCAGCTGTCATTTTGTTATTCCTAAAATCTGTAGCTTCCTAAAGTCTCTTCAGGGTCAGCAGTTTGAAGCAGATCTATTATGGGGATCTGCAGGCAAAGGGGCAAAATGTTGTCCATTAACTGTCAACTGAGGAAAAAAAAGGGCAAGGCTTAAGGCAGCCATTGTGCATCCACTTCCAAAAATACAGAAGAAAAAGAAAGCTAAAATCTTGGCTTTCTGTAACAAAGCTCATGGGCTGAATGTATTGCTTCATTAAAGATCAATGATCACTTCTTTTGTCTGAGGGAGAGAGAAAAATATTTCTCCTCATGTTTCCTGGTGAAGTCAGTTACACTGGCCCTTTAAAACATTCCTACTAAATAAGTTTTAAGTAAATAACACACATTAAGGTGGCATCCCATACTGGATGATGTTTTTCTGACCTTTAGGCCTCTTCAAAAGAGAAACTACAAATCTGTGCTTGCAGCAATTTACTTGGTATAGCTGGGGATTCACAGTGAGATCAGCGCTAATGATGCCAAGGTTCCTGTTGTCCTACTGATAAGCCACAAGGGCGATTGTGCAAAACACAAAAAGTCACAATCACATGATTGAAGAGAAACTTTGGAGACTTAAAAAAAAAAGTGACAGCACTGTGTAATGGCATGGCATTTTTTCAAAACATCATTTTGCCCTTACATAGGTAGGAACAATACAGCATGAGTATTTCCTTTGGCTCACTTTCATGTTTCACCATCAATCAGCTTGGAGGGTAAATTTCGCAATATTCTCATGAGAGACGTGATCTGCCCTTGTTGCTTGGGAGAGCTTGAGGTTTTGATTCATTTCTGTGGCATTACTCATTTTATCCAGGTATTGCTTCTCCAATTTTGATTGAGACCAGGTAGATCTGATCTATTTTACACAACCCCACCCCATTTTTAATGGCAGACACAAGTCATCCAATTGACTCTTTCAGGAGTCTGATTAGGGATGACTTATTTAGGCCTGGAGTCTGCTAGCATGTTTTTCATGCTGATTTGTACCCAATGACTATCATTAAGTGTTGTACCTTATGATTCTTGGTGAACGTACCTTTTCTTTTATGTACATTGAGAGCATATGCACCTAGAAAAAATCCTTGTGTGTCCAATCACACTCAGCCAATAAAAAATTCTATTCTATTCTATTCTATTCTTTTCTATTCTATTCTATTCTATTCTATTCTATTCTATTCTATCCTATCCTATCCTATCCTATCCTATCCTATCCTACCCTATCCTGGTGGTTTGTGTGCTTAATTTACTCTTTCGTGGAACTAGTCAATGCCTGCAAAAATGCAAGACTGATTGAGTGTGCACAAGACAATCCCTGAGGGAGAAGGGCCAGCCCAAGGAAGCAACCTTAGAGGTAAAGAGTTGCCAACACCAGGTGGGACAGTGGCCAAGGGTACAGTTGTGTTGGCCATTGACCTGCTTTCCTTCAACCATGGCTCAGCAGGGACAACTTCATGCCATGGTGCTAATGTTAATCATTTTTGAGTCAATATGGTTGTTTGGGCTGCCACGTGCTCAGCCCTTCCCTCAGGAGTGGAATGTGAGTCTTATTTCCTTATTAGTGCCTGAAAAGGGTGTGTATTTTATAACTGTGGTCAACAAATATGCTCTCAGGTTTTTTTTCCCCCTACACTTTGGTAGTAAGGATGTGCAAACTTTCAAGCTTAAAATGATTCTGTTCAAGTGGCTGAAATCACAGGTATCTGCCAAAGTATGTTGATGTTGAAAGGCAAGACCCACTCATCCCTTTCTCATGTGTGTGCAAAGGCTTCTGTTGCAATTGTGCAACACTGCTCCCATCATTCTGACTCCCTAACCTGCCCCTGTAGATACTGCTGATTCAAATATAAAACTAAACAAGCATTAGTGTGAGTCCTGGTTTCAGTCTGAGACAAAACATGACCATCTGGAGCAGAACAGTTGAGACTGTTTGATAGGTGATTTGAAGTCTTGACTTTTGAAACTGGGGTGTGATCTTTGGAATTTCCTTCCTGGACCAATGCAGCAGTAAGGGCAAGTTATATCCCAGTTGCTATTAACTTAGGTTGGGTGGGGATCTGAGGGTGGTGTTTTCTAGCAAAATATTTAAAGAACATATGGCACACGAAGTCATTCTGACTACTCCCACAGTCATTATGCCTTTGTCTGGCTGTGGCTTCCAATTTCATCTACTTTGAGAAATGTGGGCTTCACCTCCTAGAATATCAGCTCCTAGCAAAGCTGGCTGAGGAATTCTGGGAATTGAAATCCATAAGTCTTAAAGTTGCCAAGATTGGAGACCCCTGGTATAAACAAATGGATTGGAATTTGTTTATGGAATGTGTGAGAGATTAAGTTGATGTCTCTGTGTCTGTGTGTTCTTTTGTTTTTTAAAGAATGATAGCCTAGTAGTGTCTCCTAACGTTTCTTTCAATGAACATACTCCAGGGAAAGGAAGAATAACCCTCTGCCTGAATTGAAGGAAGACAGCAGAAAAGGAAGATGAAACTGAACTTTCTATAATGGGAATTTTCAAAAATATATTTCCTTGCTCCAGTCGTTATGCATGCTAACTTGCTGGTAGCATTCATTAAAAGCTACAGTGCTAACTCCCTCACCCCACCTCACCCCAGTCCTGCCAACCTGGAATAAAATAAAGAGAGAAAAAGGCTTTAATTCCTAAGGCTAAAGCCTATGATGCATTTTCAATTGATGTTTCAGTAGAACATTTAAATTGATGTAAATTTTATTATGTCAAAAACAGTTAACTCAAAACATTTTATTGGACTGTCAAATTGGAATGTTTTGTTTTGAGCTTAAATAGCTTAATCTACACACACTAAGCCAAAACTAAAACGATTTGATTAAGCATGATGTTTAAACCCAGGCCCAAAGATTTAACTAGGATTGAGTTCAGAAGCAACCAGCGTTTATTTCCTGAAGAAGCCATGTATGAAGACTATGTTTCACTGTATTTTATAGCTATCAAGAAATCACTCTCATCTTTTGACAGCTGTATAGAAATCTGTTTAGTCTTTATCATCATAAAATATCTTTACTGCATTGGCTTAATCCAAGCAGAAGGAATGGGAAATCTAAACAAATATTTCAGAGAATAAATTCCCCATCCTTCCATCCTCAAGTCAAAAACCTCTCTAGAGCATGAGAAATCATGAGCAATTCTGACACATACATAAGCATCAGAATTGATTATGTTTATAGAGGAAGGAAGGAAGGAAGGAAGGAAGGAAGGAAGGAAGGAAGGAAGGAAAGAAAGAAAGACAAAGGAAGGAAAGGAAGGGAGGGAAGGAAAGAAGTAGGGAGGGGAAGAAAGAGTGAGAGAGAGAGAGAAAGAAAGAGAAAGAAAGAGGGAGGGAGGGAGAAAGAATGAAATAGGGAGGGAGGGAAGGAAGGAAGGAAGAAAAGAAAAGAAAAAGAAGAAAAAGGAAGGAAGGAAGAAAAGAAGGAGGGAGAGAGAAAGAAAGAAAGAGAAAGAAAGAAAAAAGAAAGAAAGAAAGGAAGGAAGGAAGGAAGGAAGGAAGGAAGGAAGGAAGGAAGGAAGGAAGAAAGAAAGAAAGAGAAAGAAAGAGATGCTTCTCTTGCTGGAAGAAATCATGTTTTAGGAAGCCTAAACTGATAATAAACTGAAACCACCACTTCATTTCTTAGAAGAGAACTTCTGTGTGCAGACTTCCCACAAATATTCTCACTCCTCAGCAGGGGTGGGTTCTAAATTTTTTTACTACCGGTTCTGTGTGCGTGGCTTATTTTGTGGGTGTGGCTTGGAGGTCATGTGACTAGGTGGGTGTGGCTAGCTGGTCAGAGTCATTTCTGGAAGGTCCTTGCACTTACGACCAGTCCTTGCACTTACGACCCGACTCATTTGTTTGCTTTTAACACTGATCAGCTGTAGGACGGCCCTTTGAAGCCCCGCGGCAAGAGTTTAAACAGTTTTTTTCCCTCTAGTCATCAGCTGGACTCAGGAGGCAGCAATAGATTGGGGGTGGGACCAAATAAAAGGTAAGAATAACGTGGCGGGGTGGGGGGGTGGGAGAACCGGTTCGGTGACATCATATCGTCACCGCTACCGGCTCGGCCGGACCGAACCGGTAGGAACCCACCACTGCTCCTCAGACATATGATACTGCATCAACAGGTACAGGTAGTCCTCAGCTTACAACCACAATTGAGTCCAAAATTTATGTTGCTAAGTGAGAAATTTGTTAATTTGAATTTTGCCCCATTTTGCGACTTCTCTCGTCATAGTTGTTACGTGAATCACAGCAGTTGTTAAATTAGTAACCCAGTTGTTAAGTGGATCTGGTTTCCTCGTTGACTTTGCTTATCAGAAGGTCGCAAAAGGGGATCACATGACCTCAGGAGACTGCAACTGTCATAAGTATGAATCAGTTGTCAAGCATCCCAGTGTAAATCACATGACCATGGGGATGCTGCATTGGTCATAAGTGTGAAAAATGGTCATAAGTCATTTTTTCAGTGCTAGTGTAACTTTGAATAGTCACTAAATGAACAGTTGTAAATCGAGGACTACCTGTATTTCATTGGGGCTTCTTTTTATATGCACATGAATTAGAAAGGTAAAATTGCCATTGGCCTTTGCAAACCTAATTTTATATGAGAATTAGAGACATATTTCAATACATGGGGATGCAACAACCATTACTCAGCACAAAAGGAATTTATTAAAATAATTCCAACAAAACTAAGATTGGATTTCAGGAAATGACAAGTTGAGACTTGCCAATCTCAGTCTGATCAGAAGCAGCAAAGCTCAACTAAAGCACACTTCTTGAATTTTATTCTGCTATTTCTGTTAAAGGAACAGCACATACCTTTGGGAAATACAGGTCACCTAAAATACAGAGGCAAAAATTAGATGTCACTAAGAGACACTTTTCACATTTCTACTGTTGTGGCATCTAGATTAGAACAAACTAGTGATTGAGTCTGCTCTAAGTCTGCATCTGTCCTCAATTCCAATTTAATTTGAAAAAAAATGACTATTTCTGACTTCTGACCCTCATCCTAGAAAGAAAGAAAAAAAATGCTTCTAGGGAGAAACCTTGGGAAAACAATCCCAGAGAAAAGAACAATCTGTAAACATTTTGCTATTCTTTGGCAAAGCTAGTATTTATGTGCAGCCAAGTGGAATGTTGCTGGGATTCTGGAACTTATCAAGTGATGTCACTTTCTTTAAATATTTATATCTGATTATTGTGTCACAGGCTATACAGGGAAGGAGGGATTTAAAAAAAAGAAATAAATATAAGAAAGAGCCTGTTCATATCAAGCCAGAGGAGATTTTCATATTGTGTACATCCAGTTTTTCAGATTGTGTAGATTTGTTACACTCAACAAATAGCAGATCATGTAACATAGCTGTGGTTGAATGGGAGGTGGACAAGATATTGTGTGTTTCAGTGGTGGGTTTCAAAATTTTTTACTAACGGTTCTGTGGGTGTGGCTTGGTGGGCGTGGCATGGCTTGGTGGGCGTGGCAGGGGAAGGATACTGTAAAATCTCCATTCCCTCCCCACTCCAGGGGAAGGTTATTGCAAAATCCCCATTTCCTCCCAATCAGTTGGGACTCGGGAGGCAGAGAATAGATGGGGGCAGGGCCAGTCAGAATTTTTACTACCGGTTCTCCGAACTACTCAAAATTTCCACTATCGGTTCTCTAGAACTGGTCAGAACCTGCTGAAACCCACCTCTGGTGTGTTTGATGTGCTTTATTACATTTTTTTCTCCATTGTGGGTGAAAACAGAACATAAAGCTCCAGAGAGATAGCAGCAATAACAAAGGATCTTATGGCTAGCAAATTTATTATGGCTTACACTTTTATGGACTAGAGTTTACCATTTCAGATAATGATGTTGATGGATTTCCACTCCACATGGTGGAAATCTGTTACATTTAAGCTTTCATGCTTCTGATGAAGGAGATTCCATTTTATAAACGTTGATATCAGTTTCTTTGGATAAACGATGTCCATGCTTGACTGGATACTACAGAAATCCCATTACATCTATCCTACCATATCTAAGATACTCTGGACAATGGGCTTCATATTAGTTTTCCCTGCATGTGAGACATAAGCAATGTATATTAATAGAGAACTTTGAATTCAGAGTTTACTCTTGGTATTATAAAACTGATTAGAAGATTAAATTCTCTGATAAACCTGAATTGTGAAATAACTTAGAAAATGAAACAACTCAACCCAAGCTCAGGCACTCAAATCTCCCCTTATCCAAGGGTTAATTGGATTCTTTTTTCCTACAAAATCCACTGGGCAGAAGGTATTGTAATTCAATTATATGCAGTTTATAAACAAACCTGCAGATTTATTGGTTGCTTATAATACATTGCCCTTTCTAGCATTTCAAGATTTCAGAATTACAGAATAATAGAGTTGAAAGGGACCTTAGAGGTCTTCTAGTCCAACATGTTTATGGTTAGAGTTTATTTTTCATATCTCAGATGTTTCTTCATTCCAAGGTCACCGAAATTCCATAACAGGAATCCTATCATGCATAGAGAAAATTACTTGTATATGTAATGGCATTCCCATGATATTAGTTGTGATCAAGCAGGAGTGTGCCAACTACTCAGGAGACTCCAGAAATGAGATTTCTTTCCCTAGTGCCCCTGCTTTCAAAGGGATGGGTCTTCATGTGCCTATTTATCAGCGTTTGTGTTTGATTTGGTTTTGATTACAAATGATGACTTGTCATTCTGATAACAAACTATTAAATTGACGCCAGTGAAGTGGGTATGACTTTAATTTATATATTCTCCTTATTTGGATGCACACATAGTTTCTGCTGCTAAAGGGAAAGCAGAAGTTCATATTCACGTGGTCAGTTGGCAAAATGAAATATTTCCTCTTCTTCCTGAGTCACATCAGATGCTAAACATAGTGGCACTAAGCATTTTGCTTTCAAGTAGCTTTCAGCATATATAAATTTATGTAATAACCTCTGCCTCCATAAATATGCACAAAAAGCCTTGTGGTCCAAACTCTTTCCCATTCTTACAAACATGGTCTTCTTATGTTTTTCTTTCCTCTCCTGTGTGATTATCTCCATACAATCTCAACCACCCACTTCTTGTAGCCCAAAACAAGAGGCATCTAGGTTAAGGAACTCAGGAAGAGGACTATAATTATAATTATAAAATATGACGAGATAATAAACATTTTGTTTTTAAAAAGCTACATACAGATCCTTTCCTTTTGTAATTTAAAAACTGAAAATGTAAATGATTTTTTTAAAAACAAACAAACAAAGGAGAGTCTGAATTAGAGTTAACGCTAACACTAAGAAGACAAAGATGGAATTTGTTCACAATGTCTATTGATGGCTTTTTTAAAAAAAATTTGATATATATGCCGCCTTTCTCCGGAGACTCAGCGCAGCTTACAATGCGTTAAGCAATAGCCTTCATACTTTTGTATATTTATACAAAGTCAGCTTATTGCCCCCACAAACTGGGTCCTCAATTTACCTACCTTAGAAAGGATGGAAGGCTGAGTCAACCTTGAGCCTGGTGAGATTCGAATTTACAGTAATTACAGACAGCTGGTGTTAATCACAATGCTTTAATCTGCTGAGCCACCAGGCCCTTTCCTGAGAAACTGGGAAGAACAGTTTCCATGAGACATACAAGTCCTCTTTACTCTCTACACATAAGAAGTAGGAGGGGAGTAATCACCAGGAAAGAAAACTTCTTCCTGGCCCTGCCATTTGTTTCAGCAACCATGAACATAGCTATAAGCAAGAACTCTTAGGTCAGGGGTGTCAAACTCAAAGCCCAGGGGCGGGATCCAGCCTGTGGGGCTGCCCCTAGAAAGAGCAAAGGACCAGCCTGCGGTGCTTTTGTCAGCGAAAACGGGCTTCCGAGCTCCATTTTCAGCTGCCATGGCCTCCTGCAACCCTCTGCCAGGGAAACGGAGCTCAGGAGGGCCACATGCGGGGAGCCTGTTTTTGCTGGCAGAGCACTTGGGCCACCACAGGTGCCCCCGACAGGAGTGATGTTGAGCTGGCCATGCCCCCCCTGGCCCCCGAGGTCAAACACAACCCTGATGTGGCTCTCAATGAAATTGAGTTTGACACCCCTACCTTAGGTCATCTTAGTCTGAGGGCCATGCATTATGGAAAAATAAAAGAGTAGTAACGTAGTAGTAGTAGTAGTAGTAGTAGTAGTGTGTGTGTGTGTGTATGTGTGTGTGCATTAGCAACCGGCCAATAAAAATGAAACTGGTCTGCTGAGATATCAATGGTGGTATAATTATCTCCTGGGACCCTGGTATTTGCCCAAGTATATCAGGCTGGGTGCTGTAATCAGACCTGATGCTGTGTCCAATGTCCATTGTTTCTTGTAGTCCTTCCAGTGTCGCTTTTGTATTGTCAAAATCAATTTTGTATTGTCAGTATTGTCAGTCACATTATCACCATATTGCAAATAGTGTAAGGGGAGATTAAGATGAATGATGGTCTTAAATTTCTTGCTGAGGTTTTTTTTTTTTTTTTAGATTTATATACTGCCCTACTCCCGAAGAACTCAGGGTGGTGAACAGGCACAAAATAAAATACAAAGATACAAAAGTTGAAAAACATAATTAAAACCAGATTAAATAATTTAGCCCGAGACAATTAAAAATCCCAATAATTTAAAACAGATTAAAATTTCGATTTAAAAGAATTTTAAAACAGGGGAGAAAATTAGGCCAGGCCGGCTTGCTGGAATAGGAGAGTCTTAAGAGCACGGCGGAAAGTGCGCAGATCCGGGATCCTCCGTATCTCTGGGGGGAGCTCGTTCCAGATAGTGGGTGCCCCCACAGAGAAGGCCCTCCCCCTGGGGGCTGCCAGTCGACATTGTTTAGCTGACGGCACCCAGAGGAGCCCCTCTCTATGAGAGCGTACTGGCCGGTGGGAGACTGCTTGTGGTAGTAGGCGGTCCCGAGTTCATAGCAAAAACAAAATTTGAACCGAGGAAAGCCTTGGATGATCTAACTAGGCATGTCACTAACCTACCAACTCTTTAAATCTCATGTTATTTCTCTCCCTACATTCCAGGTAATAGCAATTGTTGGATTCAATTCAGGTTACTGTGGTCATAGACCAACACAGTACACATTACAGAATTTAAGACTGAATTAAGATATATTTGTAAAACAAATAGCTTCTATAAGTCAAGGAGAGTAGGCCAGGCCATCATTCCCCCCAAATAGTAGGCCCAGTTCTAAACAACGGCATTTTAAGTGAAAACAAAATCCACCCATCCCCAAAATCTCCTGAAACTAAGTTTGTTTCAGCTTTGATCTCTTGCCGTCCCACTCCAAATTCCTGACTTAGCCATGACAAATGAGATGAATTTGTGAGGGTTGTTTTGACCCCTCTTCCAAACAGCTCTTCCATCATCTCAGCAGGAATCTCTCAGTTTGGCTCAAGGTCAAATAGTTTCATTTCAAATCCTCCATGCTGGAGATTTTGCAATGAGAATTCTTCTTTTTTTCTGTTTTTTTTAAAGTTGTTTGTGCCTTAAGAATCTGTGGAATGGGGCCCTTCATCTCCAAAGCCTCTGGGAGGAAAATTGCCAGCAGAAACAATTGTCTGCATCAAAGGCTCCTATGGGCTGTTCTCAGCTAGGACTTTTCATGGTTGCTGCAGTAATTGGCATCTTTCCTTGCTATTTCCCCCCACCCCCACCCCCTCCATTCATTCTACATTGTGGTGAGCACCTTTGGATTTTTTTTTTAAACTCTGGGACTTTTTCTGAGCAATAGAAAAGCAAATCTTGCTTTCCATCTGTTTCTGGGCTTCAAGCATTGTTTATAGTTTAATAGTTTGGGGAAGTCCAGAGGGAAATGAAGTGAATCTCATGGGGAAGAAGCAGTCAGCTTAGAGCAGATTTATAATAGCAGAATGCTCCCTGTTAAGAGGCATGTATTTCTCCTCTATAAAGTAGAATGAAAGGCCGAGCACCAAAGAATTGAGGCCTTTGAACTATGGTGCTGGAGAAGACTCCTGCGAGTCCCTTGGACTGCAAGGCAATCAAATTGGTCAGTCCTAGAGGAGATCAACCCTGACTACTCTTTAGAAGGCCAGATCCTGAAGATGAAACTCAAATATTTTGGCCACCTGATGAGAAGGAAGGACTCAATGAAGAAGAGCCTAATGTTGGGAACGATTGAGGGCAAAAGAAGAACGGGACGACAGAGAATGAGGTGGCTGGATGGGGTCTCTGAAGCAGTCGGCATGAGCTTAAATGGACTCCAGAGGATGGTAGAGGACAGGAAGGCCTGGAGGAACATTGTCCATGGGGTCGCGATGAGTCGGACACGACTTCACAACTAACAACAACATAAAGTAGAACATTTGAGGGTGGGGATTGGAGTAAAATTCTCTCTCCAAATGTTTAAATATGGCATTAGGCTAAAAGGGGGCAGTCAGTAGAAATTAACATGTGTAATTAGATAGATAATAATGGATGGATGGAAGGATGGATGGATGTACAGGGTGCCAGGGTATCAACAGTATTGCCAAGTATCTCCCCCAATTAAAATATTTTTAATGTTAAGGTTTTAAAATGTTAAGAATATGTGTACTACACTTGTCTTTTTTTACCCCTCTGTCTCCTGCTGAAATGATGAATGGTGCTGTCCTTACAAATTCAATGTGGAACAATGTAAGGAAAGTGTATGATGGATTATCCTGACTTCATCTTTCCAAACAGCCAAGACTCTCTTGCTCTTCTGGATAGCCTTCTCCCACCTGACAGGTCAGCTGTTTTTCATTTACAGCCACCATAGATAATAATCTCATCAAAATTTGGATCTGGAGAAAAGGTATTTTAAAACTGGAATAGCTAGAGATGCCTTTTGGTCACTTCTATGGAGTTGTGGGATGGAGCTGTGACAAAAGCAACTTTGTGACAATGTGTCATTTAAAAATGATTAGAGTTTATTATGCTGTGGGCACATGCTAAAGTTAGCTACATGAATAGGATTGTTATTATAAAACCTGTCCCACACTTTTAATGATTAGACTCTATCCAAGAGAACAACTCACTCACTAGAACAATCTAATCCAATTTCTACCACGCTTGGGAATAGTTTTATGGCAAGTCATGGCAACCAATATTCCAAGTTGTTGCAATAGACATCTCATGTGCTTTTGATGACTTACTGGTGATAAATGCTTACTATTCTTTCATTTAGGCTCATGAATGCAATCAAAGCAGAACTATGTTTGCAACCTAAAGTTTCTAGTTTCCATTATATCTCATAAATAATTATATCAACCTGAGAAACAGATTTTTTAAATTCTGTTCAAAAAAGAAGAGTTGGAGCCATATTAATTTCTCATCAGGTACAATCTAATTTCTAATCCTGGATTGGATGCAATCATGTATTCTCCTGGGCAAGTCTGTATTACATGAAGCTACCTCACAAACAAAACAGTGTAGAATTTTAAAATTGCCAATTGTGATGGAATGCTGAATGGTAGCTGGGGAATTCTTGGAGTTGAAATCCACACATCTTAAAGTTGTCAAGTTGAAAAACAACTTTGTTCTACAATATTCAGAATAGAGCCGTGTGCAGGTGCACAATCCACTGTATGTGTATAAACAAAAAAAAGACATGCTAATTAATTTAAATAGCAGAGAAATCTACAGGTGTATTCATGAAAATATGGCCAACAAAATAAATATCAGGAAATTGTTAATGAAGACTATACAGTATGTATCATATATAACTGTATACACTGTATATATTAACATTGGAAACAAAAATAAATACCTGTTTGAAAGGAAACTTTAAACTTTTTTTAAAAAGAATCTCAAATTTGTAAGCCAAACGTATAAATGGAGGTCCAGACCATCCCCATCCTATTGGCCTTCCAAAAAGCGGTGAAGACTTGGCTTTTCCGGCAGGCCTGGGGCTGTTTATCTCGCTTTGCAATCTGACGAGATCCGGCCATGAATGGTGTGAATGGGTTTTAATGTTTTTAATGTTTTTAATTTTTAAGTGTTTTTATAGTGATTTTTTGAGTGTATTGTGAGCCGCCCTGGGTCTTCGGAGAGGGGCGGCATATAAATTGAATGAATGAATGAATGAATGAATGAATGAATGAATAAATAAATAAAGGAACACTGAAAGATCCATAGTAAAGAGAAACTGAGAGAAAAGAGAATAGATAGATTTAACAGAATAACAGAATTGGGACCTTAGAGATCTTCTAGTCTAGCCCCCTGCTCAAGAGGAGACATATACCATTCTTGACAAATGGCTGTCCAGTCTCCTCTTGAAAGCTCGTGATGGGGCACCTATAACTTCTGAAGGAAAGTCATTCCACTGGTTGTTCTCACTGTTAGGAAGTTTCTCCTTAATTCCAAGTTACTTCTCTCTTTGACTAGTTTCCATCCACTGTTTCTTGTCTTGCCTTCTGGTGCTTTGGAAAACAAGATGATCCCTTCTTCTTTGTGACAGTCCCTCAAATTTTGGAACACTGCTATCATGCCACCCCTAGTTCTTCTTTTCACTAGACTAGACAAAGCAATTCTTGCAACTGTTCTTCATATGTTTTAACCTCCAGGCCCCTGATCATCTTCATTGTTCTTCTCTGCACTCTTTCCAATGTCTCTACATTTTATTCATCATATTGTGATGATTAATTCCTTGTCAATTCCTCATAGTCAGGTTAGTGTTCAGTAGTGAAGATATTCCCATTTCTGTGCTGTGCTGTGACAAGGGACCTGGTATTGGATAGAGAAAACAAATGGTCAATGGGCACCAGTTGCAGTATTTATTGCCATTTCAGAGCCAATATCAGGTAACTCCCTCCAAAAATGCCAGCTGCCACTTTTCCTTCTCTTTTATGCAGCACCACCTCATTTTAATGAATTTTTCACACTATTTACACATTATTTCAAAATATTCTGTAGATTTTGTCTTATGTCTTATATCCTCACTTCTTCAGAAATTCAAGAGGATATAGGGATTTCCTTCCATTTTATCCCCAAACATCTGAATGAGATAAGTTTCTCTGAAAGGATATGACTGGCTCAAAGCTACCAGTGAGGTTCTGTGGCTGAGGGAAGACTTGAACCTGCATCTCCCCATCACTTTATCAACCACTGTGCCTCACATTGGAATTCCAGAGTGCCTAGTTCATTTCTTTATTTCCCCCAATCATATCGTTAGCAAATGCAGAAATGAGTTTGATAATATGATTTGCTAGCCCATTCCTGTTTGCCCAGGTAAACTGTGGCAATAACTGAATCATTAATGGACTGTTTTATTTTATTTATTTATTACTGCGAGGTGGCGCAGTGGTTAGAATGAAGTACTGCAGGTTACTTCTGCTGACTGTTGTCTGCCTGCAATCTGGCAGTTCCAATTTCACCAGGCTCAAAGTTGACTCAGCCTTCCATCCTTCCGAGGTCAGTAAAATGAGGACCCAGATTGTTGGGGGCAATAAATATGCTGACTCTGTAAATCGCTTAGAGAGGGCTGTAAAAGCACTGTGAAATGGTATATAAGTCTAAGTGCTATTGCTATTATTATTATTTTGCTTCTGTGAGTAACTGCTCATTGGTCAGAAAAATGACAGCTGTCAGAGATATCTTGGCAAAACAACAGAAAGTCTGGAGAGGTGGCTTTTGTCCTTGTTCCTGATATTTGTTCTTTTCCTTGTTGCCTTTCCTTGGCTGGCTCCCTGCACCAGATGAAACCAGTTCAAGATATGCAGTTGACATTCTTCCTTTTAGAGGTACACTGGTATTTCCTGTAAGGAAGTGGAAGTTGAACTTTAAAGGATCAAGGTAGGACGAGTATTGATGCCTTTGAACTTTGGTGCTGGAGACTACTCCTGAGAATACTGTGCACAGCCAAGAAAACAAATGGATGGATCATTGAACAAATTAGCCCAGAGTTCTTACTTGAAGCACAAATGACCAGACTCAAATTATCTCCAGAAAAGGCTCTAAAACTGGAAAAGGTAGAAGGAAAGATAAAAAGAGAAAGACCAGCAGCAAGTGGGGTGGATTCAGTTATAGTGGTGATGAGTGCCCTATTGGGAGACTTGAGGCAATAGGTGAGGGATAGATTGTCGTAAAGAAAATATCTCTATGTGATTGTTAGGAGTCGAAAACCACTTGATGGCACTTAATCTATGAATCAGTGGAAAACTTAAAATGGTAGTGAATAATCCTCTGCCAGACATTAATGGTGGCAGTTCTACCGTGTTTCCCCTAAAATAAGATCTCCCCAGATAATAACCCCACCCCCCAAAATAAGCCCTCCCCCGAAAATACTCCCCTAAAAATAAGCCCTCCTCCTGAAAATAAGCCCTCCCCCAAAAATATTTAACCGTATGCACAGCCGGTGACCGCCATTTCCTCTGGTTAGGGTTAGGGAGACAGAGCTGGAAATCAGGTAAGATGGTAAGAGGAGCCCCGTCTTGCTCCATGTGCCCCAAAATAATAAGACCTCCTCGAAAATAAGGCCAAATGCTTATTTTGGGGTTCAGAAAAATATAAGACAGGGTCTTATTTTTGGGGAAACATGGTAGATAGTGAAATTGGACCTCATTGCATTGTAATTTCTGCTCCTGTTATCACCTAGTTCAATAATGGATGCAGTCTTGTCTCCTTAGGCCTAATATGCAAATCTGTGTTCTCAAAGTAGTAATGAGCATATTGGCTTGCTGGGGGTGGGGGTGGGGAGAGTTTGCTGGCCATTGCAGCTTAGTGACATCTAGGGAGCCACTGGTTCCCCAACTCCAGCCTAAACTAATGCTAGCTCAGAAGAGGCCTATTTTCTATCTATTTTCTAGAATTCTGCTCTAATGTACCGTATTTCTGGGAATGTCCTCAGTGAACTACGATTCTAAAAGGCATGCAGAATTTCTCTCAAAGGGCTTCTTGGCTGGAAAAACTGCATGATGACTCAGACCAAAGGGGAAAGGAAACAGATTTATTTTATTGTTAAGTTGTACTATGTTTTACTCTTGGACTTTGTTGGCAAGCCACTGATCATTTGCTGCTTGGGGCATTTGATTCTGACGGCTGCTCTAGGGAGCTCTGTGAATTGTTGTCTATGACCTCTGGAAAGATCTGCGATACCTCTCATTGTGTTTTTGCTCAACAAAATCCTTGCAATGTTGATCAGATATAAGTCATAAATGTCCTTCTCCTTTATCTCTTATTAAAAGGTCCTTTTGAGATACCTAGGGAAGGAGATGAATCATCTGAACCCCTTCCAGCCTGGATATGGGACTAGGTCGTGCTTTTGGATGACCTCTGGTGAGAGTGGGAGTGGGGTAGTTCAGCCACCCTGGCTCTTCTTGACCTCTCTGCAACCTTCAGAACCATAATCAATGATTTCCTTTGGGGTTGGATCAAGGAGTTGGGTGAGGGTGGCACAATGTTATGCTGGTTTACCTTTTTTCTCCAGGACGAATCCCAATCATGTTGATAGGGAATGAGCGGTCCAGCCCACAGCCTCTGCTTTATGGTGTGCCATAGGGTTTGATTGATACTTTCTCCATTCCTTTTTAACATTACATGAGGCTACTGATAAGAACATCCATCATTATGGCATCTATGTACATCTCTGTCCCGGGTGAAATAAGCAACACCATGGTTGTCCTCTCACAATGCTTGGAGGCTATGGGAACCTGGATGAGGCTATGGGGACCTGGGGACAACAGTCTTCAACTGAACCTTGGTAAGACAGAGCACCTATGGGACGAGGCTTCTCTGAGGTATTTGGGAGATTACTATTTTTGATCTTGGATGGAGTTGCACTGCCCCAGATGACCCAGTGCATAACGTAGGTATCCTCTTGGACTCATGAATCCTGCTCGAGGGGCAGATGGTAGTCGTGGCTTGGAGGCAGGGGTGAAATCCAGCAGGTTCTGACAGGTTCTGGAGAACCGGTAGCAGAAATTTTGAGTAGTTCAGAGAACTGGCAAATACTACCTCTCACTGGTCCCAGAGTGGGGCGGGAATGGAGATTTTGCAATATCCTTCCCACAGGAGTGGGGTGGGAATGGAGATTTTGCAGTATCCTTCCCCTGCCACGCCCACCAAGCCACGCCCACAGAACCGGTAGTAAAAAAAATTGGATTTCATCACTGCTTGGAGGACCTTTACTCAACTTACTCAACTTCAGGTATATATCTCCCTGGGTCAAGAAACCCTCCTTTCAGTCACTCATGCCCTGGTCATTTCAGGAATGGACTACTTGGTGCTACCTTTGAAGAGGTAGCTCCAAGTAGTCCTGGAAGTTGCAACTGATAGAAGTTGCAACTGATGCAGAATGCAGTGGCATGAGCAGTTCTGGAAGCCCTCGGGGTGATACATATAATACCACTGCTATGCAAGTTACACTGGCTGCCAGTTTACTTCTGAGTCTAATTCAATGTGTTGGAAATCACCTTTCAAGCCCTTCATGACATGGGACCAGGATACTTGAGGAACCATCTCATCCCAAGTACATTGACCCATCCTACCCTGTGATGCAACCAGGGGTGGCTGGTGACTTGAGGGCAACCCTGCTGCTTTGTTAACCTTTTTAACCTTCTGAGTTTTTAACTTTGTTACTTTTACCTTGTAGGTTTTAATCTTATTTTTAACTCTGTTTTTAATCCATGCTTTTATTCAGGTGTTTTATTGTTTTATTATGCTGTTATAAACCACCAAGAGTCACTTAGGTAAAATTAATGGTGTAGAAATTTAATAAACAAACAAACAAACCTCTGTCTGAACTGGTCCTCTTCAAGGGCTCTTCTCCAGATGACCCTTCCATATATAATCAGGTGGGTTAGTACAAGAGATGGAATTCTCAGGAGAGGGTCTACTTTGCAGAATGTCCTAAGCTGTTTAGCAGCCATATTGTTTGTCTATTGGTGCCAGGCTAAGAAAACCATCTTCTCCCAAGCATTTCAAAATTTAGATCTTGATAATGTAATTTTGAAATGTGGAGGGTCTATATAATATTACATACCCAAATATATTGTGTTTTTTGTTGCTATTTGGTGATATATTTACTGTTGCCAATGTTTATTTTAAAACCTTATTTGTTCTTTTAATAAACTTTTAATCTACCCATCGTTGGCCAGGTTGCTAGGCTACCAGTTATGGGTGCAAAACATTGGCTGACCACTAGATGGGAGCAAAAGCTGCATCACATTGCTACCATCTGGTGATTGGCCAGATTTTTGCAGCCTAGATCTGATAGCCTTAATTAGCCTATGAGAAATAGTAATAAACATATGAAACAAGGTTGATCCCCCCAAACCAGAATTCTCTCCTCCCTTGACTATATATCTGAATAGTATCTGCATATTTACTGCACAATTTAAAGAAAAAGACCTTGTAATGATCTCACATTTTCCTTGCTTCGCTGGCTTGCAAATCTGAGACAAGCTATGATTGGGTAGCAAATACCGGGCATGTCATGGTTTGTTCTTCATTGTCAGTTGTGCTAAATGAGCCATTGCGATGCTATTAATAAGCTCTTGGATCCTATTAATTTTGATTACTCTGCCTGTTTCTAAAGGTCACACAGCAGAAAAAGGAAGCTTGATCAGGGCTAATGCTGCCCTTATGGCGCCTTTCAGAAATTCAGCATTTCCCTTTCCTCCAAATATCTAACTGTTTGCAAATGGAAAATACACCCATCTCAGAAATGTCCACCCTCAGCCCTCTTGCCTAGAGCACCAGCAAATTCTCTCTTCCTGGCCCACTTCTTCTTCATTCACCAAACTATAAATAATAATAGCAATATAAAGCACGTTATATTGCTATAATGTGGAGGAGGTTAAGTACACATTGGGCAAAAAATCTGAGTTTATCTTCATTTTGAACAGAGAGGGGATAATCTGGAAAGAGATCTTAAAATTAGGAGATGGTTCAAGTGCTAAAGATTATTAGGAATGGTCCTGAAAATAGATTTCCCAATTCTAATATCTTTATTCAAACCTAGAAACAATATTAAGTACTCAAACTGTATTAGCTCAAGTACTCAAAATATATTTCTGGGCTCAAAATTCTTTAATATTTATAGTATTTCCCACACAAAACCCCAAGTTCCTTTACAATTCTTGTTTCTTATCACTTTTTTCTTCTCTTGGAAATGTATTGAATTACCGATAGTTCCATAATACTTTTTGGCTGGTGGTGCTAGAAGCCATTTATCTTGAAGCCACCCGTTCTGTGCGTGTAAGAGAGAGGGGGAGGGGGAGAGAGAGAGAGATTGTGTTAGAGTTGTGTATGTGAGTTTGTGTGTGAGTTTGTGTACACACACACACACGCCTTTTCCCTAAAGTCCAATTGATCTATTATATCTCCAGCAAATAAAAAATTTCTGCTTTTTTGAAATCTACCCTCTGTTAAGATCTACCTATACCAGTGATGGTTAACCTTTTTGGTGTCGAGTGCTCAAAGCGTGTGTGCGCACAAATGCACACCTGCATGCCCGAACTCCAAAATGCAATGTGACCACCCCCGTGCATGCGCCATGGCCCCCTCGTGCATTTGCCCCGGCCTCCCCAGCGTCCCATTTTGGCTTCCAGGTTGGTGCAGGAGGTTTTCCAGGCCCCAAACAGGGCTGGGTGACCCTTGCGCAGTGCCCCGTGCCCCATTTTGGCTTCCAGGTTGGTGTGGGCAGCAGAAATGGAGTAGAAAGGTAGGGTGCGCTGGGGGGGAACCTACAGAGATCGGGGAAGGCACGGGCGGCAGAAATGGACTAGAAAGGTAGGGCACGCTGGGGGAAACCTGAAGAGATTGAGTACGGCCCCGCCCCCTGAGTATGCGTGGCAGAGACCTGAAGACCAGCTGGCTGGCAGGAGGCATGCGCGCATGCGTGGTGAAGCTGGGCTGGGGCGACTGCTGGCATGCCCACAGAAAGGGCTCTGTGTGCCACCTGTGGCAGGCCTACCAATGGTGAAATTCATCCAGCTCTATCCGGATCACACAATCTGGTAGCGCCGGCAGTGGGAGGCTTTGCCCACCCACCCGGACATCATCATGTCCCATTTTTGACCCTCTGTGCATGCGCAGAAGGCTCCAAGCATGTGTGGAGGAGGCGTGCGCGAGCATAGCGAACCAGTAGCGAAGGTAAGCGAGTACCACCCCTGACGCATACCATAGGTTCGCCATCACGGACCTATACTATATAGTTATTACAAGAATCCCAGTAGTTGGAAGGGAACAAGTACAACTGCATGTCTTCAAAATGCAATTCATTTATTTATTTATTTAAATTAGATTTATATGCCGCCCTATCTCCATAGGACTCAGGGCGGCTCACAACAATTAAGATATACAATCTCAATCCAAGTAAGAAACATGTTAAAATACATATTAAATGTATATTAAAATACATTAAAAATAATCAAAACCCCATCAGTCCAGGCTGGGCAATTTAAATAGCCATGTGTTTAGTTCGCAGCAGAAAGTGCGAAGGTCAGGGACCAACTGGAGCCCCCGGGGGAGTTGATTCCAAAGGGTGGGTGTGCCCACAGAGAAAGCTCTACCTCTGGGGGTCGCCAGTGGACATTGTCTAGCTGACAGCATCCTGAGTAGGCTCTCCCTGTGAGAACGCACCGGACGATGGGGAGCTGTTGCTGGTTGCAGATGGTCCGACAGCTATCCTGGGCTTAAGTCATGTAGGGCTTTATAGGTCATCACCAGCACCTTGAATCTCACCCGGAGGGCAACCGGCAGCCAATGCAAGTCGCGCAGGAGAGGTGTAAAATGGGCGTATCGGGATCCTCCCATCACAACCCGCACGGCTACATTCTGCACCAGCTGAAGCTTCTGAGTAGTCTTCAAGGGCAGCCCCAAGTAGAGAGCATTGCAGTAGTCAATACGGGAGGTGACCAGCACATGAGTAACTATGCGTAGGGCATCCCGGTGCAAATAGGGGTGTAACTGGCGCACCAGGTGAACCTGGGCAAACGCCCCCCTGGTCACGGTTGTTATATGATCTTCTAAGCTCAACCGTGAGTCCAGGAGGACACCCAAATTGCGTGCCCTGTCTACAGGGGGTAACACCTCGCCCCCTATAGCCAAAGATAGAACCTCTTGATCGGACCGAGATGCTGGTACCCAGAGCCACTCAGTCTTGGCAGGGTTGAGCCAAAGCCTGTTCCTCCCCATCCAGACCCATACAGTTTCCAGGCACCGGGACATCATGTCGAGGGCATCACTGGGCTGGTTCGGGGTGGATATAAAAAGTTGGGTATCATCAGCATACTGATGATACCTCACCCCGAAACCACGGATGATCTCTCCCAGCAGCTTCATATAAATGTTGAACAGAAGAGGCGAGAGGACCGACCCCTGGGGCACCCCACAAGTGAGGGGCCTCATGGCTGACCTCTGCCCCCCCACCAACACCGCTTGCGTACGACCCGAGAGGTAAGAGGAGAACCACCATAAAACAATGCTTCCCACTCCTAACCCCTCGAGGTGTTGCAGCAGGATACCATGGTCAATGGTATTGAAAGCCGCCGAAAGATCTAATAGGACCAGAACAGAGGAATAACCTCTGTCCAGAGCCCTCCAGAGATCACCCAGCAGCGGGACCAATGCCGTCTCCGTGCTGTATCCGGGCCTGAAAGCCGATTGGCACGGATCTAGGTACTCCGCTTCATCCAGGGCCAACAGGAACTGACGTGCCACCACGCTCTCAACAACCTTCGCAAGAAAGCGAAGGTTGGAGACCGGATGGAAGTTGCTAAAAGTAGCTGGATCCAAGGCAGGTTTCTTGAGGAGGGGCCTAACCACTGCCTCCTTCAAGGCGGCAGGAAAGCTTCCCTTTTTTTTTTATTTGATTTATATTTATTCCCTCAACCAAGGAAGCAGTTATCACTGCCTGTATCCAGTCACGTGTCACCTCCCTAGCTGAATAAACCAGCCAGGAGGGACACGGGTCCAATACACACATTGTCGCACTCAGCTTCCTCATGATCCTGTCCACTTCCTCAGGGGTAACAGGATCGAACTCCCCCCAAATAACAAGACCCGCCGCCTCCCCACCGTGTGACCCTGCCCAGTCAGAGTCCAAGCCGTCCCGAATCTGAGCAATCTTGTCCAGCAGATGCTGACTAAACTCCTCAGCCCGCCCTCGCAAAGGGTCCTCCCCTGCCCTCTGATTCAAGAGGGAGCAGGACACCCTAAACAGGGCAGCCGGGTGATTATCTGCGGACGCGATGAGGGCGGAGAAGTAGCAACGCTTCGCTGCCGCCATCTCTACCAGGTAAGATCGTGTAAACAACCTTAGCTGTGCATGGTCAGATTCGGAACCACTGGCTCTCCAACAGCACTGTAGGCCTCTCCTTTGGCACTTCATCCCCCAGAGCTCCCCTGTAAACCAAGGAGCCAACCGAGATCTGCAACAAGCCAGAGGCCGCAAAGGCACGACACGGTCGAGAGCCCCGGTGGCTGCCTTATCCCAGGCATCCACCAGGGCCACGACCGGGACGTGGGAGAGAGAGAGAGGTATCATCCCAAGCTTCATCTGTAACCTCTCTGGGTCCATCAGGCGCCTGGAGCGGAACCAGGTGGTCGGTTCCACATCCCAGTGAGGAGGGGTGGCATACTGGAAGCCCAGCCGAAGGAGATAGTGATCGATCCATGACAGGGGGTAAATAGCAGTTATTCCCCCACCAAACTCAACCTGCCACCGTTCCGAGATTAAAAAAAGATTGGGTGTGTGGCCCCCCCTCATGAGTCGGGCCCTGAATAATCTGAGTCAGGTCCATGGCTGCCATGGAAGCCATGAACTTTCTTTTTTTTTTTTTTTTTTTAATTTTTTTTTGAAAGTTCATTCCTTTATTACAACCCACCGACCAAATTCCAGAGGACAGATTCACTTCAGTTCCTTTACTGCCAAACCTGGTGGCAGAGACTGCTTCAGTTTTTCAGCAAAAATATGGAACGCTTCACGAATTTGCGTGTCATCCTTGCGCAGGGGCCATGCTAATCTTCTCTGTATCGTTCCAATTTTAGTATATGTGCTGCCGAAGCGAGCACGGAAGCCATGAACTTTCGAGCCACCCCCGACACCCCGCCCAGGGAAGGCAGATTTTTTTTTTAAATTTAATTTATATGCCGCCCTTCTCCGGAGACTCAGGGCGGCTTACCATGCGCTAAGCAATAGCCTTCATCCTTTTTGTATATTTATTCAAAGTCAGTTTATTGCCCCCACAACTGGGTCCTCAATTTACCTACCTTAGAAAGGATGGAACGCTGAGTCAACCTTGAGCCTGGCGAGATTCGAACCTGCAATAATTGCAGGCAGCTGGTCTTAGTAACAGGGTGCTTTAGACCACTTTACTACCAAGGCTTGGTAGTACAGATTGAAGTCCCCCAGTACAATAAGTCTGGGAAACTCCACCACCAGCCCCGACAGGGCGTCGAGTAGCCCGGGAAGGGCCATTGTTATGCAGCTGGGAGACAGGTACGCAATCAACAAGTCCAACTGACCTTGCGGGCCCCATTTCATGAGGAGGGTCTCACACCCGTCTATCTGGGGAACAGTGACCTCCCATGGACTAAGGGTCTCCCTAATAATAACAACCGCCACCCCCCCTCCCCTACCCTGGACCCTCGGCTGGTGTAGCACCTGGAAACCTGGTGGGCAAAGTTCTGTCAGAGGGACACCTCCCTCTGAGCCCAACCAGGTTTCTGTAATGCAAGCCAGGTCTGCATTTTCCTCCCCAATCAAATCCCAAATGAGGGGAGTTTTGTTAACCACAGACCTGGCGTTAAAATAAAGCAGCCTGAGTCCAGTAACCCCCTCTCTCAAACCCCCAGGAAGTCGGGTGGAACCAGGAGGGTCGGAGCACGTCACCGCTCGAAAATAGCGAGGGCAATTTGCTACCCATTAGCCATCTTTACACACTGTGTTTAATTATGAGCATGGCTTCTTCTTTTTTTCTTTCTTTTCTTTTCTTTTCTTTTCTTTCTTTCTTTTTTTTTTTTGGCAATCTATAGTAGTTGTCTCCTCTAATTTAATATTTTTAAACCCCTGCTTTGGTGAAAGTGCAGCAAGACTAATAATGGTACGGTTGTTTGTCATGCCAAGCCTTTTAAAGAAAAGGCTTGGCATAAATCTCTTCTCTTACAGAGAGCTCAGAGCTGTTACACTTTGCTTCTTCTTTTCTTTTCTTTTTTCTGTTGTATTTTTTCACTTTGCAAGCACTTTTTATGTGTAGTATTGTATTTGCATTATAATTACCTTTTTATTTTGCTTCCCCCCCTTTTATTTTTTTTAAAAAATAAGTAATAATTTTTTTAAAAAAGAGAAATCAGAGTTCACCTTGCTCTTTAGTGAGATTAAAAAAGGTGCAGCTGTCCCACCCCATTTCCAAGAAATCAGGTAGGTGAGTTCTTCTAGCCATCAACACAGTCAGCAGTTACGAAATCTTGTCTGGGAAAACAAACAAATATTTTATGGCATTGCAAGAGAGAAGTGAAGTTCATCTTCCTGTGTGCTCTGCATGGAAAATTTGTGACCATTAGAAGGCAGTCATGGAAAACAAAACACACACACACGCTCTTTAGTGCAGTCTAGTTATTGTCCGGATTTTTACAGCCTGTTAACTTTTTGGAGATTACAGCTGAAGCTCTGCATGACCTAAGGCCCTAAGTGAAAAGAAAGCCATAATCAGCCAACCACACCAACCACCTATTAAGGATCAAAACAGTGTGTAAAAATGGGATATGAAGATAAAATGACATCAGAAGAATTGAATGGGCTGTAGAGAATAATATAACTCCTTCATGAATGATCCATATAGATTGGTCCCAGGGAATCTGGCATTATTTTTTTTTTATTTAAAAAGTTTTAACAATCATTACAACAATTTTCCCCCCTCCCAGCCCCCCATCCCCCCTCTCCCTCCAACCCCCCTCCTCCCCCCGACACCCACCCCCCGGACTTCCCAGAGCAAAAACAGGGTATAGCATAACAAAAATCAGCTAAAATAAGATAACTTTGTTAAAAGCTGGATCTAGCCCAATAACTCAAAGACAGACTCCAATTCTTTTCAGTAGCTTTATTATGGATCTGATGGTACTGGAGGTCACTGACCTTGTACCTTTCTCTTTCAGGTATACATCTGGAATAATCTGTGGACCATGTGGTTGGACCTTTTGTACCCAGGAGGAGGGGCAAAGAGGTAAGGAGTGGTTACAGGGATTATGGGATATGTGGTCAGTTAACCCTTGCAGGTCCGGGTGATCAGGGAGATATAGTAGTTAGGCATTTATCATGACAAAACCCCCTCTAAATGCCTAACTGGGTACCTGGGGAAGTGATTGTATACATACAGAGAATACACAGGTACAGGTACGAATTACAAGTAAACACACATTTTTGACATGAGGTAAGCATGCTGTTTATGTGGTAGAGATTTAGTGAGAATATCTGCTGTTTGCTCCTCTGTGTCACAGTGTACTGCCTTAATGAAACCTATCTCTGAAAACTGCCTGACGTGTTTGTATTTAATGTCAATGTGCCTAGACCGCTGACCTATGGCATCGGCCCTAGAGATCTCTATCATTGCCTTGTTGTCTTCGTGGATAACTATTGGATATGAGGGTTCAGCCCAGATGTCGCAGAGTAGGTCATCGAACCATACTAAATTGTTTGCGGCCTTTGATAGGCAAACAAATTCTGCTTCCGTAGTTGATGTGGCCACCAGTTTTTGATTTCCAGTGTACCAATGGATGGGGCAATTGTTGAGTAGTAGCACGTAGCCGGAGGTGCTTTTTCTGCACTCTATGTCCCCAGCCCAGTCAGCGTCAGCATAGCAGGTTAGCTTTGGTTTCTCGGATGTTTCTGGTTCTAGGCAGAGTAGGGCATCCGCACTGAATTTTAAGTATCTAAGTAGTCTTTTGATGGCGTTCCAGTGTGTTACCATGGGTTTGCTTACATGCCTGGACAGCAGATTGACGGCTAGGGCGATGTCGAGCCTGGTCCAGTTGGATATATACAGCAGTGACCCTATCGTTGATCTATACAACTTATTGTCTGTGAAAGGTTCAGATTCCTCGTACATAGTCTTCAGGAACTCAGGTTGCATGGGGGTCTTGCTGGGTTTTGCTTCGGACATGTTGCATTTGGATAGCAGCTCGATGATCTTTTCTCTCTGGGAGAGGCGGAAACCCTTGTTGGTTTTTATCACCTGGACCCCTAGGTATCTATCGATCTTTCCAAGTGACTTTAAGGAGAAGTGGCTACCCAGTTCAGTGGCGAACTTGTCACATCTGTCCTTGTGTTTGCTGATGTACAAGATGTCGTCCACGTAAACGAGCACACCTTCGAATGTGTTGTTTTCTCTCTTCGTAAAGAAGCATTTGTCGGCTGAGGTGGCCTCGAAGCCCATGGATCTAAGAGCCTTGGCTAGGCAGTCATACCACCTTTTGCCTGACTGCTTGAGCCCGTACAGGCTTTTGTTCAGCAGCCAGGTTTGGTTCTCGCCCTCGTTGTACCCAGGCGGCGCTTTAACGTATATCTCTTTATCCAACTCGGCGTGCAGGTACGCTGTTTGTACGTCGAATTGGAAGACCTCCAAGCCCAGGATGGTGGCCACCACCAGGGCGCTTTTGACGCTCTCCGCCCTGACGGTTGGCGAGTAGGTGTCTGTATAGTCTTCGGGGTATCTTTGGGCGAAACCCTGTGCGACTAGTCTTGCTTTGTATAGGACCTTGTTGTCCTCTAATGTCTTAACCCTGAACACCCATTTGGTTCCTATTGGTTTTTTGTCCTCTGGAATTTGGGCGGGTGAGTATACCTCGAGGTTCCTTAGGCTCTCCATCTCCTTCTCCATGGCAGACATCCATTTTTCTTTCTCTTCCTGGGGGAGCCCGAGGATGTCCTCGTATGAGTTGGGCATGAAATGGGTGTTGTGGATGGCCATAACGTAGTCCTCTAGCTTCTTTGGTAGCTTGTTTCTGGTTTCTCTGATTGGCCTGCTGGGGGTTGGCTCGGTTTCCTGCATGTTGTCTGCCTCTTTGTCTGTCAGGTCATCTATCTTCAGTGAAGGATGCCCTTCTTTCCACTCTTTGACGCTCACCTTGCGATGGTTGGCTTTGTGCCCTGCGACCTCTCTGACCTCCCTTTCCCCTTGGTCATGCTCGAACGTGACCCTATTGGTTGGGATGTCGTTGGAGTGTACCCTCGACCAGTTTGCGTTTTCGTGGAAACTGGCTGATCTGGAAACCACAAAATGGTTATTGTTGTCGACAAATCTGTAGCCCTTTGTGCCCGGTTCGTAACCCACGAATCTCAATCTTTTTGATAATTTCTCCCCCTTCTTTCTTAATTGTCTGGGAATGTGGACATCAGCTGGGGCGCCGAATATGTGTAAGTGTGCGATGTTGGGCTTTCTGTTATATAGCATCTCGTATGGTGTCTTATTGATAGAGCTTGACCACAGTCTATTCAGGGTGTAATTAGCGTAGTGTAATGCCTCTGACCAGAAATGCTGCCCCATCCCAGCATCCTCCAGGGCGCATCTCATCATGGTTTGCAATACTCCGTTCTTTCTCTCTGAGACTCCATTTTGAAAGGGGGAGAAAGGTGAAGAGGTGTAATGCGCTATGCCCTGTTCCCTCAGCCACCTTGTGAATTCTTTGGCCATGAATTCTGAGCCCCTATCTGTCATTATCTGCCTTATTCTCATGTTATGTTGCATATCTACTCTTCTGTGGAATTCTTTAAATCTTTGGAACACTTCGTTTTTGTGTCTGAGGGAGTAGACATACCCGTATCTGGTGTAGTCATCCACAATCGTGAGGAAGAATCGCTTCCTATGCCCTACAGAGGGTTTCATTGGCCCTACCAAGTCCATATGCACCAATTGGAAGGGGTATTCCGTGGTTCGTTTGGATCCCCTGGGGATGGCCTTAACCTTGATCTTAGAACGCTTACAGACCGAACACTCCAAGTAGTTTTCGCAGTTCTTTACTTTGAGACCCTCGATACATTCCGTCATTTTCTTTACAATGGGGAAGCTTATGTGTCCCAGCCTCCTATGGAGGAGGTGGGCGCAGTTATCATGCAATGGCTTGCCGATAGATACAGACTTGTTTGCCTTCTCCTGGCTACATCCTGCCTCTTGCTGCACCCCCTCTATTTCTGGATACTTATCTACTTTGTGGTTTGTGTTGGTATCAATGCCTTCTTCCTCCCTTGCGTTGGGTGTGAAGTAGGGAAGACCCTCGTGTATGGTTACCTTTCCTATCTCTTTTCCTTGCTTGATCAAATGTGCCTTTCCATCTTTAAATTTTATCTCTATGTTTGTGTCCCGTGTCAGCTTTGTGATGGCTAGCACGTTGTGGGGAATCTCTGGTACGTACAGTACCCCTTTTAATTCCCCTATCTGTGTGATGTGTACGTTTCCTTTCCCCACTACTTTGACCTTGCTTTGGTTTGCCACCTTTATTTCTGAGTCTACTTCTGTGAGTGAGTCTAGCAGCTCTGGGTTACAAGTAGTGTGACTCTTGGCCCCTGAGTCCAGAAGCCATGTGTTTCTCTCTATCTTATGTTTGTCATTTGGGTCATCGTGCCTGATCCCATACATGGAGCCAGAGTTACTGTCCCTGGAGTGGTCTCTGCGCTCGTGGTGTTTCCTGGGGTTGGGTGACCACTCTCGCCCTCTTTCCTTTGGGTACCTGCGTTCAGGTGACCTCCCCCCTCTACTGTCGTGCTGTCCCCTGTCCCTATGGTTCCTGGGGCAATCCCTCTTTAAGTGATTCCTTGACCCACAAGAATAACATTCTGAGGTGTCCCTGGCCCTATCCTGGAAATCCACCCTCTTCGTGGTCTAGGATCCCTTTTGGATAGTTGGCGTTCCTTCCTCAGAGTGTCCTCTGCAACGAGCTGACTGGTCAGTGCGCCTAGTATTAGGTATTGCAAGCTGAGGCTATTTAGTTGGGTTATGAAGCTGTCCCAACTGCTATCAAGAGAGTTTATGATTATGCTTATCATGCTCTCTTCAGTGATGATTTCCCCCCTCTGCATGAGCTCTGCCCTTGCAGCATTCATCTTTAAAATGTGCTCACTCATGGGGACCCCTGCCTTGTGCTTGGTGGAGTGGAACTCCCTAGATAGTCTAGTGGTAGTGGCTCTGCTCTGGCTATAAAACAGGTTACATAGTTTTTGCATAACATCATAAACAGTTAGATTGTCCTCAATAGATGGATACATAGCAGATGGAATGGAGGTTAACATGATACAAAATGCCCTGTGATGAATGCAGTCAATTTCCAGTGACCAGGGCTTTTGGGGAGGTCTGTTACCTAGGAACAGTGCATTCTCTCTCATGAGAGCAACTCTTAATTGTTGACTCCATTCTATAACATTACCCCCATCTAACTGCAATTTTGGCAAATTGGTATAATTTGCCCCAGAAATGTTAGTAAGGTTATTTACTGGGGGGAGCTGTCCATGGTCCAAAATGTGATTAAACTCACAATAAGGCTTTGGGATGTCTGTGGCCATTCTGTACTTGCTTGGATCTATGTAACTTGCTTCTCTTGTTACAGGCAGGTACTGGGCATGCGCGAAACTCATTCCGCGCTGGAGTCCATCGGGTGAGGTTCCTGTTGCTGGAGCTCCCAGGCCTAGGCCTAGGCCTGTCGGTGGGAGGCTGGACCCACCCCCGGTGGGTCCGAAGATTCCTCCTGAAGGTGGACACCACTGCTGGATGGCCGGATCCCCGGCGAAGAAGGGCAGAAGGTGAGGAGGCGACGCGGTCGCAAGTCGAGGACTTTCGCGGGTCGGCGGCGCAGCAGCAGCAGAGGTCGTAGGTTGAGGATTCCCTGCACCCAGCGGCTCGGCGGTAATGGCGGCGGCGGCGGCGGATCCTCCCTTGTGGTCGCTGGTCCCTGGTCCGTGGACAGGCCTGGTGGATGTCGTGGCGTTGGTGAGTAGCCGGTTCTTCTCTTCTCCCTCGGGCCTCGCGTTGTTGGTGTAGCGGGTGGCGAGTTCAAGTCCTGCGGTTGATTCTTCCTGCAGGTGGGCGGTCTTTTGTGCCGGTTGTTGGTGTGCGCGGTGTTTTTAGTTGGCTGTGACTCAGTTGCCTGGTCTTTGTTGGTTGTCCTGGCCTTCTTGTGCTTTCCAGGATTTTTTTTTGATTTATTGAGTGCCGCAGGAGGCTCGAAAGCGGAGCCTAGGGCAGCAGTGATGGTCTCGATTGCCTTTTGCAACTCGAGATCGGTAGGTGTCTTTTTCTGAGTGATTGTGGTTTCTTCGTGGTCGCTTTCAGAGTCGGGCTCTTCGTAGTCACTTTCTGAGTCCCCCTCATCTGTTTTGGGGTTCGGGCATTTTTGCGCCAAGGGATTCAAATCCTGGCTTCCCATTGGCTGGTGCTCGTCCCAAGATGGCCGCCGGGAAGGGGGCGCGAAAATGGATTCTGCCAGCTCAGGATCATCGGGTTGGGGTGGCTTACCCTTTTTTGCTGGCTTTTCTTTCTCGGTGGTCTTTGGGGCCTCAATCGCTGCTTCTTGTTGCTCGAAGAGGCTTTGAAGGTCCGCGATGAGGTTTTCTTTGTTGCTGCTTGCCTCCATCAGTTTCAGGATGGAGAGTTTGAATTTATTCATTTTCTGTGCTGTTTCTTCTTCCGGGGCGGTGATTTCCTTGGATGGCTCCTCTTCATCTGATTGTGAGTCCAGGCTGGAGTTCTGCTCGCTTCCAGCTTCTGTCTCCTCCATGGCTGTGGCTTTGGTTGCAAGTTTCTCAGCCATCTTCTTGGTAAGAGCTCTGGTCTGTGCTCTGTTTGCTTCTTCAGGGTACGTGTTGGGTTCAGTCATTGTCTGGAGTTATGGGCAACCATCCTCTGCTACCATTTTGTTAAAAGCTGGATCTAGCCCAATAACTCAAAGACAGACTCCAATTCTTTTCAGTAGCTTTATTATGGATCTGATGGTACTGGAAGTCACTGACCTTGTACCTTTCTCTTTCAGGTATACATCTGGAATAATCTGTGGACCATGTGGTTGGACTTTTTGTACCCAGGAGGAGGGGCAAAGAGGTAAGGAGTGGTTACAGGGATTATGGGATATGTGGTCAGTTAACCCTTGCAGGTCCGGGTGATCAGGGAGATATAGTAGTTAGGCATTTATCATGACAAACTTTCTGTGGTCTCCAAACTCCCCCTTGCTCTTTAACTCCCCTTTCAACTAACTAAACATATTCAAAAAGGAAATATAGATTTCATTCATAAGCTATTTGAAACTTTTTAGTCCGATATTTGTTTTGAATATAGTCAATCCATCTTCTCCATTCCAATATATAACTTAGTCTCTATAACAGTACAATCTGTAATTATGCCTAACAAAAAGAACTGTGGAGTAAATTTTATCTTCTTTTTGAGAATATTTTGAATAATCCACCATATTTTTATCCAAAATGCCTTAATTTTTTTACATGTCCACCATATATGATAATACGTGGCATCATCACATTCACATCTCCAACACTTAGGTTGCACACTTGGATACATACAGGCTAGCTTTTTAGGATCCAGATGCCATCTATAAAACATTTTATAAAAATCCTCTTTTAAGTTTTGGGCTTGCGTGAACTTCATATTTCTAACCCATATTTTTTCCCATGTTTCCATCATTATTGGTTCTTCAATATTTTGTGCCCACTTTATCATACAGTCCTTAACTAACTCTGTTTCTGAATCTATTTCTACCAACACATTATACATCCTTTTTATATGCTTTTGACTTTGATCTCTAATCTGTTTTACCAAGTTCTCCTCATTTTGCAGAAAACCAATTTTCTGATTTTCTCTCCATCTAGCTTGCAACTGTACATATTGAAACCATGTTCAAATTGTCCTTTCTTCTCTTAGTTGATTCAAAGATTTTAATTGTAGTATACCTCTTTCCTTGTTAAGAAGCTCATTATATGTAATCACATCCTGCCTTTGCTCTACACTTATATTCTCTATCACGTGTCTGGGTATTGCCCACAGTGGTAACTTCTCGTTTAGTTTATACTTGTACTTTTTCCAGACACGCAATAGAGCAGTCCTTAATATATGACTTTTAAAAGTCTTGTCCACTTTCTTATCATATAATAAATAAGCATGCCACCCGTAAACCAAATCATATCCCTCAATATTCAATATTCTTTCTTTTGTTAAATTCATCCAATCACTCATTGCTGAAAGAACAGCTGCCTCATAATATAGTCTTAAGTTAGTTTTGTTTTATTCTCGGTCTCTTCCCTGCCGAAACAAAATTATTAATACCCTTCTGCCATATCTTCAAATTCTCATCTTTTTTAAGTATTAGTATCATTTGAAAAAGAAACAAAAACTTAGGCAAAACATTCATTTTTACTGCTGTTATTCTTCCTAACAAGGATAATTGTAATTTTTTCCAGTTTTCCATCTCTCTCTGTATTTTTTGCCACAACGGATCATAATTATAATTAAATAATTTCGCATTTGATGTCATAATATAGACCCATAAATACTTAACTTTTTTTACAATTTCAAATCCTGTTAGTCTTTCTAATTCTTCTTTTTGATTTATAGTCATATTTTTAGTTATTATTTTCGTTTTCCCTGCATTTATTTTAAATCCAGATACTTGTCCATATTGATTAATTATATCCATTAGACCTACAACTGATTGTAATGGTTGGGTTAAAGTAACAACCAAGTCGTCTGCGAATGCTTGTAATCTATAGTCATACTGCCTAATCTTAATTCCACTTATTTTGTCCGACCCACGTATCTTACTTAACAAAAATTCCAAAGTCAAAATAAACAATAATGGAGACAAAGGGCATCTGTTAAAATACCATTAATTATTATTTGTGCTGTTTGTTTCTGATATATTGCCTTTAGATTTTGTGAAATGTTCCCCAAACTGCATCTTTTCTATTATTTTCAATAAAAATTGCCAATTCAATCGATCAAATGCTTTCTCTGCATCAAGAAATATCAGCACCGCAGGGATTTGGTTGTTCTTCCCCAAATACTCCAATAGGTTAACAACTTGCCTTACATTACTCTTCATTTGTCTACCATTTATAAAACCAGTTTGATCATTATGAATCATTTGTTGCATGACTGTCATTAACCTATTTGCTAGGTTAGCAAAAATCTTGTAATCTGTATTTAAGAGTGATATGGGCCTATAATTTTTTGGCTGGGTGTGGTCTTGCTCCTCCTTTGGAATCAAAGAAATATAAGCTGTCCTCCAAGATGGGGGTACATCTCCTCCAGATTGTATATTAGTAAATAATTCTTTAAGTGGTCCCACCATTTCTAACTGCAAATGTTTATAATAAGCAGCTGTCAAGCCATCCGTCCCAGGAGCTTTACCCACTTTCAACTGCTTAATTGCAAACATAATCTCCTCAGTGGTTATTGGTTGATTTAAACTCTCCCTTTGCTCTTTTGTAATTGTAGGAATATTCTCTTTCTGTAGATATCTATCTATATCTGTACCTTGAATTTTATCACCAGCATACAACCTCGTATAAAATTCTAAAAATGCTTTTTTAATCATATTTTGCTGATAAACCTCTTTACCTTTTTATTCTATTTTCTCTATGGACTGTGACTTTTGTTTTTTCCTTAATAAATATGCTAACCACCTCCCTGGTTTATTAGCATTACAAAAAATATTATGTTTAGCATATTGCAAATTAGTTGTGACCTGATCTGCCATTAACATATTAAATTGCCCTCGCAATAAATTAATTGCCTCTTTTATTTTCTTTACATTTTTTCTTGTTGTTGGTTCGGTGCGTAGACTCCAATTAAAAGTATTTTTTCTCCTTTTATTAAAAGTTCAATTGCTATAAATCTTCCTTGATCATCTGCTTCAATTAATTTGGCAATTAAGTCTTTTTTTAGGTATATAACTATACCATTCTTCTTCTCAGCAGCGGATGCAACAAAATGTATACCTAACCTTGCATTTATTAAGTATTTTTGATCTTTACTTCTAATATGAGTCTCTTGTAAACAAATTACATCATTTTTAAACTGTTTCAAATAATGAAATATTTTTCTCCTCTTTTGTGGTGAATTTAGGCCATTAACATTCCAGGTCAAAAATTTAGTTGCCATTCTTGGCCCCGTGAAGGACTTGGAGCATCTGCTGGAAATCTCCATGCATTTTACTTTTTGGCCTTGCTCCTCCCACTGCTTCTGTGTTTTGTTTTTTTTATTTTTGTTTTTATTGAAAAGTTTTACAAAAAAAATCCCCCCATTCCCTCCCCACCACTCCCACCCCCCTTCCCATCCCCCCTCCCCCCCAGACTTCCCAGAACAAAATACAGGGTATTTCAATTAACAATCATAAGCTAAATTAATCTAACTATTCTTAAACTACCAAATTCCCCCTGAAACCTTAACTCCACTATGGCTAGAATTTAGCATTCATTCATAAGCTATTTGATATTTTCCTGTCTAATACTTATTTTGAATATAATCAATCCATCTTCTCCATTCCGATATGTATCTTTCTTGTGTATAGTCCTTCAAATACGCTGAAATTTTCGCCATTTCCGCTAAATTTGCTACTTTCAATATCCATTCTTCAATAGTAGGCAAAGTCCTTCTTCCAGTATTGCGCTACCAATAGCCTAGCTGCTGATATTAAGTTCAAAATCAGTTTAGTCTCTAATGCTGTACAATCTGTCGTTATACCCAATAAAAACAATTGAGGAGTAAATTTCAACCTTTTTTTTTTATTATTGAAAAAGTTTTAAAACAAACACAATTTCCCCACAACCCTCCCACCCAACCCCCCCTCCCCCTCCCCGACTTCCCAGAGCAGAACACAAGGTATTTCTATTAACTTTTAACAATAAACTAAATTGCTTAACCAATCATTAAACTAACACCCCCTAAAAAAAATTCTTAACCCCCCATAGATAAAATCCTGCTTCTTAGACATAAAACTTCTAATATCACTTATAGCGCTTATACAGATAAAAGAAATCATTCATAAGCTATTTGATATTTTTTGGTCTGATACTTATTTTGTATATAATCAATCCATCTTCTCCAGTCCTGTATATACCTTTCTTGTGTGTGATCCTTCAAATATGCTGAAATTTTAGCCATTTCAGCTAAATTAGTTACTTTCAATATCCAGTCATCAATAGTAGGCAAAAAATCCTTCTTCCAATGTTGTGCTATCAACAATCTTGCTGCTGTTATCAAGTTCAAAATCAGTTTAGTCTCTGCAACTGTACAGTCCGTAGTTATACCCAATAAGAACAACTGTGGAGTAAATTTCAGTCTTTTTTTAAGAATATTCTGCATCACCCACCAAATCTTTATCCAAAATGCTTTGATTTTTCTACAAGTCCACCATATATGATAATAAGTTGCATCATCACAGTCACATCTCCAACATTTAGCTTGCACATTAGGATACATACATGATAATTTTTTGGGATCTAAGTGCCATCTATAAAACATTTTATAAAAGTTTTCTCTTAAATTTTGTGCTTGTGTAAATTTCACATTTCTAATCCAAATCTTTTCCCAAGTCTCCATCATTACTGGCTCTTGAAAGTTTTGTGCCCATTTAATCATACAATCTTTAACCAGTTCCGTCTCAGAGTCTATTTCCAATAAAGCATTATACAACCTTTTAATATGCATTTGTTTTTGATCTCTAATTTGTTTTACCAAATTCTCCTCATTTTGCACAAAGCCAGTTTTTTTATCTTCCTTCCATCTAGCTTGAAGTTGACCGTACTGAAACCATGTATAAATTATACCTTCTTCTCTCAATGTATCTAAAGGTTTCAGATACATTACCCCCCTTTCCATAATAAGAAGCTCTTTATAGGTAATCACCTCCTGTTTTTGTTCTATACTTATATTTTCTATTGCATGTCTAGGATTTGCCCATACAGGTATCTTATAATTTAACTTATATTGATATTTTTTCCAAACCCTCAACACAGCATTTCTACGTATATGAGCCTTAAATACTTTATCCACTTTTTTGTCATATAACAAATAGGCATGCCATCCCTATAACAAATCATAACCTTCTAGATTCAAAATTCTACCCTCAGTTAAGTTAAACCAGTCACTAATTTGTGATAAGACCGCTGCTTCATAATATAATCTTAAATTAGGCATTTTGAGACCCCCTCTTTCACATGTATCTTGTATAATTTTCATTTTTATTCTGGGTTTTTCCCCAGCCCAAATGAAAGTATTAACACCTTTCTGCCATTCTCTCAGATTTTCATCTTTCTTAAGCATAGGTATCATTTGTAACAAAAATAAAAATCTAGGTAACACATTCATTTTAATTGCTGCAATTCTTCCCAATAAAGACAACTGTAATTTTTTCCAATTCTCCATATCCTTCTGTACCTTCTGCCAAAAAATCTCATAGTTATTTTTATATAATTTTGTATTTGAAGCTGCTATGTACACTCCTAGATATTTAACCTTTTTAACTATTTCAAAATCTGTTAATCTTGCTAGTTTATCTCTTTCAAGTATAGACATATTTTGAACTATCATCTTTGTCTTATATGAATTGACTTTAAATCCTGATACTTTCCCGTATTGATCAATTATATCCAATATATATGGAGCCGATTCTATAGGTTGGGATAAGATAACAACCAAATCATCTGCAAATGTTCTTAATCTATAATCTTGATGTCTAATTACAATACCCTTCAATTTTTCTGAATCAACCTTTTTTTCAAAATGTTCTGCATCACCCACCAAATTTTTATCCAAAATGCCTTGATTTTCTTACAAGTCCACCATATATGATAATAAGTTGCATCATCACATTCACATCTCCAACATTTAGCTTGCAAATTCGGGTACATACATGATAATTTTTTAGGATCTAAGTGCCATCTATAAAACATTTTATAAAAATTCTCTCTCAAATTATGTGCTTGCGTAAACTTAACATTTCTAACCCAAATCTTTTCCCATGTTTCCATCATCACTGATTCCTTAAAGTTTTGTGCCCATTTTATCATACAATCCTTAATCAATTCCATTTCTGAATCTATTTCCAGTAAAGCTTTATACAACCTTTTAATATGCATCTGACTTTGATCTCTAATCTGTTTTACCAGATTTTCCTCATTTTGCATGACACAAATTTTTTGATCTTCCCTCCATCTAGCTTGAAGCTGACCATACTGAAACCAAGTATAGATTATCCCTTCTTCTTTCAATACATTTAAAGATTTCAATTGCAGTTTACCCCTTTCCATAAAAAGAAGTTCTTTATAAGTAATCACCTCCGTTTTTTGTTCTGTACTTATATTTTCTATTGCATGTCTGGGATTTGCCCATATAGGTATCTTGTAGTTTAGCTTATATTGATACTTTTTCCAAACCCTCAGCAACGCATTTCTAAGTATATGACCCTTAAACACTTTATCCACTTTTTTTTCATATAACAAATAAGCATGCCATCCATATAACAGATCATAGCCTTCTATATTTAACATTCTCTCTTCAGTTAAATTAAATCAATCGTTAATTTGTGATAAAACAGCTGCTTCATAATACAATCTTAAATTAGGCATTTTAAGACCTCCTCTCTCACGTGTATCCTGTATAATTTTCAATTTCACTCTTGGTTTCTTCCCACCCCAAATAAAAGTATTAACCCCTTGCTGCCACTCCCTCAAATTTCCATCTTTCTTAAGCACTGGTATCATTTGAAACAAAAATAAAAACCTGGGTAATACATTTATTTTTATTACTGCTATCCTTCCCAGTAGAGATAGTTGTAATTTTTTCCAATTCTCCATTTCTTTCTGCACTTTTTGCCAGAGAACTTCATAATTGTTTTTAAACAATTTTGTATTAGAGGCTGCAATATATATTCCCAGATATTTAACCTTTCTGACTATTTCAAACCCCGTTATTCTTCCTAAGACTTCTCTTTGAGATATAGACACATTTTTAATTATCATCTTTGTCTTATGTTGATTTACTTTAAATCCAGATATCCTACCATATTGACCTATTATATCCAACATATGTGGAGCTGATTCTATAGGTTGAGATAAAGTAACAACCAAGTCATCTGCAAACTCTCTTAATCTATAATCTTGCTGTCTAATTACAATTCCTTTTATTTTATCAGAATCACGTATCTTATTCAACAAAACTTCTAAAGTTAAAATAAACAGCAATGGAGACAAAGGACAACCCTGCTTTGTTCCTTTCTCAATTTTAAAAGCATCTGTTAAACCTCCATTAACTATTATTTGTGCTGTTTGTTCCTGATATATTGCTCTGATTGATTGTATAAAATACTGTCCGAAATGCATTTTTTCTATTAACTTAAATAAAAATTGCCAATTCAATCGATCAAATGCCTTCTCTGCATCCAAAAATATGAATGCTGCAGGGACTTGGTTGTTTTTTTCCAAATATTCCAGTACATTTACAATTTGTCTAACATTATATTTCATTTGCCTACCTTTTATAAACCCTGATTGGTCATTATGAATTGTTAGTTGCATAACTGGCATTAATCTATTCGCTAGTATCTTGGCAAAAATCAGTGTTCAAAAGTGAAATTGGCCTAAAATTCTCAGGTTTGGCAGAGTTTTGATCTTCCTTCGGGATCAGTGATACAAAAGCTGTTCTCCATGAGGGTGGGACTCCTCCTCCTGATTGAATTTTACAAAATAAAACTCTAAGCGGTTCTATTATTTCAGACTGTAAATTCTTGTAATAAACAGCTGTCCACTGCTTTTGTTTTTGTAGTATCTTGAATCATTTGAAGTTGCTGCACTCTTAATTCTTCTTGACGCTTGGTTGCCACTCAAGTCTGTCTTTGATCCTTAGGTTCTTCTATCTCCAAAGCTTGAACAGTAGTCGAAAATTGTATTAATTCTTCTTGAATAATCAAATCACCCTTTTCGGCCTGTGCCAACAATTCTTCTTTCTCCCCTTTCTTGCCCCCTCTATTTCCGTCTTCCTTCTAGCTTCCTGGGGCTGAGGGCATTCAGCCTTTAATACATTGGTATAGAAATCTCTTGCCTTCCACACTGAATTGAGACGGTATCTTTCTCCTGAATAATTCACCACTAGAGCAACTGGAATTTCCCATCTATATTGTATCTGATGATATCTCAGTTCTTCCACCAGAAAGGCATAATCCTTTCTGGCTCTCAACATTTTGGGGGGAATTTCTTTCAGTGTTAAAACCTCCTGCCCCTGCACTTGAAGTTTATTTTTAAAAGTGACTTGTAGGATTTCATTGCGTAGTCTCCTTGTTGTAAAATAAACTACAATGTCTCTTGGTAGATGTTTCTGTCTGGCCACCCATGAATTGACATGATAAATTTTGTCAATTTGCCATTCAAAATTTGCTTTTTGATCTTCCATTATCTGTGCAAATGCTTCTGAAAAGATCTCTCTCAAATTCTCTTGCTTATTTTCCTTGAGGCCTCTTATTCTCAGAGCAAATTCCATGTCTCTATATTGTATCATTATCACATCCGCCTCTGCTCTTTCCATCTTGTCCTGGACCTCCCCCATTTTATTTTCCAAATTCTTATTAGACTGCTTAATTTCTTCCACTTTTTCATCTATTGCTTCAATGTGTCCTGCCAATCCTTGTACTGCCATAATAATATCTTCTCTAATTTCTTGGTTTCGTTTTTGAATAGTCTCTTTGACCTGAGCTATCTCTTCAGCAACTTCTCGAGTTTGCTCCTGAAACATTGAAGCAATTTTTTTTTATGTAACAGAGGCTTGTGTTTTAAGGGCTTCCTGCAACATTTCAAATGTTAATATTGTTGGTTCCGTTGGAACAGAGAGAAATTGCAATCTGGACGTTTGAGCTGGCGAAGTCCCAGCACTTTTGGGGACAATAGCCTTAATTTGTTTTGAAGCCATTTTTAATTTCCAATTTAAATTTAATCAGCTGCCAGAACAATAGATCCACCAAATCCAGAAATCAGTCTTTAAATAATATCAATCCTTTTTTAAAAAAGTCACTGCTGTAATCTTTGATCTTCTCCTTTTTTAAAAAAAAAAAAAACACCACAAATCTCTAATTTTGAACAGGGGCTGCCAACACTAAAAGAAACTTTCCTTTTTAACTTTCACTTTCATGCCCCATTAAAGCTCAATCGCCATCTTGGTTTCACTTTCTCCCCTTAATAAGTCAGAAGGAAGTAATACACATTTGGAGTTAAAGTTCAATACTTGCAGATCTAATCTCTCCTGAGTTTGCTCAGCCTGCTTCCGAATGATGTTTATTCCAAGTGTTGTTTGCAGGGGTGGTCGCGCCGTCTTCTTCTGCTTGAAGCAGAAACACCCGGATCCGGAGCTCTGTCGGGCTTCCAGGGAGCTCTCACCCTTCGAGCCCCAGAATTGTTTCTGGGGCTCCTTGGGGAGCTCTACCTACGCCCGTCTGCTCTCTTCCTCCCCTTTCTCAGGGAGAAAGTTTTCAAGCCACTAGACAGCTGATTTGCACTGTTCTAGCGGCTTTACGAGATCGCAGGGCTGGCACTCAAGAAAAGAGCGTCCTCGGCACCTGTGGTGCCACCGGAAGTCCCCCTCCTCCTCTAATCTGGCGTTATTTTTTTCGTCTATCACAACATCCATTTACTAGAAGATTTCCTAATTTGAAATCTCAGTCTTAATGCTCTTATACTAGTTTTTTTCCTGCAATCTTTTTCACTCAAATTTATTACATGCTTACACTTTGTACGAACAACATGATTCAACTAAACAAAGATTTGGTTGTACCTTTTGAGTCTAGATGTGAATCCTCATTTCTGGGAACTTTCACACAACCATCATTTCCATTCCAAATTTTCACAATCAAAGCTAACCTATCTCCAAGTGATTGAAGAACTGGCAGCCATTCCCATGACTGACATCTCCACATCCATGGTTGACAGATGAAGCAATGAGAAAAAGTCAAAAAATTGATATTTGTGATGCCACTTATCCCAGCAACAGACTCCTGGAATAGCAGCTGAAAAGCTGTTTTCCTGCGTTCTCTTTCCAAGAAATGCTCCTCTACATCTTTGTGCCATGATGTCAAAGCTGCCACACATGTCCAGGAGTCTTCCAGAGGATCACTGACATTCACCTTGTTGGTGTGTATCAGTCTTCTGGAAAACTGCTGGATACAGTATAACATGGTCCTCCACAATTTCAGTGTTCAAGAGCTGAAGCTTAAAAGGGGGTTCATGATGGTATTTGAAAGGTATATTTTGAAATATCTAGATAACCTGTGCTTAAAGTACCCTCCTGGAGGGGCATTGAAGAGGTGCAAAAAGCCAACCTCTCAGCTCCACTTTTCATATTCCTGGTCAGAGCCACTGGGCAGAGAACAATCTGGAACAATCTATTTGTGATCTTGGCTTCACCTCAAGTTGTGCCTAAATGAGCGCCCTCCTGCAACTGCAGACAAGGGAAAGCACTGTGTTTGTAGCCTATCACCAGCTGGAGTGATCAGATCAAGGAGGGCCCTTTATGACAGGGATGAAAATCAGCAGGTTCTGATAGAGAACCAGTAGCGGAAATTTTGAATAGTTTGGAGAATTGGGAAATACCACCTCTGGCTGGCTCCAGAGTGGGGTGGGAATGGAGATTTTGCAATATCCTTCCCCCAGGAGTGGGGAGGGAATGGGGATTTTGCAGTATCCTTCCCCTGCCACATCCACCAAGCCACACCCACAGAAGCGGTAGGGAAAAATTTTGAATTTCACCCCTGCTTTACAACCTGTGGATTTCAACTCCCACAATTTCTGAGCTAGCATGTTTGGCTCAGGAATTCTGGGAGTTGAAATCCACAGGGCGTAAAGGAGCCATAGAGTTGAAGTCCAGAGGTTGTAGAGTTGTAGTCATAGAGTTGAAGTCCACAGGATGTAAAGAAGTCAAAGTTGCTCACCCCGGGTCAGACTATCTATGAGTCTGACTAAGGATGAGTCCGATTAAGGATATGAAAAGTATTGCTGAAGAGGCAAAGCTAAACCAGGGTTACATCTGGTTAAAAATTGAGATCCAGCTTGTTGAAGAAGAATGGGAAGAAAAACCTGGAGTCTTATCATAAAAAGAGCAGCTGGTTTGTTCCAAGCAAAGATAGGAGTGAATTCTGAGAATTCTGAGAAGACAGTTCTGAGTATGCAAACTGAAAACTGCTGGAAAAGTGCCCATAATAAGCCTAATTTATTATATCTTATAATAAAAGGACTTGCTCAACATCTGAAGTGACTTGTCTGCGGATCTTGGAACTAAGGAAGAGCCAAAGCTTTTGGCTCTTGCTGTTGGGCCAGCAAAACTGGCATGATGTCAGAACTGAATGAACTCTAAATGGCCTCCATTCTGGTTCAGCAGCAAATGCTGCTTAGAATTGGTATAAATGACTGAAGGCATTGCTGGTGGATTTAAAGGCTAGTGGATCCAAGTGGAAAAAATGATTTCTATGTACTTTGTTTTTGCAATTGGCTAGTGAAGAAGCAGAGATGTAGCAGATATTTTAGTTTATACAGGAGCAGATAAGCAAAAACTACAATAGTAATGGAAAAGTTTTCTGAACATTTTGTCTCTAAGAAAAATATTACATGTTAGAGACATGTGCCTTTTATTAGGTCTCATAGAATAAAGGGTTGATTTGATTCAGATAATTCTCTGAGTTGCTTATAAAAGACAAAATTCTGTGCAGGGAACATTCAGGCAGTCTGAACTAAATTATAGAGGGCATCTGATTTGTCCTTGCATAGAGTTTATTCAAAGTCTCAGATGCAAATTTTGTAGCATCCTTCCCTTGCCACACTACATACATATACACATTTAATTTTTAAAAAGTTTATTATTAGCCTTATTGAAATTGTGGAACTTTTATATCAAGATATACTTTATTCCTTATACTGTCTCTTATTTTCCATTAAACATTAATAGAATCCACAATGGACTGTGAATCAGCATCTCTGCTAGATAATTGACAGTCAAGCTGAAACTAAGATAATCAAGGAAGAATAGCAAACAGGAAAATCTTTTATTCAAACATCCTTAAACCCCCAAATAAGTTACCCAAACCTAATCCACATATGAAAGGAGAAGGTCTATAAAGAAATAGAGTTAATTAAAATGGTCTCCCAGTGGAAACATGTTCACAAGAATAAACATTATAGATGACATGTACCTACAGACACACATGCCCCTCAAATGTCATTTGTCAGCACATACACACTTCCACAAGCTCCCCTATAAAACAACCCTTTTGTAACCCGTTTTTGCTGTAGCTGCCCCCATAGGCAAACCTCTATGCTTTGGGGAATAAACAATTCTCCTTTCTTCACAGCTGTTTGGATTTCATTTTTATTTATTCCTGTGCAACCCCAGCTTGAGTTGGAACCCCAAATAATTCTTCTGACAATACTCCCCAAAGGGGCAGATAATGCCATAAATACATCTTTAAGGAGACTTATTAATCAATAAATACCTGTTAGATATCTGCCTTTTACAGTGGCATTTTATGTTGTATCTGCACATTGCATCCCTGTTTGGGGGGGGGGCAGGGGTGAAATCCAGCAGGCTCTGACAGGTTCTGGAGAACCGGTAGCGGACATTTTGAGAAGTTCGGAGAACCGGCAAATACCATCTCTGGCTGGCCCCAGAGTGGGGTGGGAATGGAGTTTTTGCAATATCCTTCCCCCAGGAGTGGGGAGGGAATGGGGATTTTGCAGCATCCTTCCCTTGCCACACCCGCCAAGCCACACCATGCCCACCAAGCCACGTCCACAGAACCAGTAATAAAAAAATTTGGATTTCACCACTGGGAGGGTGGGGTCTGCTTTTGTATGCACTCTGGTTGTTGTGTGTGCTTGGCTGTCTTGTGATGAATAAAATGACTTGTTTGCCATTTGCGGTGACTCAGTTATGAATCTTGGATCTAAGGCAAGGTGATTTTGGTTCAGCAAATTGTACCCTAGCCTGACGTCATATAAATCCAAGACTGGCAGATTTTACAAGGTGGCAAGAGCATCAGAACTTTCTACAACCGTTGCGAAGAAGGGCAAACAGGCATCCCAGATAAATGTGGAACAAAAAATAGGAGTCAATGTTATTAAAATAAAACTCAGTTTTCAAGGAATTATGCAAAACTAAGCAAGCTCATCTTCCTTTTAAAAACATTCAATGTCTTTCCTTTTTCCAGTTTTGCTTTCTAAAGTTGCAAAGTTATTTTATTTTTTTAGTTGTTTGTCAAATTTATACTCCACTTTATCATCATTTTTATTCATAGGGGCTGCACAAATTAACCAATCACCACACTGTGAGTTTGGAAAACTCCAACTTCATTGTTTGCAGAGTTGAGGTGGATCTGGGTAAAGTATCATCTGTTAGACCAGTGGTCCCCAACCTTTCCAGCTCCATGGACCAGAAGCGGCGGCGACGGGGGGAAGGGGAGGGGTTCACACATGTGCCCGCCACTTGCACAAATGGAGCTTTGTGTGCTGACCCGCTGTTTGCAAGGCCCGGTTCCCAACGGGATGCACACCGGTACCAGTCTGCAGACCAGGGGTTGGGGACCCCTGTGTTAGAAGCTTCCTTCATTAATTACCCTGACAAACTTAACTGGGAATAATCTGTAACAGATAAACAGATAGCCTCCCACCGACCAGTATGCTCCCATAGAGAGGGGCTCCTCCGGGTGCCGTCGGCCAAACAATGTCGACTGGCAGCCCCCAGGGGGAGAGCCTTCTCTGTGGGGGCACCTACTATCTGGAACGAGCTCCCCCCGGAGATACGGAGGATCCCGGATCTGCGTACTTTCCGTCGCGCACTTAAGACGTTCCTATTTCATCAAGCTGGCCTGACCTAAATTTTCCTCTTTTAAATGGGAATTTTAAATTTGGTTTTAAATTATTGGGGTTTTAAAATGGTTCAGCCAAATTTATTTAATTTGTTTTATCTCTATTTTAAATTTTGTATCTATATGTTTTATTTTATGGCTGTTCACCACCCTGAGTCCTTCAGGAGTAGGGCGGTATACAAATTTAATTAATAAATAATAATAAATAAATAAATAAACACTGAGCTGAGTAGTAGCTGAATCTAACCATGCTAATCTTCTACAAGTTCCCAACATGGATCCAAATGGAGTGTTGGATTTTTATTTTTTCCATATTGTTTTGTAGAGGGGTTAAATAAAGAGTCATGTTGGTATCATCATGGGTCAAAACAGATGCTTACGTTGCTTAGAATAAGGTATGTGCCTGTGACTTGTTAGATTCAGCTCCAGTCATTTAATAAAGATGATCCACCTATAAGCATCTTGTGCTACTTAGTTATATATTTATTTCAGTTTTTCAATTAGTTGTAGAGTATCTTCAACACTACAAGAAGAGTGAATTAGAAAATGGGGCAGAGTTCATTTAAATTACCTGCCGTGTTCCCTACCAGCTCATCTATCATTGTATATTTGTACTACAAAATAGAAAAAAAATATATCCACACCTTGAAGCTCCCTTTAGACTATTTCATGCAAGCCATTTGAATGATCATTTGATTCCAGCAGGATCAAATGTTGATCTGCATGGATAATACAATGCACAAATTAGGAACAGAACTTTCAGCACTGAGTTTGCAATTAGCATTCAATGCTCTTCTTTATTAAGCTGCCAAGTACAGATCTAGTGTATGTGGCTGCTTATTACCTGGCCCTTCATTTTACTGGAGAAACTGCTGACTTCTGTGCATTTTCCAAATGCTTTGAAACGCTGTCCTTGCTCTAAAAACTGGAACACACATAGGATACTTCCAAGAGCTGAACAAAAGCTTTTTCATGGCCAGCTGCAGAAAATAGAAGGGGGAGTGCAAAGGGCATTTTAATAACGTTTTTATTTTTCTACATGAAGCTGTTATGTTCCAGGCAAACTCAGCAGTTTGGCATCTTCAAGAAAAGCTCTCTGTGTGGCCAATTTCTCATTTCCCGTTTTTGTTTGAATCAAAAGGTTAGTACTTAGCATGGGAGAAGCCAGCCAGAGAAAACAAAAACTGCCAAATTTATGAGGCCTTAGCAGCTTCCTCAAGTAAAAATCAGGAGATTATCTGGAAGGTGGAAGAGCTAACAGACATCTTCCATTGTGTTTCAGTTATGATGTCTTAATTCTGCAACACTGTCTTTCTGACCAATTCATAATTTCTGACACAACAGAATTCAACAAGAGTGAAATATATTCAGCGGCCATTCTAGGTCAACATTTGGAGAGATCTAGGTGGATTTTGTGAACATATTGTGGATATTCTCCCAAAATGTCTTCCCAACTTACAAAATGGTTTCCAGGAAGGATATATAACTACTTGAAAACTTACCAGGATGGTTTCTTGAGTTCTCTCCATCATTGAAGGATATTCTGTCTTGCCTCTTGTCCAACTTCTAGCCCATGAATAAATGGCCAACAAAGCAGCTGGAAGCAGTCCCCATCATGTTTATCTTCATGAGACCTATTTGGGTTTCAGAGGATTCTTAGAGATGAAGATAATGGAAGTTGGTCCTTTGCTTTGCATTTATTAAAAATATCCACATTTTTGTACATGACAGTATAAAAATACATTGTAATTTCTAAATGCCAGATGAGGCAAGGAATTTGATGGGGTTCTGGATACCCCATTGAAGACTCCAACTCTAATAAAGAGACCCTTCCTCAACATTTTGTGATATCTGATATTTGCCACCCACTTCCCAAAATCACCAAAAATGCTGTTACCGGAAGTACTATAGCTGCAACTAGGCCAGCGGTCTCCAATGTTTCTGACTCAGCTTGTTTTACAATTAGTAAAACACAACTGCTTATTTTCGTAAAAGGGTTTTTTGCATGGAAGAATTTCCAGATAGATTATTGCAAGTACCATAGTCCTTGAATTATGAACATAATTGGGACTAGAATTTCTGATATTAATCAAGGAGGTTGTTAAGTGAGTTGTTGTACCCAATTTTATGATCTTCTTTTTTCTGATTGTTAAAAAAATCACTGAAGTTGTTAAATGAATCATGGGGCCATTAAGTGAATCCAGTGTCTCCCATTGACTTTGCTTGCAGATAGCCACCTGGGAAGGTTGCAAATGGTGATCACATGACCCCAGGACACGGCAATCCTCATAAATGCATGCCAGTTATCAAGCGTCTGAATTTTGATCACATGACTGTGTGGATGCTGCAACAGTGATAAGTGTGAGGACTGATCATAAATAACTTTTTCAGTGCTGCTGTTACTTTGATTGCTGTTATTTTGATGCTAAAGAAATGGTAATAAGTCAAGAACTACCAGCAAAGTACAAATAGTTGTATAGATATTTTTAGTTTCAAGTTTAAATGTAAACACTGCAGAAAAAAGTATTCAAAAGTCAATTATGTTAGAAAAAATAAACACAGAGAACATAGAATAAATAAAGTTGCAAGGGACCTTGGAGTCCTTTCTAATCCAACCTGCTGCCTGTGGCAGGAGATCCTATACCATTCCGCACAAATGGCTGTCCAGTCATTTGTTGAAAATCTCCACTGATAAAGCACCCACAATTTTTGGAGACAAGCTGTTCCACTGATTAATTGTTCTCATTGTCAGGAAATTTATCTTTAGTTCCAGGTTGAATCTCTCTTTAATCTACCCTTTCATATAATTTTAATTATTTAATAAAATTTAATTATTCGTTCTGCCCTCACTCCCTCTTCTCTGTGACAGCTCCTTAAATCCTGGAAGATTACTATCATATTACCCCTAGTCAGTAGTGGGTTCTACTTACCTTTACTACCTGTTTGCAACAGGGCCACGCACGCGCTCTTCTGTGCAAGCGCAGAAGTGTTTTGATGACATCAGGGTCAGTCGGCGGAGCCTCCCGCTGATTTTACTACTGGTTCTATAGAACCAGTGCTAACCTGGAGCAACCCACCACTGCCCCTAGTTCTTCTCTTTGTTGGACTAGACATACCAGATGAACATTTCCTAAATTGTTCATCATATGGTTTAGCCTTCAGAACACTTATCATCTTTGTTGCTCTTCTCTGCATTCTTTCCAGAGTGTCAACATCTTTTTTGTATCATAGTGGCCAGAATTGGATGCAGTTTTCCAAGTGTGGTCTCACTAGTGTAAAATAGTACTGTTACTTCGCATGATCTTGAAAATATCCCTTTGTTGATGCAACCTAGGACTGAATTAGCCTTTTTGGCAGCTGCAGCACACTGGGTTATACTTAATTGGTGATTTAGATCTCTCTTACAATTGCTATTATTGAGCCAGGTATCACCTATTCCATATCTGTGCATTTGGTTTTTCTTGCCTAAATGTAGGACCTTACTTTTCTCATCACTGAATTGCATTTTGTTGGATCGGGCACAGTATTCAAAGTCCTTCTGAATCTTGAGACCATCTTCCAAAGTGTTGGTTATTCCCCCCAGCTTGGTGTTGTCTGCAAACCTGATGAATTCCCTTTCTATATCGTCATCTAGATCATTTATAAAGATATTGAGGAATACTGGGCCTAAGAAAGAACCTTGAGGTACCCCACTGCAGGCTTTCTACTACTCACTGAGTGTGGTTCACCAGCCAATTGTTAATCCATCTGATATCTCACATTGTTCTCTCTTACCAAGTAGCAGGATGTGTTCTACTGTCAAATGCCTTACTAAAGTCTAAGTAAACTACGTCCACAGTATTTCCCTTATCCACTAATTTAGTCACTTTGTCAAAGAAAGGTTTGTCTGGCATGATCTGTTTTTGACAAACCCCTGGCTTCTATTAATTGTCTTGTTCATTTCTAGATGCTCACGGATGTGCTGCTTCATTATCTTTTCCAGGATCTTCCCAGGTATTGATGTCAGGCTGATTGCTCTGCAGTTTCCTAAATCCACACACAGATAACACCCCACGCTACCTTTTTATAGATTGCAACCACGCCAGCTTTTTTCCATTCCTCTGGAAGTTCCCCCATGCTCTGAAAGATTATATTCAGTGAGCCTAAAATCATGTCTGCCAGCTCCTTCAGAACTTGGGGATGTAATCCATCTGGTCCTGGCGATTTGAACTTGTCTAAAATGAATAGATGTTCTCTTACCGTTTTCTTGCCTATTTTGACTTATATTCCTATTCTGTCTCCTACAGTGCTGCTTTTATGGACTATTTTTTCCTTTTGTATGAAGACAGATGCAAAAAATGACTTAAGCATTTCTCCTTTTTCCATGTTTTCTCTCAACTCCTTGCCATCTTCTCCTATTTTGAACTGATTGTTTCCTTAACTTTTTACTTTTTTCTTGCTTCTTACATGTTGAAAGAAAATTATTATTATTATCTCTTTTATTCATTAAACATGAAAATCAACTGAACATTTAAAAATGTGTCACAAATACGATTGACTGGTGATAATGATTGATACGGGTTGCTGCCAGCGTCCTAGGTATCTTAAAATATATGATGTTCCGAATAGCACAGTTTTTTGCAGTTCTGCTGGTGTTATTGCAGGAAGCTGCAATTTCTTGATGTGTTTTGTAAAATTCTTGGACATGGTACCAAGTGCCCCGATGACAATGGGTGTCACTGTTATATGTTTCATCCATAGCCATATAGTTTCGATGGCCATGTTGTGATATTTCGTTATTTTTTTCCAGTTCTTTTTCTTTGACTCTGGCGTCTCCTGGTACAACGATATCAATAAATGGTACACTTCGGCCCTCAACAACCGTGATATCTGGTGTGTTATGTTCCAAATGACGATCCGTCTGTATTCGAAAGTCCCACAAGATCTTCACTGTCTCATTTTCGATAATTTTTTCCACTTTGTGCTCCCATGACTTTTCGGATACAGGTATGTCATATTTTTTACATAATGACGAGTGGACTAATTTAGCAACTTGATCATGTCTAACTTTGTAATCAGTTTGTGTGATTTTGCTGCACTCACATATTGAGTGTGAAACAGTTTCAACTTTGTTGTTGCAAAGTCGGAAGTTTGGATTGTCAGTGGATTTTGTATCTTCACTTTCATGGCATTAGTGTTGTTGTTGTTTTTGTTGTTGTTGTTGTTGTTGTTGTTATTATTATTATTGGCATTTGTTGCAAGTCTTAATTCATTCTGAGCCTTAACTTCCCTGACTTCATCCTTGCATACTTGGGCTACTTGCTGGTATTCTGTTGCTATTATATGTCCCTCTTTCCATTTTTTTATACTTGTCCTTTTTTTCCCTCTCAGTTTGTCATAGATCTCTGTGTAACCATGCTAAGAAAATGCTGAAAAAAACATGCATGAGAAAATGTTCCAGAAATAGGCTGAAAAAAATCAAGATAGCAACCACAACAATCACACCATCCATGGGGGGGAGGGGCTTTGATCACTTGGCCATGGTTACCACCTTGGCTTTATTAATCTCCTTGTGTCCACACTAGCAACACTGAGTTTCTGAGCTGCTATGAACAATGTACTTCCTTAATATTGGAGAGGGAGAAGGATTAAAAAGGGGTTAATTTCTGTGTCCCCTGTGATCTTTATTTCCTTAAATTAACTTTGACGTGTTCCTCAACCAGTGGTGGGTTGCCCCTGGTTCGGACCAGTTCTATAGAACCAGTAGTAAAACTGTCAGGAGGCTCCGCCCACTGACCCTGATGTCATGAGAAGCGATCTGCACATGCGCAGAAGCAAGGCGCATGCACGAGCGAAGCGAGTGTGCGTGCATGATCCTGCTGTGAACCGGTAGTAAAGGTAAGTAGAACCCACCCCTGTCCTCAACATACACTTTTCTATTTAAACTTAGGCAACATGACAGATAAAATATATTATTTCATAAAGTCCTCACTCCACCCCATTCACTTTGTTGCCTAACTTTGGGGAAAACGTATCTCTAACTGAAAGAACACTTAATTGCTAAAACAATGAATTCCCTGGAGACTCTTTAGAACATTGTCTTCCGAGTATTAAAACAAAGATTATTTCCATTCTCTCACTTACTTTTCGGTACTTCAGACAAGAATTCCCTTGATTGCACAGTCTTCCGTTTTCCTGCCTGCATACTCTAAATCTATGTCAATGACTTTCTTAAAGTCTATTATGTGCCCAATTTTACTGTTCCACTTTTTATATGAGATTAGCTTGTTTTCTTTTCTAAATTGTTGGTACAATACTGAGTTGGATATAATTTCAGTACTCTGGAATTCTAATAATTGATACCACAGTCATGGCAGCCATGTTGACATTCTAACATCTGCACATACCGCATGGATACCTCTGTCTATGTTTTTGAATGGCAATTCCTCATCCTGCCTTATCATTCACCATGGTGTTGGGGGCTGACGGAAACTGAAGTCCAAAATGTCTGAAGAACAAATTGCATACCCCTCTTGATTAAACTCTCAAGGAACAAAAGGAAAGTGGGAATGAACTTTCATGAAGTTGAATTTAAATAACAAAACAATGTAAACTGAAGCCCTGTTGTTTCCAAAATAAAGGCTAACCATTTATTCTAGGAGCCTTGCTGGCGCAGCAGACTAAACTGCGGTTAAAGTAGCACTTAGCTGCCAGCTGCCTGCAATTACTGTGAGTTCAATTCTCACCAGGCTCAAGATTGACTCAGCCTTCTATCCTTTCGAGGTAGGTAAAATGAGGACCCTGTTTGTGGGGGCAATAAGCTGACTTTGTATAAAATAGAACACCACTTAGGGGGGGCCAAAAAGCCCTACTAAGCAGGTATATACAAAAGTATGAAGGCTATTGCTTAATGCATTGTAAGCCGCCCTGAGTCTCTGGAGAAGGGCGGCATATAAATCGAACTAATAAATAAATAAATAATAAAATAAATAAATTCTTCTGTTTTCCTTAAGGCTCATTCTAACATTCCTTCAAAATCTAGTTATTCCATCTTACCTCAACCTCATTTCTACAAATTATTTCTCAGTACTTTACTGTTTCTCTTTTGTTCATACTTCTTCTTTTGCCAGTTTGAAAAACTACTTCACTTCTGGGCAGCACCTGCCAGTGGGGGAAATCAGAATACATTTTTCATGTTCTTATTTTTCTCCACAAAATCGCTCAAGCAGTTCAAAATACAACCTGTTGCAACAAACATTTGTACAATTCTGCAAATTGTCCATGGAGTTCACTCCCCCCCCCCCGATCACAAACTGTATGCCCTCTCCAATAAAATGGGGCCATTTGCTGTCAAATACTTCTAAAGATGTTGGGCCAAACTTAATATGTCAAGAAATCAAACAAAATGAAAGGGGCATTATCTCAGGTAAAATAAGAACACAAGCTTCTTGTTCTCTTTGCCATAATCGAGAATCTTGGCAGTCTTAGAAAAGATCTCCCAGTATGCCTTTGTCCCTTGATAAGATCTTATTCATTCCTCCATAAAAATGTCCAAGAAGAACATCACATTATGGTGCTTCTGTCATTCTGCAGACTGAGGCATTTGGGGTAAGGCTGCACTGTAAATATTGTGTTTGTCTAAGAAGCATATTAAGGAACTATTAAATAAATCAGAAGTTTCTGACAGCAACTTTTTCAACCAGCATATTTTATTTATGTATTTATTCAAAAAAGGTGCTGCCAGATGCTTTCTGATTTTTTGTCAACTAGACTAGCATTAGCACAAGCACTTAGACTTATATACCGCTTCATAATGCTTTACAACCCTCTCTAAGCGGTTTACAGAGTCAGCCTATTGCCCCCAACAATCTGGGTCCTCATTTTACAGACCTCAGAAGGATGGAAGGCTGAAGAATCCAAGTAATTATAAGAGTATATGTTATCAGTGTTATTGTTATACCAAAGAATGGCAACCACATTAAGATGCACAACAATTACTATGATATTCTAAACAGGAAACCAAACAAGGAGACCGTTAGGCCACTAGGCAACTGAAGTACTAACATGAGACCTTAAAGAGCTCAAGGAAATTTCGGAGAAACGGAAATTATTATTTGCTTTTGTCTTTACTACAGTGGATGTTGGGCTGATGCCTGAGTTTGAGCTGCTAAAGGCAATAAAATGCCCTGATGGATGATGATTAGTTTTATTTTATTGTGCAGATATAAGTCCAGTACAATATTATTTATACATCTGTTTCATATTTGGTAGAAATCTGTCATTTTTTTCCTACAAATCCTGATAATCTTTGTGCTTAACTGCTTGCTTAACAAAATTACATTGTTTCTTATAAAGATGTATTTCTCTATTCTGTTTCTCCAACATTTAAAAAAAAAACCTTTTCAACTAGTTCTTCTTTAGCTACAGTTGAACTGAATTATTATCAAGCATTTTTCAATGCTGAGCAATAATTTGTTTAACTAATGATAGAAAGAATATAAGCCCTTCTCAGTTTTCTGTTTTTCACTCTTATCGCTGAATATATGTAGCAAATCTAACCTTGGAGTGTATTCAGTCTTTTGTTTAGTCAAAAGGCTTATTTCATTAAAAAAATCCTCCCAAAATTTTGAAATATTAATCACATGTAAATCAGAAGTAAAAACATATTTTGTAAATTTCCCATAAATCCTGGATATTTATGTGTCATATATGATATTCCTATTTGGATTAAATGACAATGATTAAAAAAAGTTTAAGAAACAAGTCTTGTACTCAAACAGAAATAACTCTTTTTAGCTATCATAAAGACAATCAATATAATACTATCTGCATGTCTAAAAATTCCGTTGGGCAGCAAACCAAAATGGCGGCTCCGCAGTGAACCCCGAGTTTAGGGAGGCGATGTTTGACATTTTCAGGGGTGTAGGGGGTCAGTTAACCATCTTTTGACCCCCTCCCATTGAGCTGAGGTGTTGCCGACTCGATAGAGCCGTGGATGGAGCCCGAGGAACAGCTGACTGTCGGGGAGGAGGTTAGAGGACTGCGGCATTACCTGGAGGCTTGGCTGCAAAGACGCCCCCGTTGTTGGTGGAGAAGAGGGCAGCATTACAAACGTTAGGATCCCTCAGTTTTTGAGGGATCTGGACACTTCCCCGCTTTTTTCTGAAGCATGGAAGGGGTTTAATGGGCTGAATGGCCTGAAGATCAAGCTTATGGGGAAGGAACTGAGAATTGTCAGTTGGGGGATGACAGTTGGTCTCCCCCTTAACTGTTCCCCCCCCCCTAGTAGGCTTAGGCCTAATACGGCCACTCAGCATAAATTTACAACTTTTGATTGATCTGCAGCCTTATTTGACCATTATTTGACCATCTTGTCCTCCCTGGGTTACCCGGATTATTCAATTATTCAATCATTTATTCCATCCTATGACTACATCTTGCTTTTTTCTGAACTAAGCCTCGGCTATCGCTGGTGTGAGAACGGGAGGAGGCACAGACACCAAGAGTCTTGACTATGGTGGGACGGACCATCTCTCATTTGACCTTATGACTCTGGTTTGGGCCACCTTGAAAGGGTGGCCTTTGAGACTTTTTTCCCCACCATTGAATAGACTTATTATAATCAGAAGACTTCCCATCGTCATGATAGGACGATGATGTCCCGATGTTCTGATGTTTTTAGCATATTGTCTTCTCTTTAACATCTTTTCCTCCCTTATTTAATCTACCTGTTTTTACCATCTCTAACACCCTTTAATAGAAAATGATCCTTCATCACTCTCAGCTCATTACTATTCTTTAATGTATTCAACTGCGGAGCTCCTTGCACTGCGAGACTCCCCCCTCTCGCAGGTTTGGCCCTCTCAACTATCGAGGGCTGCCTCATATTGTCATTGACAACAACGTCACATAAATTGCAACGTCACCATGCGAAGGATGGAAATTAACAGGAGTCATGGGTAGACGTGTGCGGCCCGTAAAGAAAAAGAAGGAATTAACTATGCTCGCTTTGGCGTGGGAAATCTAGAGCTGGTTTTGCTTCTTCTGTGCCAATGTGGTTTATTTGGTAAAGTTACCTACTCTTGGAAAAATAATATCCCAGGAGTTTCTTTTTCTGGATTCACCTGCTGGACAGTTGGCGTGAGGTGCCATGACAGGATGGCTGGGTCTTCAACGTGGCATTGTAGCTTTTGTGGTTGTTAGTTTGCAAAAATTGACCATGGACCCACCTGAGATGGTCTCCCTAGAAGTGGGAGAAACAGCTTACCTTTGATACTGAATTAGAGGCCACTTTTGAAACTTGCGTTTTTTGCTGACAGTAATGCATGGAATTAACAGATTAATAGATCAACTCTGGGGTTTTTTAAATAGATTTTTAGATCCAATTTTAAGGGGATCCGGGAGGAGGGTGGTTTTTAATAATAAAAATGAGACTGGGGGGTCTCTTAAGGATCAGCAGCCATGCCATTTTGACAGTCCCAGCGGGTTGGGGAGGTTGGGAGTCGTAGGAGATGCTCGGAGGAGGGTGGGACAAGCTATACCTGTGATGGTGGGAAGGGGCAGAAGAAATCAAAGTAGGAGTGGGGAGCATCACACCAGATGCATTCGGATGGTAACTTGCTCCCATACCTCCTGCTCACCCTGCTTTCCTGGGAATATGAGAGCGAAGGACCCTGGTTTCCGTCTGATATATGTGAATGCCAGGTCCATGATGAATAAGGCTCTCCTCATACGAGATCTTATTGATGAGGAGGGTGCAGACCTGGCCTGTATCACGGAGACCTGGTTGGGGCAAGAGGGGGGAATCCCTCTCTCTGATTTATGCCCCTCAGGCTTTCATGTCCTGCACCAGCCGTGACACCAGGGAAGAGGCGGAGGGGTGGCAGTAGTTATTAGAGAAAGTCTGAGTCCTAGGGAGGTCACTGTCCCTCAGATAGGCGGGTGTGAGTCTCTTCTATTGAAGTGGGACCCTGGAGTTCAGTCGGGCTTGTTGGTCACATACCTATCTCCCAGCTATGTTGCCATAGCCCTGCCCGCACTGCTTGATGTCTTGTCTGAGGTGGCACTTGAATTCCCCAGCCTTTTAGTTGTGGGAGATTTTAATCTGCCTTCGATTGGTGAGTCATCTGAGACAGTCCGGGAGTTCATGGCCTCCATGGCAGCCATGGACCTGACTCAGGTTATTCAGGGCCCAACTCATAGGGGAGGACACACACTCGACCTGGTTTTTCTCTCTGGGCAGTGGATAAATGGTCATGGTAAGGGGGAACTTTCCATCACTCCCCTGTCATGGACTGACCATTCCCTCTTTAGACTAGACTTTCAATCTGCCAACCCCTGCCGCTGGGAGACGGGACCCATAAAATGGTTCCGCCCTAGGCGCCTGATGGACCCAGAAAGGTTCTTAAAGGAGCTTGGGACATTCCCCACCTCTCAATCCTGCGATTCAGCTGAGGCTCTGGTGGCATCCTGGGAACAGGTGATTACCGATGCCTTGGACAGAATCGCACCTTTGCGGCCTCTAACCCGACGCAGATCCCGGATTTCTCCTTGGTTTTTCATGGAGCTCCGGGAAATGAAACGTCGGAAAAGACGCTTAGAGGAGAGTTGGAGGTCCTCCCGATCAGAATCTGACCAAACACAGTTAAGAACCCATATTAGGTCTTATCTAGTGGCAATGGAAGCGGCGAAATGTCACTACTTCGCCGCCCTCATTACATCTGCAGAAAACTGCCCAGCGGCCCTGTTTCGTGTGACCCGCTTCCTCCTCAATCAGGGAGCGAGGGAAGACCCTTTGCAGGGCAGAGCTGAGGATTTTGTAGTTTCTGCATGATAAAATCGCTCAGATCCGGATCGGATTGGACTCTGACTGGGCAGAATCCAATCGGGAGACTAGGGTGGGTCTTGAGAATAATATCTGGATTGAGTTTGACCCTGTTTCTGTCAAGGAAGTGGACAGGATTGTGGGCAAACTTAGTTCCTCCACTTGCTTATTGGACCCTTGTCCCTCCTGGTTGGTTTCGGCTGCCAGAGAGGTGACTAGAGACTGGATCCAGGCAATTGTCAATGCTTCGTTGAGAGAGGGGAACTTCCCCACTTCTCTTAAGGAGGCGGTGGTTCGACCTCTCCTCAAGAAGCCTTCCCTGGATCCAGACTCACTTAATAACTATCGTCCCGTCTCCAACCTTCGCTTCATCGCAAAGGTTGTTGAGACTGTAGTGGCTCAACAGCTCCCACAATTCCTGGAGGAAATGGAATATCAGGCTTCTGACACAGTCACAGCACGGAAACGGCATTGGTCGCTCTGGTGAATGATCTCTGGCAGGCTCGGGATGGGGGTTGTTCCTGGTCCTACTTGACCTCTCAGCGGCTTTTGATACCAATGACCATGGTATCCTACTGCAGCGATTTGTGGGGTTAGGGGTGGGAGGCACTGTTTTACGGTGGTTTTCCTCCTACCTCTCAGGTCACTTTCAGTTTGTATGGGCGGGAGGGCAGAGATCCACTCCGAGGCCCCTTAATTGTGGGGTGCCTCAGGGGTCGGTTCTCTCCCCCCTGCTCTTTAACATCTATATGAAGCCACTGGGTGAGATCATTCGTGGCTTTGGGGTGAGATATCATCAATATGCTGATGATACCCAATTATACATCTCCACCCCAGACCACCCCACAGATGCCCTTTCCATGATGTCCCGTTGCCTGGAGGAGGTACGGGCCTGGATGGGCAGAAACAGACTCAAACTCAATCCCTCTAAGACTGAGTGGCTGTGGATGCCGGCATCTCGGGTTTCAGAGGCTCCATCACTTTTGATAGATGGGGAAAAACTTGCACCCGTTGATAGGGCTCGCAACTTGGGTGTCCTCCTGGATGTTCGGCTATCCCTAGAAGACCATCTAACGGCCGTGACCAGGGGGGCCTTCGCACAGGCTCGCCTGGTGCGCCAGTTGCGCCCTTTCCTGGATAGAGATGACCTTCGCACAGTCACTCATGCCCTGGTTATTTCCCGCTTGGATTACTGCAATTCCCTCTACATGGGCCTGCCCCTGAGATGCACCCGGAGACTCCAGCTGATCCAGAATGCAGCTGCATGGGTTGTTATGGGAGCTCCTCGTTACTCCCATATAACACCCCTCCTGCGTGAGCTGCACTGGTTACCAGTGGTTCTCCGGGTCCGCTTCAAGGTGCTAGTCCTCACCTATAAGGCCCTTCATGACTTAGGTCCGGGATATTTGCATGACCTTCTCCTCTCACCGTCCTGTTTGCTCACATAGGGCCGCTCTCCTCAGGGTTCCTACAGCGAGCCAATGTCACCTTGCTGTGCCTAGGGGTAGGGCGTTCTCTGTGGGTGCTCCCACCCTCTGGAATGAATTACCTACTGAGCTCCGGACGGCTCCTGATCTCCGCTCCTTCCGTCGGGACTTGAAGACTTGGCTTTTCAAACAAATAGGCTGAGACTGATTCCGGGCTTTATTATTTACTACTAATTAATTATTTGGATTAAATTATGATTTTATTGTACTTGTTTCTTAACTTGTGTTCGCCACCCTAAGTCCTTTGGGAGAATGGTGGCATATAAATACATGTAATAAATAAATAAATAAATATCCAGATTTCCCACACTTCTTCCAAAGAGAAATAAAGTTATCTGCTTCTTTTCTAGTATCTATACATCTTAGAAACCATGCCATTCTACAAGGCTCCTTCATAAAAAGAAAGAAAGAAAGAAAGAAAGAAAGAAAGAAAGAAAGAAAGAAAGAAAGAAAGAAAGTTAGTTTATTAAAATAATCAGCACTGTCAATATTTTGCCAAGTTTTCCAAATTAAAGAAATAGTGTGAGCTGATGTGCTCCTTGAAAAATGTAACTTCAAATATTGTAATTCTTTTCTTACATAAACTATTGCTACTGTTCTTAAGGATCAGGACTCCTTATGCACAGTCACCCATGCCCTCGTCATGTCTCGCCTGGACTACTGCAACGCTCTCTACATGGGGCTCCCCTTGGGGAGCACCCAGAGGCTCCAACTGGTCCAGAATGCGGCCGCGCGTGTGATTATGGGAGCGACGTGGCGCTCCCATGTAACACCTCTCCTGCACGAGCTGCACTGCCTCCTGGTGGTCTTCTGGGTGCGCTTTAAGGTGTTGGTTTTCATCTTTAAAGCGCTCCATGGCTTAGGGCCAGGGTACTTACGAGACCGCCTGCTGCTACCGATAATCTCCCACCGGCCAATACGCTCTCACAGAGAGGGCCTCCTCAGGGTGCCATCGGTCAAGCAATGTCGGCTGACGGCCCCCAGGGGGAAAGCCTTCTCTGTGGGGGCATCCGCCCTGTGGAATGAGCTACCCCCGGAATACGACTGATCCCAGATCTCCGTACCTTCCGTAAGGCCCTGAAGACTTATTTATTCCAGCAAGCCGGCCTAGCCTAAATGGTTTTTAATGGGATTTTTAAATTTTATAGACTTGGGGTTTTAAATTGGGAGGCCAATTGATTTAATCTCTTTTAATTATCTTAACTTTTGAATTGTATGTATTTTAATTTTGGCTGTTCACCGCCCTGAGTCCCTTTTAGGAGAAGGGCGGTATACAAATTAAATAAAAATAAATAAAAATAAAATAAATAGTTAATTAATCAATTCCAGTTTTCTCTGCTTGATCATTTATTACCTAATATATTTACAGGTAGGGTCTGAAATACATTATGTACGTCAGCATTGGAAGGATATTGATTTGAGGTACCATCATTCAGTCTAGGTTACAGTGACTCACTTAACAACTGTGGGAAGAAAGATCATAAAATGGGGAAAAACTCACTTAAGAAATGTCTAATTTATAACAAAAAAATTGGGTTTAATTGTGGTCGTAAGTCGAGGACTACCTGTATATAAGAAGATTTTTATACTTAATAGAATACATGGACAGCAAGACATTTTCCTCTCACACAGGTTGTGGAATCATCTATTAAACTGAAATACAAGGAAATCTGGGACTGATAAAAAGAGGTGCTATGCCTTCATAATAAAGCAAATAGCAGATTGGAAAAGACCTGTGATTCTGAAAAGATCTGCTCTAGCTTCTTTCTCTGTAAGATGGCTTTAGCTTGTAAATCAATCAATCAATTTTCTCCCTGGCAAATAAAATGATTTCTCCAGTTAAACTGGGCATTCAATCCATACAGGTAACACAACCTTAGCCAATAACATCAAAAAACCTGCAGAGAAACCTCAGTATCACAGCCTTCAGACTAAAACACTCAAATGTACTTCACACACACACACACACATCCAAATAACAGGCAAGCCTGTTGTTTCTAAGACATATTTGGACAGCTCTTGGGTCTGCACCCTATTACATCATTTGTATCATAACTGTATAGCAATACAAATTATATAAGTGGCGACAAATGAGATACTGTTTTTTTTCCATCTGTAAGACGCCCCCATGTATAAGACACCCAGCCACCCCCCCTTTTCTTACCCAAAATTCAGAAATCAGATGAAAACTGTTTCAGGTGGCGGGGGCAGGGCCTGCGCATAAGGCGGCAGCGATGCCAGGGCCAAAGCGTCAGCGGAACACCAGAGGGTCTGGGTGGGTGCTGAAGTGAGCGGGCTTCCTGCCTGCAACGCCCATGCAGGCTGCCCCTTCCCAGCCAGAGCTGCCACCGTGTTTAAGTGCCAGTAGATGCCTGCTTTCTCTCCGGTGGGCCTGGGCAACTGCTGGAGAGAGATAGGCCCATTTCAGTGCCTGGCGCCCAGATGCCCTCACTTTGGAATTGATTGATTGAACTTTTTTTTTTTTTAGTCCCACCAACTTTCTTCCGTGCACATGATGGCGAGAAATGTGATGGAGAAAGTGACAGAGCTGGAAATCGGGTAGCCAAAGAAATATTTGGGGGAAGCGAGGGCATCTGGGTTGTGGTGGGTGGGCCAAGCTCCACAGCGTGGCACTGTGCTGCAATGGAGAAACAGGAAATGGAGCAGCCAGTGTGAGGGAAGGAGCAGGTCGCTTTCTCTCTTTCTTCTTCCTGCTCCTCCTCCTTCCCTCGTGCCAGCTGCTCCATTTCCCATTTGTCCATTGCAGCATAGCGCCCAGGATGCACTTTGATAGCAGTGATGGTGGTAATTTAACAACCGGTTCGCCCAGGGTCAGCTATTGGTTCTCCTCTCAGCTCCCCCATGTATAAAACGCCCCTCCATTTTTTTGGAAATATTTTTAAGAAAAAGTACCAACTCATACATGGAAAAATATGGCATATTCAAGTTTCATGGATATTGGGGTGGGGTGAAAATTAGATCTTGCCCTGAACTGAGATATAAGTGCTTATCAATAACGTTATTTGTAGGTGGTGGGCAGAGAATCAACAGGGAGCAAATGATAAAAAGTGGTGTTGTTCTAATGTGATGCAAACTCCACTTCTTTTCTGTATGTGTCAGGTCAATGAACAAAAGGGGAACATCTTGCACCCCTTTGCTTTTTTTTTTTTTAACCAGAGAACTATTTCGCAGACCTTGCTGCACATGATATCAAAATACTATTGTTGATACTCATACTATAGATTTCCAGTTGGATAAAAACTAACTTTGAGAAGTACTTTCTAATAACTGCACTGTCTGTGCATAGTCTGAGCCAGAAATACTTCTTTATTCTGAGAACCTGGTACAGATTTGACTCTTGTGTCTCTTGATGCAAATGGAAACCAAAAAAAGGGGGAACAGGCACAACCATTTCATATACTTGTGCAAGTTCTTGATTATCAGAAAAGAAATCTTTGGAATGTCTATAGAAAAATTTGACCTTCCGGTAAGGATAATTTTAACCTTACAAATATTCCACCAACATTCCCAGATTGACTAATGCTTCTAACAATGAATCATTTCTCTTTTCCTTTAGAAATATTTTTAGGAAATGTTTACACAAAAGGTATACTGTAGCCAGAGAAAACCATGACAGAATGAGTAACATGCAAGAGAAACCAAGTGTGGCTATATCATGGAGAAATCTCATTTGTTGCACAGCAGAAGAGAGAACAAGAATACCGCTCATTTAAATAGAATTGAAATCAGATATATGCAAATTTTGGTATAAAACTATGATGGGGGAGGGGGAGGACACAGAAAAAGAAAGTTAACTGAAGAGTCATTAATGACGAAGGCTTTGATGGCGGATAGCACACTTGCTACCTTGTATGCCCCTATCTATGATTTTTGTCTATTTACATACACACTTAGAGATATAACAAAGAGCATTAGTGGTCCTGAAAGATGAAGACATTTATTATTGCATAATCACTTTGCTCATTTTTTTATGCTGCAGTGGGTAGCTTGATGAAGGGCACATATCTTTGCACAGTTCCCAGTCTGGTATGCATGATAATCTATCAAACAATGCCCACATGACTTGACTTTATCCAATTAGTTAGTCACCCAGGAAATCAATGTGGACAAATCTGACCTCAAGAATAGCAATATCCCAAAAATGGGAGGGGCTTATATTTCTCTAGCACTGAAATCAACATGGCCACTTTTAAGAAAGAAATGGGGAAGATCCATTTCACCAAGAAACGATTGAGCTCTTTTTCACAATATTTAATACCAGTTCTCATGGATTACAGAGACATAGGGGGAAAATCAAGTTCTTAATGTTTCAGGTGCTCCACTTGTTTTTGTTTGTTTGTTTTTGTATTTGCTGTGAAAGCCAAACAGCAACTGAAAATGTGTGTTTTTGTATGTGGCTGGGGAATTCTGGGAGTTGAAGTCCACACACCTTAAAGCTGTCAAGGTTAATTCTCCAACAAACCTGTGTCGCCCCCCCCCCCCAGAAAATAAACCTGATTAGAGTCACCATCTAAAAAAACATTTTATCTGCCAGAAAAACTGCGTGAAGGAACTTTTGCAGATTCAGGAATCAAGATCCGATTCAGTAGTCATACTGCAAAAGTGATCATGTGATGGGCAAATATTTAAAAAAAAAACCCACCCACCAACCCTATACTAGAGAAACTTGTAACACAGTAGAAGAACCTGAGGGAAAATGAACTATAGAAAAAAAAAATGGTGCTAGAAAACCAGTTTGGTGAATGAATCATCTGCCAGGACTATAAATGGAATCCAAGAAAAGTGATAAGGAATTTGTCCAGCTAGGATTGCTTCTCATCTCCTAATGCATTTCTGTTTACTTACATGATGTACATGATGTACATGGAATTCCTTCTTCCCTCAGCCAAATGTCCCTGTGGTAATGGAAGTCCCTTAGCCTCTGATGGGTTTTCCCAAGCAGGGGCCTTCCAAATAAGAGAGGTTTCAACTCAAACCACCCTCAACCGGAAACAGCAATTGGCTCTCAGTGGCGGACATTGGCGCCTAGCACTCTGGAAAACCACAGGGGAAGTCCCTTAGATTACACCGTAACTATACACAAGGATTTACACTGAATTTCCTGTAACAGTATAGCTCCACCATGTGGCAAACCTATGCAAGACAAATGAAAATTACACCGTAAGATTCTCTTGTTCATTGCTCTTATTAGGACCCTGCCACCCTGTGGCTTCAAAGGGAAAAAGCCAGTTTGGAGCATGAAAGGGCCCTACAGCTTTGCTTTTCCTGGAAAAAAGTGTTTCCTGGTTTAAAGTGTGACATGATACTGGAGAAGATGGAAACTGCAAATTTTCTCCATCTATACTTGATGTGGAAAAGTGACCTCTGGCTGTTCCTTGACCAAGAAGGAGCTGATACCACAAATAATTAATATGAATTACCATCTTGCATATTAAAGCAGCCTCTTTTTTTCTTTAAATGTTTTTTCTATCAGTGATAGATTTCAATCAGTTGATCCATTTCTCTCTCCACTTCTGAGCCAGTTCTGGTTACAGGCTATGGTTCTTCATAATTGGCAGATAGCAACCCCTCCCCAAAGTTTTTCTGATTTAGAGTCTTTCAATGGCAATGCAAGGAAGAGTCATCGGGGCTGAAAGCTGAGCCTAGAATGGATTGTTTCATGTATTAGAAGGTTACAGCGCATATCCCAACCCAAACTTCCTTTTTCAGTGATGGAACTTATTTGACAATTTAATTGGGCTTCATGTTTAATATTTGTATGTGCCCTGAGACCGTGACACAATCAGGAATGGCAAACCTGACCTGCCCCAGTCCTATTTTGGAACTACTCAATTATGGGCAGCACAAATGCTCCATTTTTAAGAGCCGAAAATAAAAGCTATAAAACATGTTTGTTTATCTATTTATCAAATTTCTACACGGCCCATCTCATCTAAATGATTCTGGTGGGGTTTACAAACTGTAATGCTGTTGAGCTTCTGTTAGAATTTGATCTCCTCCTTTGCCTTAAATCAGGGATGTCCAACCTTGGCATCTTTAAGAGTTGTGGACTCCAACTCCCAGAATTCCCCAACCAGCATGGTTGCCAAGGCTGGACATCCTTGCCTTAAAGGATCTCCCCCCCACCCCCCAAAAAAATGCCCACCTGGAGATTTCATCCCATCATTGGTATTCCATTGATCCTTGAGGTAACACTCTGGCCTTCAATTATTTAAAACAGGGGTTCCCAACCCCCAGACCATGGCCCACGACAGGGCCACGGCCCATTTGGAACCTGGCTGCGCAACCACTGGTGGAGCAGGCACATGTGCAGGGCTCCACTTATGTGAGCGGCAGACGCACATGCCCGCCACTTGTGCAAATGGAGTTGCATGACCTCACAGGCACACCTGCTGTTCACACAGAACCATCCCCTTTCCCCCTCCCCCACCGGTCCACCAAGCTGGAAAGGTTGGGGATCACTGATTTAAAAGCATCAAAGGAATTTCCTCCCCGGATAAGTGATTTGTCCTAGATTAGCCTGACCAAATTGCTTTCCTCTTCTCCAGGGGACACTCAGACACACCTCACAAACCTCCCATTGCCAAAAAAAGTCTGCATCACTGATACATTTCTGCAATTTGAGTAAGCCTTTTTTTTTACAAGCAGAGCCTTCCGTTGCAAAGAAAAGTACAGACTTCCACAAGTCCAAAATCTTTTAAAATAAAGTATTTTTATTGATAGAAGCAAAATGGGGAAAAAAACCATCCATAAATGCAAACAATTCAAAAATAGATAGTGATAATTTCTACTTTCACTTTTCTGGTATTTTGCATAAGATTGCAGCCAAAGGCTAAGATTATTTCAATGAAAGATGTGAAATGTTGTAAACTTTACTTATTAATTGACACAAGGCAGCCTGTATGAGCTGCAGCAGAGCAAAAGGGAGAAGGGACAAAGTAGATCTGTTTGGAAAATGTAGACAACTCACTTTTTATAATATATTGAATAAAGCAGTCTAAATCCAATAGAGAATTAGAAATATGTAATGGGTTAATTTGCCTACATTATTCAATTTTGATAACTCTTTGATGCTCAGCTCTAAGAACTAGAAACATTTGCCCCTATTTCCAACTGCAAACACTCAGGTAGCTGAATCTCCTATCTCATATAGATATCCAACTTCTTGCTTTGTTTTGGCACACGTTCCAATTCCTATAACAGCCCTCAACTGCTCATAGGAACATTTTCTGGTTTCAGCAGTAGTTGAATGTAGACCAGGCACCGTGGAGGAGATTATCCAAATTCTGCCTCTGCTGCTGTGTAGAGTTGTGAATGAGAACTAAGATTGCTTCTCATTCTGGCTTCTGTTGTAGCTCGAAACAGATCCCCTGCAAATTCTGCCTCTTCATCCCAAAGGAATCCCAATCTGCCCTCTCTTAAAGTGGACGTGTTCGGCAAAAGTAAACGACACCACCAATGATGATTGCACCCAATACTAACATTGTTATCACTGGAGCTATAACCCAGTTGCGAGACTTCCCTGAAATAGAACATAAGAGATGGCTTGGACCTTGTTATAAAAGAGCTTGCCAACTTTCTAAAAGTGTGTAAGTGCACTTTGCTATTTTGTTGATATTTCTCTAACCAGTTCAACCAAAACCCCATTTCATTCTTTGACTGAGGAAACCACAGAGTTGGTGAGATTGCTATCTCCAACCTCTGTGGTAATATTTCTCCTGCTCCTCTTCAGTATTATCACACACACGCGCACACAGACACATCCATTGTCCCCACCATCTATCAATTTGCAAGTCAAATGTTTAGTTGAAAATATTAAATGTGGATATAAATAAAAGAAGGAAAAATGTGCAAATCTGAAAATAAAAACATTCATCTTACCTTCAAAGACGATGTCAATCTGTGCTGAATTCTTGCCATAGATATTATGTATTAGGCAACGGTAAGTCCCATTGTGGAACTCCTTTGCTGAATTAATTGTTACAGTCCTGTTGCTATTTGAGAATTCCACATTAACTTTGGAGGGAAGTTCCCAGGAATATTCTGGATTGGGTTTTCCTGTAGCATTACATGTCACCACAATTTTTGCATCCACTTTATAAGTTACATGAGTAGCCGATATGCTGACATTATAAGGGCTAGCTGCAAAAAGAAATGAACAAGGTGAGTCCTGTCTAACATTTCATGTAGAGCATTGATTGACAGCCCAGAAATGCAAACAAGCAAGACTGGTCCATTTCTCTGTCCGCTCTTCAGGCACCACTTTCCTATCAGGTATTTTGTGTTATTTTCTGTTCTGTTAATAAGGATTTGTCATTAAAAAATCTGAGGAATGAACACTGTTTAGTAAAGGGCATATACTATAGATGCAAAGAATAGCTGAGAGCACTAAACATTTATTTACATTCACTGCGAAATATCCCATATGCTCACAATATGCTTCTCTCTCAGCATGTCGTGAACCGATCATGTCATTGCGTTGTTCCATGATCAGTTCATGAAGCACGTTACGATTGATAGCCTCTGAACAATGAAACATGGGCTACTAGAGGAGGTATTTTTATAATGAAAGTAGTAGAGGAAAAGGAACACTAGCCAGACTTCAATACTAATAATACATTTTGTAATTCCAATAAACCAGGTAGGTGGTTGGCCTACATGTTGAGGAAAAAACAGAAAGCACGAGTCATTAGTAAAATAGAATATAGAGGTAAGGAAGTTTACCAACAGAATATGATTAAAAAGGCTTTTTTGGAATTTTATACAAAGTTATATGCTAGTGACTCAATACAAGGTATAGATATAGATAGATATTTAAAGGAAGGGAATATTTTGGAATTAACGTTGGAACAGAAGGAAGGATTGAATCAACCAATAACTTCTGAGGAGATTGTTGCGGCAATTAAGCAGTTAAAAATAGGGAAAGCTCCAGGAACAGATTGACTAACAGCTTTTTATTATAAGAACTTACAGCTTGAAATGGTAGAGCCGCTTAGAACTCTGTTTTGTAAAATTCAATCAGGGGGAGGAGTTCCACCCTCTTGGAGAACAGCTTTTGTTTCATTGATTCCGAAGGAAGACCAAAACTGTATCAAACCTGAAAATTTTAGGCCAATTTCACTTTTGAACACGGATTATAAAATTTTTGCTAAGATACTAGCGAATAGATTAATGCCAGTTATGCAACAAATTATTCACAATGACCAATCAGGCTTTATAAAAGGGAGACAGATGAAATACAATGTTAGGCAAATTATAAACTTATTGGAATATTTGGAGAAAAATAATCAGGTCCCCGCAGCGTTTATATTCTTGGATGCAGAGAAAGCATTTGATCAATTGAACTGGCAATTTCTGTTTAAAATAATAGAAAAAATGCACTTTGGGGAGTATTTCATACATTCAATTAGAGCAATATATCAGGAACAAACAGCACAAATAATAATTAATGGAGGTTTAACAGATGTGTTTAAAATTGAGAAAGGTACAAGGCAGGGCTGTCCCTTATCGCCATTGTTGTTTATTTTAACTTTAGAAGTTTTGTTGAATAAGCTACGTGATTTTGACAAAATAAAAGGAATTGTAATTAGACAGCAGGATTATAGACTAAGGGCGTTTGCAGACGACCTGGTTCTTACTTTATCTCAACCTATAGAAGCGGCTTCCTATATGCTGGATATAGTAGCTCAATATGGTAACGTATCTGGATTTAAAGTAAATCTACACAAGACAAAGATGATAACTAAAAATTTGTCTATAACTCAAAGAGAAGATTTAGGGAGAATAATGGGGTTTGAAGTAGTTAAGTAGTTAAAAAGTATATATTGCAGCCTCAAATACGAAATTGTATAAAAATAATTATGAAATTCTTTGGCAAAAAATACAGAAAGAAATGGCAAAATGGAAAAAGTTACAACTATCACTACTTGGAAGGATAGCAGCAATAAAAATGAATGTACTACCTAGGTTTTTATTTTTGTTCCAAATGATACCAGTGCTTAAAAAAGATGGAAATCTGATGGAATGGCAGAAAGGGGTTAATACGTTTATTTGGGCTGGGAAGAAACCAAGAGTGAAACTGAAAATTATACAGGATATACGTGAGAGAGGAGGTCTTAAAATGCCTAACTTAAGATTGTATTATGAAGCAGCAGCTTTATCACAAATTAGTGATTGGTTTAACTTAACTGAAGAAAGAATGTTAAACATAGAAGGTTATGATTTGTTATATGGATGGCATGCTTATTTGTTGTATGAAAAAAAAGTGGATAAAGTGTTTAAGGGTCATATACTCAGAAAAGCATTTTGGGCACAAAACTTTCAGGAACCAGTGATGATGGAAATGTGGGAAAAGATTTGGGTCAGAAATGTTAAATTTACGCAAGCACAAAATCTGAGAGAGAATTTTTATAAAATGTTTTATAGATGGCACTTAGATCCTAAAAAATTATCATGTATGTACTCGAACTTGCAAGCTAAATGTTGGAGATGTGAATGTAATGATGCAACCTATTATCATATATGGTGGACCTGTAAGAAAATCAAGGCATTTTGGATAAAAATTTGGTGGGTGATGCAGAACATTTTGAAAAGAAGGTTGAAATTTACTCCTCAATTGTTTCTATTGGGTATAATTACGGACTGTACAGTTTCAGACTAAACTGATTTTGAACTTAATATCAGCAGCTAGGCTGCTGGTAGCTCAATATTGGAAGAAGGACTCTTTGCCTACTATTGAAGAGTGGATATTGAAAGTAACAAACCTAGCAGAAATGGCGAAAATCTCAGCGTATTTGAAGGACCACACGCAAGAAAGATATGTATCGGAATGGAGAAGATGGATTGATTATATTCAAAATAAGTATCAGACAAGAAAATATCAAATAGCTTATGAATGAATGTTAGTATTAGAAGTATTTGGTTATCTATAGTGGAGTTAAGATTTCGGGGGGGAGGTAGTACTTTGAGGATAAGTAGATTAATCTAGTTTATGTTTGATTAAATGAAATACCTTGTATTTTGCTCTGGGAAGTCTGGGGGGGAGGGTGGGATGAAGGAGGGAAAGGGTGGGGGGAACATCGGGGAAAATTGTTTTTGTATTTCTTTTTTGTAAAACTTTTCAATAAAAAAAAATACTAATAATGTTCCTCCTGCTATGGATCTTTGGATAGTGAGAATCCCAAGTTCATAAAAAATAATTGTTACACTTGAAAAACAACTCTAGTAATAAATGACAGGCCAGAAGATCTATGCAGTGTAGCACTATTATTACCCAGTTGTTAGGGAAGGCAAGGTGTACTAGAACGTATCCAAAGCAAAACATTTGGGTGTGATCCTAAGAGCATTGGACAAAAGAACCCATAGTTTTGACATAAAGTGCAAGCATGGACAAACTATAAAGCTGGCTTCATGTTCTCTGGGCCAAATTATACGAGTCAAGCGGAAGAGAAGATCTCAGCCTGCTACATCCTATTCTCACTTGACTGTTGAACTCCAGGAATTAAACCAAGAGGTTTCCCTGCAGCTAAGCCTCCCCAGCAAGTCAACTATGGCAAGGATGGCAAGTTATTATCCAGTGTAAATAATGTGGCAAGAGCATCCTTGCCCTGAGGATACATTGTCATTCCATGTATAGTTAAAGAGTTTCTACAGAAACCTGTGGTGCTTCTGAAATCTTCACACTCATTTATCTGGTCACCAGTGGGACAAAAATTATTTTCCTGCCACAAGAGGGAAATAGACTTCACCGTTCTTTGTGAGAAAGAAGGGAAAGAAAGGTGGGTTTGATGTGACTGCTTAAATGCTGCTCTCGCTATCAAGGACAAGCCCTAGATTTTCCAAGCTAGAACAAATTGCCAGAGAGAAACAAGACATCTAATAACAAATACTGTAACTACCCCTAACCTGAAGGGGAAAAAAATAGTTAACCTGCCATGCAATAAATGCAACTTACCCACAACCTTCAGAGTTTGATTTGCATTTTTTCTCAGCACTTGTGAACCCAACAGAAGGTTGGCCTGACAGAGGATCTCAGCCCCGTCATCGTGCTCTAAATTAGGCACAAAATTATACTCCACAGATGGTTTTCCATGGCTGCTGTTCAGAATTTTACCATCTCTGCTCAGAGAAATGTTGCTGTGAGATGGGATGGAGCCCCGCACCTTCAGGCTAGAAATGTTGCACACGATTTTTTCCAAGTGATCATTCAGAACTTCAGAAACTGGATATATAACTGGAGTAGAGAATTCTAGATTTGGAATGACAAAAGATAGCGATGACCAGTAGTTGGAAAGATAAGTTAGCGCTTCAAAGAGCTAGGCAATCTTGGCCTCCTGGAGGTAGTAAAACCATCAAGAATTATATGTAGTTGTTATTATTAACATGTTGTTTCCAGACATTGTAAAAGCCTAGCACTGATGATATTACGGTACCTAGTTAGGGTAATAAAACGTCTGCAAGAAAACAATCAAGCTCAGAGAGCACCAAGGACCCCTCATTGTAAAAGCCTCCCTAAATTGTCTATGAAAGAGATATGGATGATACACAAAATCTAAAGTGGAGAAAGTTATTCAGCTTCCTTAATTAGCACCAAGCATGATCCTTGGATTTATCTCATCAAGGTGTTCAGCTGCAATGCATTGGAATAACCAGTGGACTATGCTGCCAGATCACCCCTGTTTTTCCTTGCACTCTGCAATTGCTTCTCATTGCTCAAAGGACCATATCATATTCTTTCTATAACCCTGGAGGTGATTATCCAGATCCCTGAAATGTCCTTTTGTATCCCTTCCTTACTGTGCTATCAAAGGGATGGAATGTTGGTTTGGTACCAACATTTAAAGGCAATTTTTAATTTTTCCTTTCCCTTAATGAATGGGCATGAAAGAGAAGAGAGATACTATGGTGCTGTATTTAATAGGGATTTCCCCTCCAAACTAATCTTATAACCCAGTGAGTCAGAGAGAAGCCAGCTTGAGTCTCTTTCTAACACTACCTCCCTTCCCGGGACTCAAGGAAAGCTGCTGCCCTTTTTTGTTGTTGTGGTCGCTTCTGAATATTTCTCCCAAGCCTATCTCCATGACTCTCTATGGCTACTAGAATATCAGTGTATGAATGGTAAAAAGAAAGGTAGCATTTTCCATATTAGAACACAATCACATACTCCTCAATTACATATGACGTCTTGAATTTGGTGCAAGGAAAAGCAGGCTGTACAGAGGAGATGCTTTGTGGTGTGTAAAACTGAAAAGTAACATTGACAGCTGAACATGAGAATTAAAAATGGAAGGGAAGGGCATATTAACCTTTTGGTGGACATTTTTGTGTATCTTCCAACAGTGCGAGATAAAAAGTGGATCATTTTGTTGTGGTAGTTCTATTGTTTCGGGAGGGGTTTTTTAACTTGTAAGCTTCCCAGAGGATGGGCAGATATGTAAATTTAAATAAATAAATGATCAAGATTCAAGAAGAAGACCTGTCCTCCTATCATATTTTTCCCAGACTGCACCCTGTAAAATTTAACAATTTGCAAAATGATTTATAGAATCACATGTAATAGGAAATTCTGCTCTTGAATAGGTAGGATGATATGCATAGGTGAGTGTGTGGGGGGGGGAGGAAGAAAGATTTTTAAAATGTTAATTTTTTTTCTGATGTATCTTGATACTATGACTGGATCAGTTTCATTTATGAGAAGAATTAAATATTTTTCCACACACCATTTAATCGTGACTATGGCAGTTGCACCAAGATTTGACCTGAAGAGTAACATTATTATGAGAAACAAACCATGCTTGTGCATGTAGACTCCCTTAGTCTTGGAACAATGGAAACAATCTGGCCATCATCATGGAGGCCTGAGTTCAGCTGCAAGGGTGGGAAGATATGTCCCAGGATGTGGCAATATACTTTTTTGAGCATGCAGACCAGTCCATTTGGGATGCAAACTAGAGGTTGGTTTCAGCAGGTTCTGACCAGTTCTGGAGAACTGATAGCAGAAATTTTGAGTAGTTCAGAGAACCGGTAATAAAAATTCTGACTGGCCCTGCCCCCATCTATTCTCTGCCTCCCAAGTCCCAGCTGATCGGGAGGAAATGGGGATTTTGCAGTAACCTTCCCCTGCCACACCCACCAAGCCATGCCATGCCCACCAAGCCACACCCACAGAACCGGCAGTAAAAACATTTGAAACCCATCACTGATGCAGACAGTATATCACAGGCATTCTCACAATTCGTGACTGTCATGATAGAGGGGGACCTGCTTCTCCACAAAATAGGCACTATCTTACGCTCCCTGTAAAACCACCTCTTTACTAAAAGTTAAAGTGGAAAGTTGCTTCCTCATATCTGCTCTGCTCCCCCAGCATGCTCTTAATCATCCCAGATTATTATTATTATTATTTTGTGGGGGGCAAGACAGTTGGATCCACTTCTAAATAAAGCACAACAGTGCAACCTTCCTCTATTTTAAATCAGTAATAATGCCATCAGGACTTATGTGGAGCCCATAGATGCTTCTTCTTGGAAATAAGGATACTGCCAGAAGCTGCTGCTTTCCTCTGGAGTTTCCAGTTTCCTGTTTCCTTATGCAATAGGGAGGACAATTCAATATAGACAAGTTTGTTGCCATGGGTGTGGTGATCCTATGAACTGGATGATGGGTTTATATTAATCAGGATTAATAGCTTATTCCCAGTTAGGGGAAGAGGAAGCGGAAATGGAAGGGTTGTGATTATTTGTCTGAAATAACTGATTAATTTTTGGCTTGATGCCTAGAGATACATATAAGTTAGATGTAGAATAAAATATAGGTTGGTACAAGAGATATCCATCAGGGACCTTTTTCCTGGTATTAATTGCAGGGATGGGAAATTGCATTGTCTAAGATCTAATATCCCTGTTTTTGGAACAATATGTTCTGCTTGTGTCTGAGTTAGAAAACTAAGGTAGCAAATTCATTTTAGATTATGATTCAAATTCCAAATATACACGTGTGCATTGTTATGGTTATATTTTTATAAGAAACAACCTCACAGAGAGGTAAAATGTATGCTTATATGGTTCATGCTACCTTGGTTTAAATTCATCTTTTCTGAATAGCTTACAAAACCAACCTAAAAAGAAGATAAACTGATTCTTGTTTCATTTCCAAGACATATAAATGCTTACTGAATACAATCTTGAACTGGGACAAGCAAAATGCTGAATATGTATGATAATCAAACCCTGCATTCAGGTTACATCACATACTATGCCAAAAAGAAAAAAGAAAGAAAGAGCTAGGAAAAATTAGTTTTAGATCTATTGGAGGTAGAGAAAAATCATATTTCTATTATGTATACCAATAAAGGTAAAGATAAAGGTTCCCCCGCACATGTGTGCTAGTCATTTCTGGCTTTAGGGGCGATGCTCATCTCCATTTCTAAGTCAAAGAGCCATCTCCGTGGTCATGTAGCCTGCATGACTCAACGCTGAAGGCATACTGAGCGCTGTCACCTTCCCACCTATTTTTCTACTTGCATTTTTTACGTGGTTTCGAACTGCTAGGTTGGCAGAAGCTGGGACAAGTAATGGGAGCTCACCCCGTTACGCGGCACTAGGGATTCAAACCACTGAACTGCTGGCCTTCTGATCAACAAGGTCAGTGTCTTAGCCACTGAACCACCGCATCCCCTCATATACCAATAAACCTACTTTAATACTACAACAGAAGTAGAAAATTAAATTGCTGTATAATCAAGCAGAAAGGCGTTAAAACTGTGTTTTGATGGTTGGCCTGGGGCCCTGATAGGGGCACTCTATGTTGGAGCTGGCTGGTGGACTAACAGAAAAGATGGTACTACCATATCAAATTTGCCTTTTAATATTTTAATATTTATAATTTTAATTGTAAGCTGCCCAGAGTCACTTTGCAGAGAGAGATGGATGCCATGTTTAATTCAATAAAGAAATTGCAATATATTTTTCCCTCATCTTTTGACTTTTTCTGTTTCATGACAGCATCTTAACAGCCACTTGGATTGGGGATGTGAGAGCACATCTGGAGAGTATGAAGCTGTTACAGGAAAGTCCTAGGGAAGTAGGAAGCACGAGAAATTCAAAGTAATTCTGCCCTCATTGGGGGAGGAGTAGGTTGAAATAGAGAGAGGCTTTGGCATATTTTCAGTTTCTGTTGGAATTTTCCTAATTGCATAATAGTACTTTTGAAAACTAACATCCCATGACCTTGTCTATCTTGAAGGCTGATTAAGGTCTTCCCTATAAAGGTCATTCTCCATGTTCTCAACAGACTTTCAAATTTTCCAGTGTCCACCAGCCCAAAAGAGATTCATGATCTTGATGCTAAGCCTTAGAATATAGCGGTCAGAAACTCTGGAAATTGTCACCCCAAAGTATCTGAAGGTCACTCGGTGGGAACTGCATGGCCTTTGAAGTGTCAGTTTACACCTAGAGCAGAAGTACAATGGATCACCAGAAAGGCAGAATCCAATATTGGAAGAAATATCCATTTGGTTCAGTTCCAAGCCGGGAGAATGACACTGGAAACATGGAGGTTGATTGGAAAGATGGTTTAATGATGAAGCAGAAGCACATGGATGGTTCTGGTGCAGCTAACCACATAGAGTTGAAAGTGAGGGGTATTTATACCTTCTCTTGGGCTTTGAACTTGAGCTTCCTGTTCCTGTTCAACAACATGTATTCTATTGGCTGTTGTCAGACTCCCATGGGGCCATGTAAGGGTCAAATTTGTCTGAGCTAAGCTTGATTGAAGTTTGCTAGGTAATGCAATGTCCTTAGGAGGTTGTGCAATGTAGTGAGCTCTGCTGCTAGATGCTAGTGGGTTAATCCTATTATGTCCTGAAGGGTCATGTCTTAATCCCATCATCCTGGAACTGATTTGTTTTGTAGATAGGCTGGCCCAATCTGTCTCAATGGGCACAAAATATCTGCTGGGAGCAGGGAGCTGGGGCTCTGAGTTTCTGTCCCCCTTAAGATTTCTATTTGTCTTTTAGGGGAAATGTTTTATCCTGCTTTTAAAAAAAATATTTCTCAAAATATTTCATTCTTCAAGGAGGGGGGTGGGTGCTAACTTTCTGCACCAGGTTGGACCCTGCAGACTCCCACATCAAATCCTTTTGAGGGCTAGAAAAAGCTCTAAAGCTGATCATAAACCAGTCTCAATTATTTGTCTTGCAATGTTGCCTCCTTTCTGAGCTCCACTGACAACATTAGACACCATTCAAAGACAGGGCCACACTAGTTTGTCACTGTTTTATAGTTGGTGGGGGAAAAATAAGCATAGTGCTTCTACAGATTTTTTTTCTAGAAACCAAATATGACCCAAGTCTTACAATACCTTTTAGTTCCAATTGTTGGAATGTTTATGGTAAACAGAATATATAAATACTTACCGTAAACATAAATTACTTTCCTGGTGTAGGTTTGATTAAAGTCTCCATAATTAACTAAGCATGAGAGTGGAAGTGCCCATTCAGTCACACTGGTTATGTACAGATTAATCCAACCATCTCCCTTCTTGAGCATGAATGGAAGAGCCACTTCCCATCTCAGTTCAGTATAGTTGTTACACGAAACTGTGCACGTCAAATTCAAAGAAGCCCCAAACATCACAGCATTTACTTTGGGATGGATACTGACTTCACATGAGTGCACTAGAAAAACAAGAACAAGATGCAAAGAAAAGGTTACAAAAAGATCTGCAGTCCTAAAAGTATGTGTAGCATGGTTCTGAAAAAATATTTTGATGAAAATTAAACAAGCATTCTGCCCTACAGGTAGTCCTCACTTACCTTGTTCAAGGAGGAGGAGGAGAATGACAACAACAACAACAACAACAACAACAACAACAACAACAACAATTTTAGTAGTATTTATTTTTGGGTTAAGGATCCCTTCTCCTTCGTTCATTTACACATTCCAAGCAGTTGTATCAGCTTGGTTTTTTTTCAATTTTCTTTCAGTGGAAAAAGCTTGGATGCCCTGCTTTTTCATTTCCTGTGCTCTAGGTAGGACTATAGATGAGAGACATTTGTACAGAGAAGACAGTTTCAGCTGACTTGGTAAATTGCATGGAGGGGAAATGTTATAGGCTTGAAATACTTCCAAGACATTTGAAAAAACACAAAGCAGCTATTTTGCATGGAAAACAACTGTGTCAAATGGGGAAAAAATTCAGATCTTTCATGTAAATACTGAAACACAATTCAGACAACAACAAAATGTTACAAAGCTTAAATTTGGAGTTTCCATTGGCAAAAAAGACGATCACTGATGCAGTGTGTCAGAGAACTCATAGATATAGATCAATATTTCCTGGAAAGTCATTTAGTTGAGATTGCAATGATAATTCCACAAGAGCTGAAAGTTGTTTTTGTCATTTAATATCTATTTTACATCCTCAGTGATTGTTGATATTATATGCCTGTAACACTGATATTTTAATTTATAAGGACATTTTAAATCATTGAATTTGGATAAACTTGTAATGCATTTTCCACATCAAAACCAAGAAAACGCTATAAAGTATAAAATTGCTGCTTATGCATCTTTATTTGATTTATGATATGCTATAATTTAGAGAATTCAATGTCCTTCCAAAGTCTAGTGTGGATTTCAGAATGAGCGTCTATCATAGTGATAGTCCAGATAGCAGCACACCCAAAACTAGCTCTAGCTTTATTGCAAGGTTACAGTAACAGAAACTTGTAAATCTGAAAGTACATCTCTCCCACTCATCTATACAGTCCAAGAAGCTAGAGAGGATTTTTTCCTGAGACATTTGCTATGTCCCCTTTCTTTCTATGACTTTATCTACCTCTTATCTGACTGTTGCCTTGTCTGCAGCTCTTCCTCCTGTCTCCCAAAGTCATTCCCCCAAACCATTACTACACCCCACCCTGTAACCTTTTCTTACAATGCCACATTACCTCCCCTACCACCCAGCCACTCTCTATGTTCCCACTAACATTTTGTGCTGGCCTGATATATGACAGTATTTTTAACAATCCTAATCAGAGGTTTGCCTAGCTATTGTGTTTGTGTTACTGTATTAGTGAGAAAGTGGTTTTCTGCTTCTGAATCCTCCCCAGAATAGTTGGGAAGCCAACACAGATAGAAAAGAAGATGCTCTTCTATCCACCTGGTATTCCCTAAAAGGGAGACAGAGGCAGGCTTTGCAATATTAAGACCAAATGAATAAGCACAGGTGGAGGGAAAATATTGGAGGCTGAAGAATGGAGAAGAGCCACCCTACAGTAGTAAAGATTGGTTACCCATCCAAAATATTTTGCTTTTTACTAAGATCTGCCCAAGCCAATATGCCTTCTGAAGGAATGGACAACAGGGCACCCTCCATCCTTTCTATATATAAAAGTCCATTGGTTTGCAAGTTGAATTCAATATAGATACTAAACAACATTGCTCATAGCACCTAGACCAAAGGGCAGTCCTCCAACTGAGTAGCAATGGGCTGTGGCTTCCTCCCCAGTTTCAACTGTTGGAGGACTAAGGGGTACCCTGCAGGCTGCACTGCCCCAAGCTCCAACCTCCTCCTCTTTACCTTTGCTTATCCATTAGCCAAAGTCACCACCTTACTCTGGTTAATAGCATCACTATGTTCTAGTCATGTGATTATAAATAATCAGAGAGTAACTATTGAGTTACCAGTGACCTCTCTTTCAAAAGGAAGGTAAGTCTGAAACAGTTCTGTGCAGAGAAGTGCATGATTGAAAAGCACAGAGTGATAGTCTTTCATTCCCCTCCTGGCCAGTTATATGGAACCATTGGTTTTCCATTTTGTCCATGGTGAACTACAGCCCCATTAAAAGCAGAAGTGATCGGTGGTGGTCTGTTTGCCAACATTTATTTCACAGAGTGGAATAGGCCAAGACAAAGAGGAAGCAACTTGCCTGAACAGGTCCAAGGGCAAGATTCCAAGACAAAGAAATAGTTTCCCATCAGTTCAACTCCATAAAAACTCCTTTACTGTGACATTGGTCGCATTCCTGCTTTACACTTGTTTGTAACATGCCAAGAAATAATGCACACTTTAAAATCACACATCACTTTCCCTTGGAATAGAACTGCCTTCCTGCCATTGTTGAACTGAGCCAGACCCACTGAAAAATGACAAACAAAATTCTGCAGTGGAATTCTTGGCAATGAATGCTAAGTTGGCTTCCCCATACGACTCTGTTCTGAGAGCGCACCATGCTGCTGGCCATTCATGTGCTTTGCCAAGGGTAAGCATCTGTCTACACCTGGGTAGTTGGCACACAGAGACAGTTTTTACCACCTTATAAGCTATATCAGTGGCAACTTTAAAAGGTTTGAACTTCAACTCTGAGGAATCTTGGGAGTTGAGGTACATGCCTCTAAAAGTTGCCAAAGTTGAGAAACACAGGGCTAGATATTTACCCCCTGAAGCAGTTACAACTCCATATTGGTTCTAGACAGCACTGATACAGTGATAGAGGCAGGACGGAATGAATAAATTAATACCCCAAAAAAGGCGCTTTTCAAAATGCAACTGGACTTCCTTGATTTTTTTCCTTGAAAATATTTCGCTTCTCATCCAAGAAGCTTCTTGAATAAGAAGTGAAATATTTTCAAACAAAAAAACCAAGAAAGTCCAGTTGCCTTTTGAAAATCGCCTTTGGGATAACCATGACCGGAATGATTGAGAATCTCCATAGGAATGAAGAAATTAATGCTGTAGTAAAATGTCATTAGAATTCATTTGAGATTGTTTAGTATGATTCATTGAATACATTAATAAACCAAAGAATAAGTGCCAAATTAGAAATAACAGATGAGATGGGGGCACAAGATAACTTCCTAGTATTTTGTAAGGGGTAATAGTGAGATCTGGATTTGATAAGAACAAAATGAACACACTTAATGTTGTGTTTTTAAATTTTTAAAAAGAGCAAGAGAGAGAGAAAAGGCATCCCTCAGTCATGAGATCATTGTTTCAAAATCAAGAATTAACTTGTCCTGCATTGTGAGGATCCAGCTAAAGGACAGAGTTTCATTCCAGTGAGGCAGACAGAGAACAAATTATTGAAATACTTTTTTTCCATCTTTCCTCAGATTCCCTCTTCCAGATACATGCTGCACTTTCCAAATTCTCAGCCTATTCCATTTGCTGAGTTGACAGTCTCCATCATCCTTGAGTCAACCGGAAATTGCATCAGCATGACGTATGCTGTCTCACTTTCCAGCCATTATCAGCCACCCAGTAATGGGTGACAAAGACTAATAATTTGTAGACACTTTAAGACAGAATATGGTGTCAGAATTAGGAGGGGAAGTGCTACTGGTGCTTATTGGTCTCACCCATGGACTGTGTGAAAAAAGAAAGGAACATCATGATGTTAGGGTAGAAAAAAGTGCAGTCATGGCATTTATATACTATGAATAGGCAGAATTAAAGAAAGGTCAGTTGGTTGCATCCTTGCTTGAGAGCTTTTACTCCCTCTCAATTGAAAAAGAACGGATGAATCAGGGTTGACAAACAATTTGAGCAATATGGGGGAAGGAACAAAAACTGCTTAATATTCTTCAGCATCTCTGCCTTCCATTAAAGGTAAATAAGCTGACACATGGACCCAGATAGTAGCAGAGATTTCTAAAGGGATTTAGGCAAACCAAAATTAGATCTATTCAGCAGTGCCTGGTAATTCACAGGGTTATTTGTTGTAGGGAAAATAGGAGGAAGAAGCATTAGGTACATTCACCACGAGTTGCATATAAAAATAATAAAGATGGGATACAAATAAAATAAGAAAAATAATTAAGAATGGTCTGCTGCTTTTAAGAGTACTCCTACACAAGAATGGTACCAGTTTGAAGGCAGCTTTATTTTATTTGGGATCATCAGCACTGATCTGAATGGTAGGAACAATACCACTAAAACAAACAAAAATTGCAAGCTTGTGCATAGATTGTTTCTACATGTAAGGTTCTACATTTAGGCAAGAAAAAACAAATGCACAGGTATAGAATAGGTGGTACCTGGCTCAATAGCATTAACTACCAGAGGGATCTAGGAGTCCTAGTCGACTATCATTTAAATATGAGCCAGCAGTGTGCTGCAGCTGTCAAAAAACCCCCCCAAGGCTGACCTTGGTTGCATTAACAGAGGGATAGTATCAAGATCACAAGATGTGTTCATACCACTTTATAAAGCCTTAGTAAGACCACACTTGAAATACTGCATCCAGTTTTGATTGCCACAATGTAAAAAAGATGTTGAGTCCAGGGGTGGGTTCTAAATTTTTTCACTACTGGTTCTGTAGGCGTGGCTTATTTTGTGGGTGTGGCTTGGAGGTCATGTGACTAGGTGGGCGTGGCTAGCTGGTCAGTCATTTCTGGAAGGTCCTCGCACTTACGACCAGTCCTCACACTTACGACCTGACTCATTTGTTTGCTTTTAACACTGATCAGCTGTAGGACGGCCCTTTGAAGCCCCACGGCAAGAGTTTAAACAGTTTTTTTCCCTCTAGTCATCAGCTGGGACTCAGGAGGCAGCAATAGATTGGGGGTGGGACCAAATAAAAGGTAAGAATAACGTGGGGGGGTGGGGGGAGGGCGGGGGGAGAACTGGTTTGGTGACATCATATCATCACCGCTACCGGCTCGGCCGAACCAGACTGAACCGGGAGGAACCCACCACTGGTTGAGACTCTAAAAAGAGTGCAAAGAAAAACAACAAAGATGATCAGAGGACTGGAGGCTAGAATATATAAAGAACAGTTGCTGGAATTGGTATGTCTAGTTTAATGAAAAGAAGGACTAAGGTGACATGATAGCAATCTTCCAATATCAGAGGGGCTGCCACAAAGAAGAGGGAGTCCACTGATTCTCCAAAGCACCTGAAGGCAGGACAAAAAGCTATGGATGGAAACGAATTAAGGAGAGAAGCAACCTAGAACATAAGGGAAATTTCCTGACAGTTAGAACAATTAATCAATGGAATGACTTGCCTTCAAAAATTGTGAATGCTCCAACACTGGAAGTTTTAAAGAAGAGATTAGACAATCATTTGTCTGAAATGGTATAGGGTTTCCTGTCTGAGCAGAGGGTTGGACTAGAACAGGGGTGTCAAACTGTCAGCCCGCAGGCCGGATGCATCATACACCTCCACAAAGGCAAAAAACACTGGGATACATCACGATACATCACATGACACGATCAAGTTTGACACCTGTGGACTGGAAGACCTCCTAGGTCCCTTTTAGCTCTATTATTTTGTTATTCTGTTTCTCCATCTGCAGGTGCTCCTTCCCCTCCTTAGCTAGCTAGCAGGCTTTAGGTCTTCCGAGGAAGAAAGGGCATTGCCCTTTTAATTTCTCCCATATAAACTGCTCAATTGGATTGAATTTAGTTTTATTCTATACTATTGTGTCAATGGCATTGGCATCCTTCAGTCTCAAGAGACTATGGTATCGTGCTCTGGAAAGAGGCCCTAAAACAGCATCTAGTGTGACTAAAAAGGCCAATTCGAGAGTGGCAATCCCTTCTACACTGAGGGCAGATACATTCTGTCCCCTGCCCAGCCCCCAGATTTCGCTGGTTCCGGGATTGCCCCTTTGCCTCAGCCTGCCGAACAAGTGTGTCTTCGAATTGGAGAAGGCCATGCTGCGTCTTTAGTCTCCAAGCTGAACGATCGGAGGTCAAGGTTTCCCAGTTGTTAATGTCCATTCCCAGGGCCTTTAGGTCCCCTCTTGCAGATATCCTTATATCGCAGCTGTGGTCTCCCTCTATTGTGTCAGTAGTGGGTTTCAAAACCCGTTGCTACTGGTTCGCTCATGGGCATGCGCACCACTAGAAGCTGGTGGGAGGAGCCTCCTACCGCCACCGCTACCCGTTCGCCTGATCCGGGGAGAACCAGTAGCAACCCACCACTGTATTGTGTTGTGCTTTAATAATGTTCAGCTGATTGTTTTTTAATATTCTATGAACATGGAATAATAATATAGCCTTCATTAATAACACCTAAACCAGAGTCTTGTTTGTGATTATGCTGAACAAAATATTACATTTACTGAAAAAGTGGCCCTGAATCAAACCAACCTTGAATCAGGCTAATTGCAGACTAGAAAGGATTATTTGGCGTGATCTTTTCAAGCAGCTCACTTTAAATCAGGGCCCAGGGGCTGGATCCGGCCTGCGGGGTGCTTAGATCTCGTCCATGGGGCCACCCTGAAAACAGCAAAGGATCAGCCTGTGGTGCCTCTGCCAGTGAAAACGGAACCCAGAAGGGCTGTGGGCAGTCCTCCCAAGCTCCGTTTTCATTGGCAGCGGGTTGCAGGAGGCCATCGCAGCCAAAGACGGAGCTCGGGAGCCCGTTTTCACTGGCAGAGCGATAGGCCACCACAGGCACCGCAAACGCGAGTTACGTTGAGCTGGCCACGTCCACCCTGGCCACGCCCCCACCCACCCCCGAAATCAAACACAACCCTGATGCGGCCCTCAATGAAATTGAGTTTGACACCCCTGCTTTAAATGGACATGAAGGTCTTGCAGAGCCCATGGTTTAAATCTACATAATTTATTTTTATCTATGCATCTAAATTCTATCTATGTGGTCATTAAGAGTTGACAATGACTTGATGGCAGATAATTAATTTTATGTATTTATTTATTCATTTATTTATACATTAATTAAATTCCTATAGCTGCTCATCTCACTGAAGGCAGCTCTGGATAGAGCAGAACAATAGAGTAAAAACAGCACATATAAAAAGAGCAAACACAGATATAGAAAGTAGTAAATATCAAAACATACAAAAAGGCCAATTTGAAATCATATAAACAAATAATTTAATGTTTTACTTTGGGAATTACTTAAAATAGTGCCAGTTTTAATTGCTATGACCTTGGATGTAACCAGTGGATAATGAGAATTCAAAAATAGCAGCATATGACCATATCTGCAAGGTACCATAACAAATTACTTGCCCTTGACATAGACAGGAAAGGTTTGAATTTCATGAAGTGTGATATGATAGTGTTAATAATTAGTAGTATTTTTTACTAACAGGACACAATCCACTAGGAGACAATATTTCCTGGTATTACTATATCCTCTTTTAAACAAATGGAAACTGTACTTTCTTTCAGTAAGTCTTACATAGAGTAGTGCAGTCTATCTTTGTGTTCAGAAGTTGCTGAGAAGTAATGTTGTTTGGATTTTCTTATTGCCTCCACTTGCACCTGATCACCCATGAGCATGCTCTGGAGATCGCCTTTTCCTGCTGTGTCTTCCTGAGTTTGCCTTCAGCTCATGCCCTACCCAAACCCAAGCCAACCTTACAGTCCCCTCAGCTGTTAGTATTCTTGGGCATTGTCCTCCAGGGTTATTTGGCGTGGGCAGTAGGAGAATCCAATTCTTTCAAATCAGGGTTTCTCTTTATCTACCAGATCTGTGAGCCAATCCTGGCTTAAAGACATATATTGGCCTAAATAGCAGGTGACCAATGATGGCAGCAGCAATGCACTAATTATAGCCTGAGAGGAGGCTCTCTTGCTGCAGCTTCATGATACAATTCTCCCCTTGCCTGTCAGCTTTTGAACCCAGGCAATACTAGGTGTTAAAATACTAGGTGTCTTATCAGCTGATAGGAAGTACAAAATAGTTATGTCATCAGTCAGAAGGTAGATTTTTCTCAGCACTGCACAAGCCATCCCCTTGATCCATTAAACTGTGACTTGGATTACTTCACATGGGTTTAAGGCTCTTTCAGAGGAGTGCTAAACTCATGTTTTAAAATAGCCTACTTTAAGAGATGACAAATGCATGGGAGGTTGCAAGGTGCACCAGGAATTCTGTAGCATCACACAAGCTCTCCCATGTGCCTGTCAACTGTTACATATAAAGTGTGGAAGGAGGAAGACTGGACTACACTATGTCACCCCCATGTACCTGTCAGCAATTAGTAGCTAATAGTTGTCAGTGGCATGGGGGGTACATGTCCTTCCAAATGCATTTCACAATCCATGTTGTTCAGAAGAGTGATGTATTTTTTCCTGCTGGGTGGTGATGTTTATCGAGGGAGGCAAAAGGAAATCCACCAAAATCTTTCTTTAATGTTCCCTGCACACAGTATGTGATAATATCACCATACGATAGCATCGTTCCTGTGACAAGACAAGGATCAACAATAAAAACAGCAATTTTTTTGTGTAGTGGAGTTTTCTGCTGGCTAATGGACTAATAATGGACGGCATTTCAGCTGAACCAGGAGAGGAGTCAGAACTGGTGGCGCAGTGGACTAAGTGCTGTTAAAGTAGCACTTAATTGCCAGCTGCCTGCAATTACTGCAAGTTCAAATCTCACCAGCTCAAGGTTGACTCAGCCTTCCATCCTTCCGAGGTAGGGAAAATGAGGACCCGGACTGTGGGGGCAATAAGCTGACTTTGTATAAAATAGAACACCGTTTAGGGGGGGACGAAAGCTCTACTAAGCAGGTATATACAAAAGTATGAAGGCTATTGCTTAACGCATTGTAAGCCACCCTGAGTCTCCGGAGAAGGGCGGCATATAAATCAAACTAATAAATAAATAAATAAACTTAAGGAAAAATGTTGTGATAGATTAGGAAACCTTGAGTTTTGTCCAATCCATTTCATTTTCATATACACACACATTGTGCAATGACACCGAATCCTTATTGACTGAGCTTGAAAAATTTCATCACAGGATAGCATCAGAATCACATATATTAGCAATTGAGTTCCCCCTTCAAATCTGATTTAATGTTCTTATTTCTTGCAATCTAAGGGCAACACTCATTTTTTTAAAAAATGTCTCAGCATGTAGCCTATTCTGATATGTGAACCTAGTACAGACTTTGCAGATATTATACTATACTTCCCTATATCCCTCATATTTTTCTATACTAATTAAGGCTCCCATGAATTGTAGCTGTATCAGAAATTTCCCCTTCCATAGAAAATGTTATAAAATGTTAAATAGGCTATTGTTAAAAAAAGCTACATTATCTCAGGTAAACCAAAGATTTCCCCCCTTTTTGCTATATATTGTAGTATATTGCCATAACTTTAAGATAACTGCATGCAACTTATCATCGGAGGAAATTCTTTATATATAACATTCACACAAACTAGGATACTCTACTTGACATGCCCTATTTTGCTCTTTCGTTAGTCAGCTTGTAAATTCCACCAGCTACACCAAATGTAAATTCAGTTTGGTGGGGGTGTTTTGGAATATTTAGTACTTACTAGTAGGCACCCAGAAGACGAGAAGGACAGCCATGATCTGAAGCAGAACAGTTGTCATTTTAACCAGCTTGAGGGACCAAAAATTGAAGCACAAAAAAAACGCTCACTTAGTCAGATGAACGGAGAGTCAAGCTTGATAAATGGAATAAAAGCAGTACTAAAAAACAGCATGTCATTTCAGGAAATATGTGTTTCCTTTACTCCACCCTCTCACGTGCTTATTTCCCTGAATTTTTTTTTACAAAGGAATCCACAGAAGACAATAGAACTTACAATGCTTAAATAACAGAAAAGGAAGGGGTCTGGACTTAAATGTCACTATCAGGCACCACTCAGAATTAAAAGTTGCATCAAGAGAATTCTGTTAGGTGCCGGTCACACCTGAGGAAGTTATTTAAACTATTGTCTTAAGCAATATTATAATTTCCTTCAGCTGATGGCTTCCTGAATCCTTTAAAACAATAAGAAATCAATTTTATTCAGTTTACAGAGGAAGCTTTTAGGCCTCTGCATCATTGCACATCAAACAGGACTTTTCTAGGAACTGTTACAATGGATGGAATTGTCTATTTTGAGAAATTTAATGCTGATTGATGGCAGAGTAACATTTAAATCTTTAAGAGAAACGTCCTTTGTAGAATAGTCATTTTGAAATGTGATACCTATTCAGTAAAGGAGAGAACACAACTGTATTTACAGGATTGTAAAGGTGGAAAAATAGGCATGTATTAATTCTCAACCCTGTGAGATGAGTCAGGCTGAGAGAGGGAATGAGTGGCCTAAAGTCAGCCAGCTGGTTTTCATGCTTAAGGTAGCACTCCAACTCACAGTCTCCCAGTTTATGGCCATCAAACAAGGGTCCCTAGTCTCTTTAAGGGCTGGTGGACAATTTGAGAACAATTTTGCAATATGCAGCTGGGGAAATTCTCTTTTCAACAAATGGCCACCATACCTAAGCAGATAACAGAATAACAGAGTTGAGAGGGACCTTGGATGTCTTCCAGTCCAATCTTCTGCTCAAGCAGGAAACTCTGTACTATTTCAGATAAATAGCTTTCCAATCTCTTCTTGAAAACCTCCAGTGATGGAGCACCAGGCTGGTCCCTGACTTTGCCTCTTCAGTGGGATCATACCTGGTACTTATATTTGTCCTTTACTGGATAGACAACTTCTAGAATAAATCTTAACCTTCAGCCGCCTTCATTTTTATTTCTGAGAAAGGATATGGGAAATCAAGATAATGCTGGAGATTTCATTTTCTTTTAGAATATGATCATTCTCAATTGCTAAACTTCAGATGTTTCTTTAATGTAAAGAGTGAAGTCAGGCAAGGACCTGGGAGTACGAAACGATGCAGCAGCCAGCCTACAATATTTCAGATCCCACTGCAGGGATGCATAATAAGCCTTTATTTACATGCAACATTGGCAAGGTTGAGATAACCTACTTTGCCCAAACCCAACAAATCATATCACAGCTTCTTCTGCTGGACCCCCATAGCTGAAATTGAGTTAGCAATTTGTTACTAACACAGACTTTGCAGTCACTTCCTGAATTAGGATTAAAGTCTAACACCCATTTAATACCATCTTAATCCCCAGATCAGTTTGATCCTATTCCATTCTGACTAATTTAACTTGCTCTTCTCACTCATAATGAGTCCACCCAACATGCTTTTTGCACAGCCTAATTCAACTCCAAGAAAATCTAAACCACAGATCATACATAAACATGAGAGGCATTCCTGGTTGTAATAGATGTTTATGAAGCCTGCAAAAACTGAGAGAAATGGGCTCTACTCTAAGAGATAAGGGATTGCCCAAACTGGCTGCTGAGTCAGTTAGTAATAGAATTTTAGATGGCATAGAAATTTAGATGGAATTCAGCAGCCTTTGTAGCTGCAAAGATGTCTTGGACTAAGAAAGCAGGACATTTCTCTCTACTGCTTCATATTTGGGGAGAGGGCCAGAGGAAGACTGGCCACTCCCAGAGTGATAAAAGAGAGCAGGAGGAGCTATTGTGTCTACAGAGCTGTAAAAGTTGCTGGTAATTGTGCAAATTGATTGATGCTCATTTTTCTGCTACAAGGCTGTCTCTCCTGACTTTCAGTTTAGGGCTGGGACAAGTTTCCACTGCTTTACTTAATTCCGGTACAACATAAACAGGCTGGTCATAAATCTTAGAGGCAACGTGTTTAACAGGCTGCAGAACAAGTTCCAGCTTTCTGTCCAGGCAGGGTGTTATGCTAATTGAAGCCAAGAATCTGATATTCCATAAGCAATGCAAACCAAGGGATCAAGTTCAAGGAGCAAGATGACAGCAGATATCGGCTCAAGTCCAAGTGTCACTCTAGCTAGCATAACACACGGAATCGAGACAAGAACGTCGCTGCTTATTGTGCCTGGGTTTATAAGACACTCTCCATCTCAGAAAAGGTACAAGGATCTACAAACAAAAAAACACAGCCCAGATCAGTTCCAGTTTTATTCCTCACTGCTGAAGCTCCTAGAATAACCAACTTTTTTTGGAGCTATTGTGAAAGACTTCTGGCTGCAAAACTGCAGGTATACTACCTTCCGGCTTCATTGCTGCAGTGTCAGGGTTTTTTTTTTAATGAGATGGAGGGAATGGGGTCTTATGACCAGGTTGATTCCATTCATAGGACTCACTCAGGTATTTTGACTAGACAAATGCACGTTGAGAAAGATTGAAAGAGGGGATGTAGTGGGTTTAGAAGATTCTAAGATGCAACAGCTGTTTTTTCCAATGAGAGTCAAGGGATGGGATTCTGGTGAGGAGAAGGAGGCAGACATTTCTTCTTCTTCAATCAGATCAGCTTCATCAATTCTAGTCTTATCAAAATAAGATGACAAATAAATTAATCTTTCTCTCCCCACCCCCGCAATATGTCATCCGTACCTCTGAAATACATGGCAAAGGAAGAATTAAATTTTAGGCAATAGGTGTTTTATTAGCAACTAACAAGGCATTCTTTCGCTGTGACAGCTTGGTTGCAGTGCTGCAGCAACCAATCTGCTTTCCTTTTCCTAGAATAGCTAAGGTGAAACTTCCCGCTATATCTTCTCCTTTATGATTCCTTTAATGTTTGCTCCCAGGCCATTTTCCATGATCTATTCTCACCTTTGCCAATGAAGTATTTAGCCAGCTTCTCTATTGATCTGACATTGCAATGACTGCAATCTGGAGGAATAGGCAGAATTTTATAATCTCTAAGAACACACCCTTCCATTTCCCTAATTTTATCCTGTGGCCATAGCAATATACCCTGTATAGTAGAAGTTCCATGAGTAGCTCTGCTGCCATTAAAACGCAGGAGATTCAGGTAGGAATGACCATAGCTGTTGTCCCTTTGGTTAGGTTGAAAGGAAAGGTCAGCCCGTCTCTGTTGCTCTGCACATGGGCACAATTTCACCAAGAGATTCTATGTGAGATCAGCAGCTGAGCTGTGCATATTACCTTTGCATGTAAATGTATGCTTAGACTGTTTCCACATTGTACCACTGTTCCTACTACAAAGCAGAATGCAATCCCATGAAAATGTTGCAATGGTGATCACCCTAGCAATGTTTAAATCAGGCCAAAGAAGGCTTCCTGCCTTTTACTGAAATGTCAAAACTTTAAAGATGCAGAGATTCCAAAAGAATTATGAAAATGTATAATAAAATGAAACCTATTATTAATACTTTTGGTTACATTGGCAAAGAGCAATCAAAAGCATTAAAAATAATGTTGTGACATGGAGGTTTGCTTTCTGAATTTCACAGATATGCCTGGCGGTTTAAACGTATCCATGGATTTTACTGAGAGTAAATTTGGGTGCCACTAGATTTTATAGTAATATAAATTCTAGCATCAAACAAAATCTCATAGTATTCATCTTTCCATGATCAAAGTTCAAGGAAAAAAATACATTTGGAAAAAAACATATCACTTATTTTACAGAAGTTGCATGTAATCAGTTGCTATGTTTATAAAGGAACATGTTCATGCAATTCACATTATAAAACTTCTATCAGGAAAAATTGAATGTCAGGGAATGAAAAAACTTGGGGAGAATTTACACTAAGACACTGTATGATTAACAGAGACTGAAAAGACAATTAGCTATTACAAATTATGATACAAGCATGTTGATTTAAAAAAAACACCTCAAAGATAGTGTTGGACCAAACTATTGTCATATAAATGAAGACAGTATAAAGTAGCTGCTTTTGAAACTGCTTTTGCCACACGTGGAGTCCAGATTGTGATGAAACCGTAGATTGCTCTGGAGTGCACATAAATTTTAATTGGCCATATTTTCTTATCAAGAATGTAGAATAAGAAAGAACTGACTAATAATTTTGTGACAATCATTCCATAACTAAGCACCCAGGAGGGGTTTGTTGGGATTCAACTATATAGAAATGTATCTTATACTATCTGTTTATACAATCTTATTTTTAAATGGTATATAAATGGTCTATATAAATGGTTTATAGTATTGTAGGAGGTTAGCACCACCCCTCTCCTAGAAAAATGAAATATTCTAGGAAATATTAAAAAGGCAGAATATTTCCCCTAAAAGAGAAATAGAAATTTTAAGGCAGAAACTCAGCCCCAGCTCCTGCCTCCAGCAGATATTTTGGTGCCAACCTATCTACAAGAAAAAGGCTGGGTCAGCTTATCTACAACACAAAAGACATGGCCCTCAGAACATGATAGGATTAGCCCTCACTCAAGATCTAAACAAGGACAAAGCCATTAAGCCATAATAGGAATTGCCCAAAGCCCCTTCATTACATCATCACCCAGCAAGATTCAACCAGGCCTGGGACACAGACAGCCCACAAAGTTAGCTAAGACCCCCACCCCTTGGGAGTCTGACAGTCAATGGGATACATTTCTTGTACAGGAACAGGAAACTCTAAGGCAGGGCCCAAGAGAGTGTATAAATAAATCCCTCTTTCCACTTCCTGTGCTCTTTTTCTGTCCAGGACCTCAAAACCCATGTGGTCCTGTCCAGCATTAAACCATCTTTCCAAGCAGTCTCCATATTTCCAGTATCTTTCTCCCCACTTGGAATTGAACTCAGATGGACATTTCTTCCAACAGTATTTTAAATTAAAATTGTTTTAAAATTATGTTTAAATTCAGCATAAGATGATCCTTGAGTAAATGAGGAACAGAATATAAACTACAAACACTTTTGTTTTAAATACCTGCATGTATGTCCATGCATATGCTGCTTTTACTCCTGGTGACTGCCTGGACAAGTGTCTGCAATTTTTTGGCCAAGATTTTTGGAAGTGGTTTGTCCATGCCTTCTTCCTAGAGTTGAGAAAGAGTGGCTGGCCCAAGGTCATCCAGCTGGCTTTGTGCCTAAGGCAGGGCTAACATTCTCAGTCTCCTAGTTTTTATCCTGATGTGCCTTAACCATTACACCAAACTGAATATAGAATACTACATGACCCCAAAAGTAATTTACAAGAGAGAATATTGCAGGACAATAATTCTAAACTGATCATTTTGGGATGGTGGAAGCAAGAATTAAATAAATAAACTATTTATCCCTCAAATAGAATAAGTTAGGCCACATCTGAAAAAAAGAGAATTCAGATTAATCATGTGGATAATTATAAAATCCCAAGAGTAGAATATAAAGAAAAGACCATATCTCTCAAATACAAAAAAATATATGTGATACAAAAAAATATACGTGACATAAAGACAATTTATGTCTTCCGAATCTTCAAAAGCAGCTCTTACGACCCTCCTAGCTGAAGACATGACATCAGATACCCTACCAGACCTCAGATTTGTAATCTTCTTGAAAGAGAAAATGGAAAGTTGGAAGAAGACAGTAAGATAGAGCTGCATTTAAATCAGTTATTGGTAAATCAGCAGTACAAACTTCTGTTCTCATGGGGACTCAGAAAATATTCTCTTTCAAATAAAAAAGGTGACAGTTGCTATTCCAAATTCTACAGAACCAAGTGCTTCTTGGCATGAGGGAAAAAAGTCATTGAGTTGCAGAGGGGATGATGCAATTATCATTTTAATCCACTTCGATGAATTGTGAAAACCCAGATCATATCTTGCAACAATCTCCTCTCACATTTGAACATACAGTAAAAGTTGAGTGCAAGTAAAAAATCATTCAGTGAGTGAAAAACCATTATTTTTCTCCAAACTGAGACCAAAGAAATAGCTCCAAAATAAGAATAAATACTGGTTATGAAATTATTTATATTTGAGAGAAATAATGCAATAAAATATCAGAACTGACAATTTTGAATATCAACAACACATTTGGGGCATTGAAACTGGAGATCTACGTTTAAATTCCATTCAACCCTGAACTTTCATTTCTGCTTGCGAGGAACCTATCTTACACAAACCTTCTAAAATCAAGAACTCAGTTATGTAATCCATATGTTCCTTTAAATTGCAAGCAAGACAGCAATTTCACTTTGAGCAATTTGCCAATTATCCTTAGGTCAAAATTTCTCATGTAAAATTCATCAGCTGTCATAGGTCATCCATTTCATTTTTGATCACTTACCAGTCCACTTTTAATATTCTATGGCCCAGGAATGCACAGTACTCATCTTAACATAATCATTGCCATAAATAACCTGTATCTAGTGGTCAATTTTAATAGGATTCCTTCAACAATCAAAAGTTCAGTCATAATATCTTGCTTAATATGCACTGACAATTACTCACTGCAGTCTTCCATAACATAACTGTTATGTTGCAACATAATCTGTTCTCACGGCAACTTCAAACTGAAGTGAAAAAACAAAGGCCAAAGGCCATATCAAAGCTCCTAACAGTTTCTCAACCTTGGCAAATTTAAGACATGTGGACTTTTTCAACCCCCAGAACTCCCCAGCCGGAGCTTTTGAGAGATGAAGCCCACTCAGCTTAAAATTGCCAAACTCAAGAAACGCTGTCCTGTGTCAGTGCTGCCATGTATTTGTGACCTGTAACATCCAAAGATTGCTTCCTTGAGAATTACAGTATTTAAGCCTGGATAAATGTGGTACTTGTGATTCATTTTCATCTTCTAACTCTCTAATATAATAGAGGAGCTTCCCAAATCTGGTTACCTTCCAAAGATTATTCCTGATGTGTCTGGTGAGTAGCAGGTTTAATTAAATGCATGAATTCAAGGTCACTTTTCTCCAAGGTTCCAAGTGCAATATGGCAAGGAAGGGTGCTACTAAAGTAAGACCACTAGATGGAAGTCTGGGGCCCCATAGTTTGGAAATCCCTAAAATTAAGCACCATGTCCATTTTTTATTTTAAAGAAACAACAGGTGTGGATTTCCAAAAATCTCTCCTCTTTGTGAGTTGTCAGGCATGAAAGGTCGCATCCACACCTGAAGGTCCAATTAAGCTGACTTATTGCTCACCATGCCTATACATAAGAATCTTCCAACTGTTAACACCTGCTTGGGGTTAGCTAAGGGCCTAAGGCTCAATGGAACTCAAAAGGTTGGACTTGGTTCTCTTGTGGCTATGTAAGGATTCTAGGCTGATTCCTCTTTTCACTCCACCTTCAGGTTCTGCCACTCCTTCTCTTACATTTGTTCCTCAGTCTCTCTGCTTAGTTGTCTGCTCTTCCTCTTCCTCTGGGAAAGAAAGTGGAAATCAGATGGGTGACAGACAATGTTCTTGTGTACTTCACAAACTTCTTTTGTCTCCTGAAAGCATCTTGTTCAGAGCCTTTTCCTTTCTGGCTGTGTTGCTTCTTTACAGACGTGACCCATACTAGGTTCTTATGATTTGGGAAGAAGGATCTATTGCTTTAAACCAGCAACGAGTGCAACCACAGAGATAGCAAACTTCCTTTTAATGGGGCAGATCTCGCTGTGCTATTCAGGAAGCCAAAGTATCATTGTATCTAATTCTGTGATTGCAATCTTTAATCCTTCCTTCAGAGATCTGTGATCAGTCTTTTAGTAACATACACTACCTTCATTGTTAAGAATAGTTAAAAAGTTAAGAATTTCAAAATAGGAAATGAGGTAGAGTTTTCCTCACTGGACTTTTCAGGGAGAGATTTCCCTCTCCCTTTTTTAAAGAAGATATGTGAAAATTACTTTCATCTTACGTTAATTTTGCTGCCTTCAAATGATAGAAGATAGCTGTGCTAGGTTTTAATACTAACTAATGCTAACTTTGTAAACGGCTTAGAGAGGGCTGTAAAACACTATGAAGTGGTATAGAAGTATTATTATTATTATTATTATTAATTATTATTATTATTAATTATTATTAATTATTATTATTATTATTTTGTCCTGCACTTGGAGGGGTGTGCCTGGGAGGTATCTCCAGTTGGGACAGTGCTTTGATTGGACCATGTGATGGACATGTGGGTGCTGGACTTTCTTTTGGGTGGGGAAAACCTAGAAACTTTCAGATTTGGGTTTTCCCAGATGTGCCAATATGACATCTCTAATAAAATGGAACTGAGGAACTTCCAAGCCTCAGTCTTCTTTTGTTGGGGGTGTTACTTGGAACCCTGACAATGGATACAAATAGAGGCCTGGGACTTTAGTTTGCTCATCATGGTTTATAAGAAATATCTTGGTTTATCCATTTAATCTCAGAATAGTTAAATTGAATGAGGCCATCCCGTGAGCTCTGCAATGAGCATAATTTTTCAAGCTCTGTCCAACATGCACCCACAGCGTGAACAGGATGTGCATGAATTCATGACTAAGTAAGCTATGCATAGACAGAACACCCTTCCCAGTCTCTAGAAATTATACAAAGGAAATTTTATAATTTCAGCAAATTTCTGTGTAAAATATTCTGCTCTGAAAAATTTTGCTAAATTGGAATGCTGGAAACTAATTTTTCTCTTCAGATATGAAGATTAATTTGGTGTTGGCTCAAATAAACATTAAATCAAATTCCTTTTTTCACTGTATCTTCAATACTTACATGTTTAAGCACAATATGTTTTCACTATAGATTAAGGGTTGCTCTTTCACTATACTTCTCTTACATGCTGACGTTGCCTTTGAGGTTTTTAACTTAATTATTATAACAGTTTCACAAGATTACCAAGGAGTTCCATTGAAACAGGCAACTGATGCTTGCATAACTGCAGCCACTTCTATTTCAAAACTAAGATTAAAAAAGGAAGCCTAATGCAAACTGTTTTCATTAGCAATGCCCAAATCATTCTGAATTAGAACAGGCTTATTCTGAGTTCAAACTTATTGCTTTAAACATAACTAAGGGTGTTCCAAATATTCCAAAAATGTTCCCAGTCTCCTCCTCCCCAAAGTATTTAATTTTGAAATTCGAAAGTATTGGAGGTTTGTATGGTATTTCAGAAAGGAAGAACCTGGCCTGAAAAATGATTAGTAAAAGAAATTTAATAACTACAATAGAAAGATGATTTATTTACAGAAAATGCATTATAGGGATAGGCACCTTGCTAACTAGATCCTACCAGGAGGGGAGTCAGAAAGCATTGTTCCATGCATGGGCCTGAAAAAGGGAGAAGGAAGTAACCTCAGATTACTCTTTTCGACAAAGAGCAAAGAAGAGATCGTGAATACATCAGAAATTACCTCCCTCCCCACCAGTGCTGTGGAGTTGGAGTCGGAGTCGAGGAGTCGGAGTCGGAGGAAATTTTGGGTACCTGGAGTCGGAGTCGGAAGTACAAAAAACTGAGGAGTCGGAGTCGGAGTCAGAACATTTATCTCCCGACTCCATAGCCCTGACAGTGCTGTGGAGTCGGAGTCGAGGAGTCGGAGGAAATTTTGGGTACCTGGAGTCGGAGTCAGAGTCGGAGTCGGAAGTACAAAAAACTGAGGAGTCGGAGTCGGAGTTGGAGTCGAAACATTTATCTCCCGACTCCACAGCCCTGCTCCCCACTTTTGTGGTCAGTAGGCCACGAGGTATTGCAAACTCAGCACCACTGTATTTGTACCTCCAACCACATTAGAAAGCTGACGAGAAGATCAGAATGAGCTGTTTGGAATCTGAAACAAAGTGGCATTTCAAGTACAAAGCATTTTGCACTTAGCTGTAAGTATATCTGTTCTATTAAAGTGTGCACTGAACACATTTCAACAATATAAACTTGCAATAAATGTCAATGCTGGAAAGTTTTTAGTATTACAACTTTACAAATTGAAATATTTATCTGTTCCCACAGATTAGAGAGCCAGATAAGTAGTTATTTATGAAGGTTCTGCCAAGCAAAAATAAGAAAATATCTAATGGAAAAACATCAAAAATTAATATATAAACAGAAATACTGAATTGGGCAAGACTAATCTCTCTGAATCTCTTCCTAAATTACAATTCAAGTCATTATATTATGCCACTTTATTCTGTAGCTGTACTTTTTTGTTTCTCTGCCACTGACAAGTAATCTGCATTTAATCACTTCCCTCCAAATGCATTTGGGGCTTGCTAACTTGGTGAAGTATTGTTGGTTAGGAATGCATAATAGTATCATGAAACTTCTTTTCTTTACAAGGTAAAATTTAAGATATTTCACTCCGAGTCATTTTTTTTTATTTCTAGGAAGCTGACAAACCAGGGAAATAAAAGAAATAAAATAGAGAACTCCTCCTGTGGACTAAGAAATTTTCTAAATTAGATGTGAAATAAGTTGGGTAGTTACTACAATTCTACTTTATAATGATTTCCACATTGAAGACCTTAAGTTACAGTGGAGGGGGAAAAAACTATTTTCCACAGAAGAACATAACAATGAGGATTCCTAGCATCTACCTTCAAAGTCTATTTTTCACTGCAGGAAAACTAACACCTTGTTTTCCCCATAGTCAAAACCCGTAAAATCTTAGTTCTGTGAAAACCCAAGTTTACTCTTCCAATTTCTACTCAGGGGCTTCCAAAGGTGTAGTCACTAGTTGTTTCTGAAAACAAGATTCCAGATTTAAAAACAAACAAACAAACAAACAACCCTCTCAATAACCTTGGTCTGATTCCGCAAAATCTTTCCACCATTTCTCTGAAATACATTATATAAATAGTGTTTCCTTCATCTAAATTAATTCCCAGAGTGATACCACATCATTTTTAAACTGGAAGTTTTTATTTCAAGGCTGCCCATACTCAAGGACAGATGACAACTCAGGCAGAATGTTTAGTTTTAATGTACATATTAAAAAAACATACACAAGCATACCCACAAAATGGTCAGTCTTTGACAAATGAGCTAGGGGAAATCACTGTAGGGCAACCGGAAGGGATACAGCGGACTGTATCGTGAGTCATGCCATAGCAGTTTCTTTTCCAAGAAGGAGATGGTGTCCAAGGTAAGCACCAGGGTTTCATGCTTCAGCATGCTGTGCACATTAAGACCTAGGGGTGAAGAGAGTTATTTTACTCCACAGATGAAAACAGGAAAGAATCAGCCCTTAGTCCCAGAGTCCCCCAAGGATTTGTGGATCAGAAATCTTTGCAAACATTGTTGGCACTGGAAGATGCCAGTTACAGAATAGTTTTTAACTGTTTCTATTAAAATAGTTACACAATGCTTTTCTGTTATATGTCTTGTACACCACCCAGAAGGACTAAAAGAAAGGGAGGACACAAGGCAGTGGCATTAGCTGCAGACATAACCTGTCCTGGATAATATAATACAGATAGTAGCACTTCATAGGTGAGGTAAAAAAAAATTGGAGTGGTGGAAGGAATTGCTGCAAGTTTCTTATGGCCTTTTATTGGAAAAAAAATTCTTAACAAATCCTTGGTGCTCTCTTGCCAAATATCAGGGTGTCAGTCATATACAGAAAGACATTCTTTCTGGCAGCATCTCCAAGATTTGTAGTTAATATTTTCAGGCTGTAGGTGTAAATACCAACAGTTTGCAAAAATGAAGAATCAGGCCTTTTTCCCAGGCGAGGCCAGCTGCCCTATCATTCTTTTTTTAAATATAAGGCTTTGTGTAAGATGGAATTTATATTATCAATTCCTTTTATTTTTTGCTAAAACTATGGAGAGGAAACGGGTAACACAGCCCTAAACAATAAAAGAAGCAGCAGATCATCCCCCAAAGTGGAAAAGGACAAAAGAGTTTTCAGCATCATAGGAATTACAATGCTAGTTAGAGATTGAGAAGGGAAAAACAGAGGCCTATGACTGGTTATATAGTTTGAGAGGCAAGAACTCATCTATTGAAAAATCCTACCCATCCAATCTCAACTCACCTATTGCTGGAATCACTGTGAAAGTTTTAAGATCGCCTGTTGCAGCCTGGATGTTTTCAGGTATTTCATCTCTGAAAGCCAAGAAGGTGAAATGTTATACAAACTCAGATCTAGGATCTCCTGAATAAAAACTTCTAGCCAGTGCTCTCCATTTGCTGGGCAGAACTCTTTCTGACTGACTGCCTCAATGCCTCAAGTCTCTCCCATCTTTTCAGCAGGTTGGTCAAAAATGAATGGCACATTTCTTTAGTAAAGAAATTCAGGCTTCCTTAAGAAGGACTTAGACGCCTCCGCAAAATATCAGGGTTCCAGAACAGGACTAGCAACTGTAGCCAACCATTAGAGAAAAGTTCCCAGTGACTCTCCTGCTCTCCTCCCATCATAAGCGCTAAGAAGTCTGCTTCCTGACATTCCATTTATTGCCTTCAAGGATATCCCAATTTTGGAATTTCAGAATGAGGTTGGCGCTCAAATACTGTTATTAGGGAAAGGGGTGATATTTGTTCCAAGAGACAAATAAAAGAAATATCAGGCCCTTTCGTTAATTATACAGCAGGTGTAAAAGACTTCTGTTCCACAGTCAAAAGATGCAGGATTTCTAGTACTCTCTAAAGAGGTCTTTGTAAAATCAGAAGCCTTTACAATGCAACTCTGGGGAGTTTATAACTAAGGGTATTTCAAAATTTGGATTAAATCATAAGGAATGTAACTGAAGCAAAAGCCATATGGGGCAGAATGATGTCATGAGCTTAAAATATCATATTTAATGTGCTTGGAAAATGGGTATCCCAAATCAGATCTATTCTCTGCTCTGCCAATTATCAAAATTATCAATTATCAAAAAATAATATAAAAAAGAACACCGCTTGGGGGGGGGGAAGCCCTACTAAGCAGGTATATACAAAAGTATGAAGGCTATTGCTTAACGCATTGTAAACCGCCCTGAGTCTCCGGAGAAGGGCGGCAAATAAAGTGAACCAATAAATAAATAAATAAATAAATAAATGATTTAATAGCAGCCATGAGAATGTTGTACTTAATATAACATAAATGCTAGCAATCTACAAACTTTTTATCGTGAAAAAAATAAATTCATCTGCCAGAAAAGCCTAATGTATTATAACACTTTCTAATATAATTTTAAAAGCACGGTTTCAGGAACAGGCGTTTTGGGTCTTTCAAGTAGTCCTTGGGTTACGACGGCAATTGGGATCATCATTAAACAATACAGTTGTAGAGCATGATGTCACATGACTGCATCACTTAGTGAAAGCAATCCCAGCAGCTAGTCGGTGAGAGCCACGGCAAGTGGGCACTGCATAGTATGGGTGGGTTTCACAAGGAGGTGCTATAAGCACAGGTGATTGCTGCAGGTGGGTATTATGTAGTGCAGGGGTCCCCAACCTTTTGGACCTCAGGGACCCCTAACTTCATAATTTTAAATCCTGCGGACCACTAATATGATCCGCCTAATGACAGGCTGGGTGGGCGTGGCTAGGTGGTCATGTGACTGGGTGGGCATAGCCAACTTGATGTCACTCACGTTGAGGGGCACCTTGCCAGCCTATACTCACCCCTCCCCTCCTAGCCACTTCTCGCCTGCTCGCCCATGCTCCTTAGGGCCCCAAAGGAAGCAGTTGTTGGAGCTAAGCAGCCACTATGAGAAAAAGTTGGCAAAATAGCTGGCTCAGTTCAAATTGGATCTGACCGAGAAGGAGGCTCAGCAGAAACACCTCACTGAGGACTATGAGCATAGCCTTTCCAAGCAGAGGGAAGACCTGCGGGAGTGCAAGGCCAGGTACTGGCACCTGGAGGCTCAGCTGAGGCCATGGTGCAGTCCTACTGGAACAAGGCTCTCCAGCTCTTTGCCACCAGCAGCGTTTCCCTCCAGCCTTCGCCCCAAGCCCCGCACCAGGAGGCCGAAGCAGACCCCAAGTCGGAATTTCTAACCCCCCTCCGACCCGCACAAAAAGACCCCAAAGGGGGAGACTTTCTGCAGCAACACAAGCGTTCATTGCACGTATCCGGCCAAGGGGCCGTAGTTTGAGGACCCCTGATTTAGTGCAATATAAAAAATGCAAATAATTTTTCTGCGGACCACCGAAATTTTCTCACAGACCACCAGTGGTCCACGGACCACCAGTTGGTGACCACTGATGTAGTGTGAGTGGGCAAGTTCCACTCAGGTGCCAGAGTGCAGGTGAATGGGCTGAAAGGCAGCAGGAGCAAGAGTGACTTGCAGGAGCAAGTTGCAACCTCTTGCCAGCTTCCCCATTGACTTCGCTTGTGAGAAGTCAGCATGGAAGGGGTCAGAAATGGTGATCACATGACCACAGGATGTCATTAAGTGTTTACCAGGCTCCCAAATTTGCAACCATGAAACCGTGGGGACACTGCGACAGGTGCAATTTTGAGGACCAAGTATGAATCACCCTCATTCAATTCCATTGTAACTTTGAAGAGTTGCTGAAGGAGTGCTTGTAATCCAAAGAGTACCTGTACCGTTTACAGCTCGATGTATTAAAGTTGCCCCTAGGGCTGTCAATTCATGGGAAGATGACTAGCAGCAGACAAACTTCCATTTGGGAGTTTGCAGGACAACAATAATCTTCTCACTCAGACTCCCAATAGCCAACCTATGGCTGCCCTGAGATGTAGCTTGAAAACAGATTTACAGGAAAAAATTCCATAGCTGAAGAGACCAGCAGTCCTAGACAAAACAAGGTATGTGTGGCATGTGTGTGAGCGCATACGCGCGTACGCTCCATCCTTTTTACCTCCCAACCAAAATCAACTTACACATCCACGAACAACACTGATCTTCCCCAATGCCTGTAGCGAGCCAAGTCTGCCAAATACTGAGGATCAAAGGTCGGCATCTCTAGAGAGTCCACAATACGGAGATCACCCTGCAGGTTGTGGGGAAAAAATAAGGACCTCTATATAATCCAGTGGCAGGTGAACTACTCCACCAGAAACCCTGTTTCTGGAACCATTTCGGAGTGAAAGAAAAAGGCTTCAGATGGAGGCTTTAACATCCCCGTCCATCAAAAGCCTCCATATCCCCCAAGTCAATCAATCAATTCAGACAAAATATGGCAACACACTCCTGAAGCTTAAAAAAAGCTGCATATTCCTTCTCTAAAACCCCTTGCTCTCCTTCTTAACTCAGATGTACTGTGAAAAAACACACAAAATATTTGAAATATCCGAAACTCCAAACCTACATCAACTTAAATGCAGAACGCTTAGAAAATAATTCAGCAAAAATGCTCAAAACCAAGTATTGTCTCTATCATTCATTAATAGAGCCCATCATTTCTCTAGCTTCTGTGCCTGCCTGACATAGCAGCTGCTTTAAAAGTTTTAACTTTAATGCATAGATCCCTTAAAGCAGATACAGGCATACACAAATGCCCATTTTAATTAATCGCAGTGGGCTCATGAGAGACCCAAACATTTCTGAACTGTACAGAGCTGCTAAAGGGAGCATCCTAACCAGGGATGGGTTCTAAATTTTTTTACTACTTGTTCTGTGGGCGTGGCTTATTTTGTGGGCGTAGCTTGATAGTCATGTGACAATTCTTTAGGATTTAGCAGAGGTACTGGTCTACCAGGCTTTTAACTGCTAGCAGAGCTGTACTGGTCTACCCATTTATTTTTGCAGGCACTGGTCTACTCGTGTATTTTTGCAGGCACTGGTCTACCCATTTATTTTTGCAGGCACCGGTCTACTCATTTGTTTTTGGAGGCACCGGTCTACTACCAAACTGCCTTTTACCATCAGCTGTAGGGCTGCCCTTTGAAGCCCCAGCAAGAGTTTAAATAGGTTTTTTCCTTATAGCCCATCAGCTGGGACTCAGGAGGCAGCAATAGATTGGGGGTGGGGCCAAATAAAAGGTAAGAATAATGCGGGGGGGCGGGGGGGAGAACCGGTTCGGTGATGTCATATCATCACCGCTACCGGCTCGGTGGAACCAGGCCGAACCGGGAGGAACTCACCACTGATTCTAACTCTCTACTAGTACTCCCTAGTAAAGGGAGCATCCATTGGAAAACTACCGGGTTTTTTTCGAGTATAAGACACACCTTTTCCCCAAAAAAAGGAGGGTGAAAATCTGGGTGCATCTTATACTCCGAATGTAGCCCCACCCAGCTTCTCAGAGGTTTCAGAGGCTGAAAAAAGCATCAGAAAAGAAGCTTCAGAAAAGAAGCCCCCAAATAGAGCTTCAGAGGCTTTTTTTTCTGAAGCTGTATTTCGGAGGCTTTCAGAGGCAGAAAAGAAAGTTTTTTCTGAAATGGAGTTTCAGAAGTTTCAGAAGCAGGAAAAAAAGCAAAAAAAAAGCAAGGCACAGAGCTAACAACTAAGGAACCTGTTGCTAAAATTCACCTCTGGGAACGGCTGATTGGGGGTATTCCGGGAAGCTGATCCACCTGCCAATCAGCTTTTTTCTTATTTTCCTCCCCAAAAACTAAGGTGTGTCTTATGCTCTGAAAAATACGGTAGCTAGGAACTAACCCAACAAGAATAATAGATTCACATCTAATCTAAAAATACAATGCCAAAAGGTGGAATAATTCATCGAGGAGACAGAAAAGGGAAGTAAATAGAGCAAGTGAAATTTTTTCGATAGATTATAATTAGAAACTGAATGGATGTTATCCAGTAATGCCATTGAGCAGGAGAGCCTGCATTGCTGCTGATGTTAAATCAGATTGGCCTAATGATTTGGGTTGTGATGAGATTTTTCTTTCTTCTCAGGCTAAAGGGAAAGTGCCCACTCTGGCCTTTCACAGTGTAACTGTCTATCACAAGGAATTATTTGTCTTTGGAGGAGCTTTCCCTAAAATGTTATCCTTGGAGATGGGCACCTGCAGTAATGCGCTTTTTATTTTCAACCCTGACTATGAGCTTTGGTACCAACCTATTGTGGAGGGGGAGAAGCCTCTACCAAGACTTGGGTGAGGCATCTTGTAAGGGGGGTTGGACTAGATGACCTACAAGGTCCCTTCCAATTTTGTTAATCTAATCTAATCTAATCTAATCTAATCTAATCTAATCTAATCTAATCTAATCTAATCATAAACAGACCAGGGCAGAACAGGCCTTCACACTGCAATATGTCTCTCATACCTGAATCTGCTTGCTTGTCAGCGCCACCTTGAGGCCAAGGACACGCTGTTTCATGGGAAGCATATAGTAATAGCTGGTGGGGCCACGAGGACCAAAAGCCACACCACCTAGAAGGAAACAAAGGAAGGGTCAGTGAACTCAAAAGTGCTGCCTGCCAGAGCGCAACTCTTACACATCCGGACTGGATGTGAGCAGCAGAACCAAATGGGCAGGGTGATGTTGGGGTTCAAGAACTGGGCTCAAACTGGAGAAACCCTGGCTCAAGGCCACCCTCAGCCACTGAAGCTCACTGGGTATTTGAAGCCAGTCATGTACTCTCTAGCCATGTACCCCACCAGGATGTTATGAGAAATGAGAGTGCTATGTAATGTTGCTTCCAGGATATACTCTGGACAAAGGTGGGTCTCATTTAACAACCAAAAGTTTGAACTGGAAGGTTCTGAGAAAGTAGTACGTGGTCTCATATTTATGGCCACTGCAGTGTCCCTGTAGTCACATGATCCAGGCACCTGGATCACAACTACCATACATCACTCCATCCCTTGGTCCATTTGCAGCCTTCTTTGCTGGCTTCCCATATGTAAAGTCAATGGGGAAGCTTGCGGAAGGTCACAAGTGGCAGCTTGTGACATTATTTATTTATTTATTTAATTTGATTTCTATACCGTCCTACTCCCGAAGGACTCAGGGCAGTGCACAGGCAAACAATAAAATACATACATACAAAATTTAAAAGTGGAATTAAAATCAAATTAAATAGTTTTGGCCCAGACAAATTAAAACCCCAATCAATTTAAAACCAATTTTAAAATTTGAATATATAAAATACTAAAAAATATTAAAAATTAAAAATCTTTTATAAAAGAGGGAGAAAATTAGGCCAGGCCCGCCTGGTGAAATAAAAAGGTCTTTAAAGTGCGGCGGAAGGTGCGCAGATCCGGGATCCTCCGTATATCCGGGAGGAGCTCGTTCCAGATAGTAGGTGCCCCCACAGAGAAGGCTCTCCCCCTGGGGGCCACCAGTCGGCATTGTTTGGCCAACGGCACCCGGAGGAGCCCCTCTCTATGGGAGCGTACCAGCCGGTGGGAGGCTATTGGTGGTAGTAGGCGGTCCCGCAAGTACCCAGGTCCTGAGCCATGGGTACTTTATACTTAACATTATTGCAGGATTCACTTAATGATGGCAACTGGAAGTGCTAGACTTTCTGTCGTTAAGCAACATAGTCATGTGACACCAAGCTTTACGACATCACTTAGTAATAGAAATTCCAATCCCAGTTGCCTTTGTTAAGTGAAGACTCTGCACTGCCTTGAGCTCTGGAGGGAAAAAATGAGAGAACTTTAACAAACAGACAAATTAATAGCAGCTTTTATGATGGGCTGAGAAAACAAATCAGAGAGGGATTTCTTCCTCTTGATTAAAAACCATGAAACAAATTTCAGGCTTATGTATTTCTAATTCTTTAAAAATATCTTTTAAGAAAAATACAGGCTTCTAGAGGGGCCTATTTACAAAAGAAAGAAAGAAGAAAAAATCTCACTCCTGTCTGCAGGAAAGCTGTGAAATCAAAAGAAAACTTGCAGAAATGAGAAAAGGCAAGGCAAGAAGTAATGTTTACCCCAAAATAATATATCTTACAAAGCTATCCATTAGATACAATCTATTTTGTGTTCCTCTGCCGTGGTCTGATGTAATGGCCACATACCCACCCACTTTATTGCAAGAAAGGGGAAGAGTTGAGAACCAGAGATAGACCTTTTCACTCACCTCCGTGCCATATAGGTGATCGGATGCTGCCATGCCGTGCCCTACCCGTGCCCTTCTGCCTCCAGGGTTTCCTACCACCACCACGCATCTCAGCACGTGTCTTGGCCCTGGCATAACTCTGGAAACGAAAAGGAAGATCTGAGACTAAAGCTGGAGCAGGATGTGTCAGAAAGGAAGTTCACCAGAGCAGGGGTCTCCAACCTTGGCAACTTTAAGCCTGGAGGACTTCAATTCTGGGAGTTGAAGTCCGCCAGGCTTAAAGTTGCCAAGGTTGGAGACCCCTGCACCAGTGTTCCATGAAGTTCCTGCTTGTCATTTCTTTCACTCGCTCAAGACTTTTACAAATTAGCTCAAGTTTTTACTTCTTTTCCATGGATCCAGGAACAACTAAAACAGAACAGACTTCCTGATAGGAATTCATGGATTAAATCAAATTTGAACCAGGGACTCCCCATAGCAGCTTCTTCAGATGACTTCAATCTGATGCCTTTTTCTTTTATTGCCAAGTATTAGGAACTGTTTACAATTATGGCAGAACCATCAATCTGACACACAATTTCTGTAATCTATACAGAGGAGGCTGACTCTGTTCATTGCCAGGAGTTCGATGCTAACTGGCTCAAGGTTGTCTCGGCCTACCATCCTTCCAAGGTTGTAAAATGAGGACCCAGATTGTTGGGGACAGTATGCTGACTCCGTAAACCGCTTAGAGAGGGCTGTAAAGCACCGTGTTTTCCCGAAAATAAGACCCTGCCTTATATTTTTTTGAACCCTGAAATAAGCGCTTGGCCTTACTGCCATGCGCTCAAAAGCCCGATTGGGCTTATTATCAGGGGATGTCTTATTTTGGGGGAAACAGGATAAGTCTGAGCATTGTTGCTATAAAAAGGACTTCCTAAGCATGCAATCATTATTATGGCAGTTGCCCCTTTTAGTATTTGTGCTGCACAATTAAGGTATACACAGTTTTACAGAAAAACAACCCTCAGGGATGTACAATCTTAACTTTTGGTGGTAGTAATATAATACCCAACCTCCTGCCAAAATCAACCAACGATAATGCAATTTGACAAGGTGGAAATGTAGACGTGTCTAAATTGTATTCTACAAGACCTGCCAACTTCAGTATTAATGGCCATTTATGTTTTGAAGAAGAAAAATAATCATTTTCTTTGATTCCATTTTCTAAGGTGTTACGGTTATGCTCCAAATGGGAAAGCTGGCAGGAGGTTACAACTTGCACCCACACGTCGCTCCTGTTCCTGCTACTTTTTCACCCATTCATCTGCACTCTGGCACATGAGGCACTTGCCTGTATTCTCACCTTAACGCCCCAAAAATGAACAGGTGTGTGATCCTTATGGCTGCAAAACAGGGACAAGTCAACCAGTTTTTTAGTGCTTGTAGAATGATATTCAATGCTCTTAACTGTAACTGATTAAAAATGGTGAGAGCCACGGTCCAATTTGTGCTTTCTTCGGAGTGGGAGAAATTTAAGGCTACTTAGATATCCAGCTTTACCCTGGAAGACTGTTTGGGAATGGCAGCACTTTTCATGCAGAGGTGCCCCTCTAAGACTATTGCACACATCTCTCTGGACAGATAACCTCAGGTACAATTTGATTATCCAAGGCATCTGTTGCAATCTACATTCCAATACTCACAATTCTTTTGAAATTCTTCTGCCACATGGCCACTGAATGTAGGATATCAAGGCTGAGGAAAAAATACAGAGACATGCTTCAGACAGAAGCAATAGCTAGCAAAATATATGAGAAGCAAACAATGTTAAAGTGCACACAAACAACAGAAAGAAGCACAGGCAAACCATTTCGGTATTACTGCCCTAGAATTTCTCAGTTGCTCATAGCTCTAATAGCCGAGATATACGCATATCAGATTTTCACTGCCATACAACTCTGACTTCATATGAATTGTATGGTCCAGGACAACAGATTCATGTATATCATTAAGATGCTGTCCTTGGAGATGATTCCTAATGTATTAAAATCTCTGCAGCTCTTGCCTGGTAATCATTATTAAATTGTATTTTTGCCCCATCCCTTCTGTCATAACTCCCTACACCCTCACCTGAAAAAAAAATCTATCGCTTCTTGGGAGGGGAGGGGGATAATGAGATAGCTTGCTCAGTTTCAGTATGGAAATGAATAACACAACAGCCTTTACCGAGGCATCACTGCAAATACATCTGGATGCAGGTCTGCCAAGCCCAGATGCCTAGCATTGTAATGTTGCAATGATTCGATCCAAGCTTGGACTGGCTTAAGGTGTTTGGGGAAGGGGAGACTGCATTTCCGTAGAATTGGGTTACTGGAGACTACTTCAGGAGATGTTTCTAAGGAAAAAAAAGAAAAAAAGACACAGCTCAATCATTTCAGAGGATTCTTTAGATGGGATAAAAGAGTTACAGATCATACTTAACTTATAAAGGTAGTCCTCAAGTTACAACTGTAATTGAGCATGGCAATTATGATTGTAAGTTGTGATGGTTGTAATGTGTGTCATCATGTGACCGGACCCGATTTTATGAGCTTTTTTGAGGTGTTGGTTAAGTATTCACTATGGGACAGTTTTTTCCAGAAACCAGAAGTAAATGCCAGAGGTGGTGTGTTTTTTTTTTTTTTTTGGGGGGGGGGGGATCACAAATTGCCATCACATGACCGCAGGGCACTGCAAATGGCCATGAATCACATGACCACGGAGAGGAGTCGGGGATGTCATAACTTCCGAACTGGGTTGCAAGTAGCTTTTGGGCAGTCTGCCATAAATAGAGGATTGCCTGTATTACATGTTGAATAATCCATACATCCCTAATGTCAAGAAAAAAAGCAAAGTATTCCTTATCCAGTTTATAAATACTTGCTTTCTTTGCTACCTAGGGAAAATGCTGCTGCCTCATCATGGATGGCTCTTTAAAAGCCAGCAATAGAATATTTTCCCCAAAAATACAATAGAAGATTTCAGAATAAAACTGGAAAAATATTTAAAGGAAATAAGTACTATTACCAACATGCTTCACAGATAACTAAACTGAAACAATTATTTCCCATTTCTAAATGCTTGCATCAAATGTGTAGGGCTAATAGGAGTAGTATAAGCAGTTGTCTGAAGCAGTCCAAAGTTTTGCTGATGATGTTACCTAGCTTGAGAGACGAAACGTTTGAAAGCTAAACAGCAAGCTCGGAGAACAAACCACTGCCAGCATAAGCAGTTGTTCCTCTAAAGAGGCTACCCTGTCTTACCAAATGGAATATACTACATCTCTTCTTTGGTAGTAGACACACGGTTGTAGACACATGGTGCCTTTGGTATATGGTTGTGCACCAAAGGCAATGTGAAGCATCTGAAAGATGTTTTTCATAAAACTATTTTTTCACAAAAGCTTTAAAAGGGCAACTGCAAGTAAAATGGTTGTGTGTACATTCACACACTTATGCTTTAAAGCAACCCTGTGAGACTTCCCAAATTGTCTCTGTTTAAACACTTTACTCACCAATGTTTTGCTAATAATATGTTTTATGAAGAACCTATTTCAAATACATTGCACATCCCTAATATGGACACAAAAAAATGGAAAAAGGGGGAAAACCCAAAAAATTTCATCTAAAAACCTCCAAACATGGATGAACAATGATTTTTTTTTTTTTTGAGAAATTCTAACCCATAACAATTTTCATTTCCTCAATTGATCAATATATCACATATCGGAATCATTTAAACAAAAAAATGGTTGTGAATAATGTAAATTGTAACCTGACTCAACTGGAAGAGAACAGTTTGGGAAAGGATGTTTCCTTTTTTTTTTATATTTGCTAAACATTGTTTTTTTGTCTGAAGAGCTGACCATAGGAATTCTGACAAGATTACTTCAAAAGATTTGGAATCAGAAGATTCCAAAACATTTCTAAAACATGTTTTTGTAAAATAATATTGGAAACGGACAAAAAAAACCTATTTCCTACTGCACATCACAGCTTGGAGTAGGCAGCAACAGTCAATTAACTTGTACCAATAGAATAGCAGTTATGCTGTTGGCCCAAGGCTAGGGAAACTTGGCTTTTAATCTAATTTCTTTCTGCCATGGAATTCAGTTAGTTACCCTGGTCTAGCCAGTAACTCTCAGGCTAACCTACCATATTTTCTGACTTTTTAACACATGAAAATCTTCTCAAAAGTCAGGGGTCGTCTTATACGCCGGGTGTCGTTCTCCTGTAACCAGGCAGACCAGCCCGAAAGGCTCTGACAAGCCTTAAATGGCTCTGGCAATCCAAGCTCTGACGATCTGCTAATCAGGCAACTCAGCTGGGATCGCCAGAACCATGGAGAAGGAAAAAAGTTTTTCCCCTCCAGCTTGCTTACCTTAGCTGCTTGCCTTGCTTCGCTTGCCTGAATCCATTCCATCAGCAAGCAACTCCCTGCCTGCAATCAAGCAGGCAGGGAGTTGTGGACTTCAACTCCCAGAATTCCTCAGCCAGCAAAACAAAGTTGGCTGAGGAATTCTGGGAATTGAAGTCTACAAGTCTTAAAGTTGCCAAGGTTGGAGACCCCTGTTCTATTGGGTAAGTTTTTTTCCCCTTTGGGATCTTTAAAAAAAATAGTTAATTGGGGTTTTTTTTAGTTGTTCTTTTTTAGACCTAGCCATTTAAAGTTTAGGAAGTTTTAAATTTAGCTTTCATATAAAAATAAAAATAAAATAAAATAAAATAATATTTGTGCAGCTTTCTGAGATTTAGTGTGTTTCTGTAGTGTTTCACTCTAACTACACAAACACACAAAAACTCACAAAGCTGTATGTGGAATTTTGTGTGTGTAAAGTGTGAAAGTTGGGTTTTTGGGCTTTTTGTGGCTGTGTGAGGTTCCTGCTTGTTGCAGGGGCCATTTTGGGTCTAGCACAGCTGCTTTTACATTGTGGGTGAGCCAGTTCTGTTGTGTTGTGTTGTGTTGTGTGTGTGTAAAGTGTGAAAGTTGTTTTTTTGGGGGCTTTTTGTGGCTGTGTGAGGTTCCTGCTTGTTGCAGGGGCCATTTTGGGTCTAGAACAGCTGCTTTTACATTGTGGGTGAGCCAGTTGGTGTTTTTTAATTTTTATTTGGTGTGCGTTGGAAGAGGGGTAGTCCTATACGGCGAGTATAGCCCAAACCCTATATTTTATCAGGAAAATTTGGGGGGTCGTCTTATACGCCCAGTCGTCTTATACGCCGGAAAATACGGTAGTTCATAGAACTGCTGCTATAATAACTTGTGGTAATGGAGAAGAATCACAAATATAAATTTACATATATAGAAGTAAATCATGCTTTCATGAAATAAACTTACTTTGCAATGAAGATTCATCCACCACAGCAGCTGGACCATCTACCTTGCCAACCAAACTTTGTTCTTTTGACAATGTAAAAATAAGCTTGGGATAGAAAATGAAACAAAGATGATCTCCAGTGCAAAGATTGTGTTCAAGCAGAATGATAAACTACATTAAAGCATGAGAAGGGGAAAAAATGATTGGTAAATAGCCAGACTCATAGCTAATTCTTTTTTCCCCCGTTTGCTAAAACAGGAATAAGCTAGAATTTAGTTTCACATTAGCAGCTGTTTCTCGATTACTGCAAACTGGAAATTGTGGTTTAAAGCAAATAGTAGTTAAATAACCCAGAATTGTTGTTCAATTGTTCAACAAGTGAAAAATGCCTCCAGATATTTTGGACTATAACTGACAAAATGCTCAACTGTTGGTATTTTGGCAGGCCAGGCCATGGGGAACTATAGTTCCAAGTTAAAAATCTAAAGAGCACCCTGACCTGTAGTTCATTGGATCAATGTGTTATGGATGGATTGTCATTAGGCCGCTTAGTTTCTATCACTATTACTTATACCTGGAATATCCTTTCTTGTACCCAACCTTTTATTCGCTGCTAAGGCAAATAAAATATCTGAGATGAAATGCAGCACAGAGCTCCAATTCTGTGTATCTTTATTTAGCCCAACACTGAGTTGATGCAGAGACATTAAAATAAGTGTTTTTTTTCTATCCATTCCATTACCCTTGCCATCATCTTTCTTATCACATTCCATAGTTCCCTGTGCTACTGAATATGAGCAGCTCACCGAAGCAGGAATAGGCTTTCTGATTATGATCCCCAACATTTTTCTATGTAGTTTTATAAAATTCATTGGATATAAAAGTCAACTTGCTAATTTGTTGAACTACCTACTACAAACCAAAATTACTCTACAGCGCTGTCCAAACACAGCCAATGTGATTAACTATGGTTCAACATTTCATGGAAATGCTGCAACTAGGATTAACTCAGTAAACCAGTGCTGTTATTAATAAGTAATGAACACCCAACATAAGCACAATGCAAAAAAAGGTATCACTTTCCCACAAAGCCTGCAAATGCCTTTGCAGACTTTCTACAATGTACCACTGCTCAGATGCATTGGACAAGTCCCACAATCCCAAATTGCACCTCTTCCAAAAGAGTGCTACCTTAAAAAGAGGTCATGTTCATGCAACTTGCTAAAACATGAGTATTCTTAATCAAGATTACCTGAATTAAACAGAATTAAATGGGATTATGCATAGCCCCAGAGCAAAATAAGATTTGATTTAGTGTGTTCTGTGAACTCAGACTGATCTTATCTATTAAGAGAGTTTACTCTTATTAACAGATTATTCTTAAATGAGATCTAGTGTGATATAGAAAATACATGTTTATCAAGAAGTCACAAGCATGAATCCTTTCAGATACTATATTTATGTTGTGATCTTAGATAAGTCATTATCTCAATTTAATTGTCTCACAGGGATATTATGAGGATGATTCATAAAAAGAACCATGGGAAGAAATTATTTTAAACTAATAAGCAAGATAGAAAATGAAACAAACAGCTGCTAAATAAATAAAAGGAAAAGAAAAGAAACTTTGTGACCAAAGATTAGTTCTTATGCAATATGAGAGTATGCAATGGATTTCCTGTGCATAGTTTCCTATCAAATTTGGGAGTGCCCAGGACAGCCAGGGGGGAATATTATTCTGATCTCATAAAATGTAAACATAATGGCTGTACTCATACAACATAAATAGCCATGGAAAACACAAATACAGAGTCAGTTTGGTGTAGTGATTAAGGCATCAGGCTAGACATCTGAACACCACCTTATGCACAAAGCCACCTGGGTGACCTGCTTGGATCAGTCACTTTCTTTCAGACCTAGGAAGGAGGCAATGGCAAACCACTTCTGAGAAGTCTTGCAAAGAAAACTGAGAATTGGACACGACTGAATGGAAGGGAGGGGAAACCACACCTATTCAACCCATTAACCTATGCTAAGTTTGCACATCACACTGACCCATAAACTGACTACAGAACTGAATTCAACTCAATACATTAATCTAAAATGTGGCTGATCTCTTGGGAACTAAGGTCACCCGAACTTTATAATTATAACTATTTTACTTTATTATATCAACAATAACCCTTGGATATTGAGCCCGATTTATTAAAAATATTATTTACGTGGTGAAATGTATGATTAGACTACCATAAAACCCCAACTAAAATCACCTAATTTAGGGTGAATTAATTCAACACCCATGGAGCATTTTACTGCCATAAAGAGATGAGACAATTAAAAACATTTTATAGTTATTTGCTGAAAATGGAGACTCCGTGCATAGAACCAGTATCCCCCCCCACCCTGCACAGAAAATATGATCAGCTCTCTCAAGGGTCATCTAATAAGGGGACCTCGATCCTTGCGCAACAAATTCTTCCCGGCCACTCAGTAGTTTCCTGCCCGGCTTCACAATCTCTCACCCGCGAAGCAGCTCTCCGGCTCGACAATGGAGCCAACAGGCGGATCATCGCGGCGAACCCGCTTCGAGGCTCCCTAGGTGGCTCAGTGGCTAAGACGCTGAACTTATCGATCAGAAAGGTCGGCGGTTCGAATCCCTAGTATAGATCTCCTGCGTGAGCAGGGGGGTTGGACTAGATGACCTCCAAAGTCCCTTCCAACTCGTTACTGTTACTTCGCCTGGAAATAAGCAAGGGGCATGCACACCAGGGGGCATGTCGCTTCCGGCTCGTAGTGATGACGTCACCGTAAACAAAGTGTCAGAGCAGAAACATTAAAAAGTGCAGGAGAGTAGGAGGAGGTCTTGGGGGCATTCTTGATTTTAAAAAAGAGTTGAAGAATGTGTTAAACACTGTAAAGGCGAGGAAGCTCCCTTCCAAGCCATTCTAGATTAAAAATAAAAATCTACTGACAGATGTATATGTACGCCATTCTGTCGCCAACGGAAGTAATCCCTGTTAACCGGAAGTTAACTCTGCCTCACCACGGCCTCTCTCTATGATACCAATAAACTACACGCGCTTTGAAACGGCTAGTGGCGGGAGCTGAACTTCTAGTGGGCGTGGACCAGACCAAACCAAGACGGAAGTGGGAGAGGAGAGAGAGGGTTGGGCAAAGCCAAGCTGACTTGTAAAATCGTGTAGGGTTACTGCCTGAGGAATTCTGGGAGTTGAAGTTCTCACAGAGCTTGAAGCCTCCAAGTGGAAAAACACTGTTCTAGGGTGATGCTGTGACTGGAAGGTCGGACTGAAGGAGATCCGCATTCAAATCCCCACTTAGTCACCAAGTTCAGTACGTAGTCTTGGGATGATGTCACTCATTTGTTTTTAATCCACTTCACAGGATTGTTGCAAAAAAGGTTAGCAGACAACTATATTTTGTTCCCAGTGGAGAGGAAAGAATAAAAGAATGAATATAGAATATAGAAACAAAAGAATAGAATAATAGAATAGAAAGAATAAAATTGTTATTATTAAGTATTTTTTGCCTGTATATATCTATTCTTTTGCTTGTTACTGTGGGAAGCCACCCCCTCCCAGAAGAATGAAATATTTTAGGAAATATTAAAAAGGCAGAATATTATATTTCCCTAAAGGAGAAATAGAGAAACATGCTCTTTGAGACAGAAAACAGCCCCCAAGTCTTTCTTAATAGCCCTCAGCAGATATTTTGTGCCCAATGAGAAAGATTGGGCCAGAGAAGAAGAGATGATGGATAGGAATAATTGCCCTTTAAATATTAAAGTAGCCTGATTGTAAGATGAAAGAGGCAGAAATAAAATTAGGGGAAATATTAGAATATAATTTTTTATAGAATGAATAAAAATAATAGATAGATTAGAAGTTTACACGTTAGGCATTTTTTTATATATGTTTAAATAATATGAGGATTACTTAAATTTGATAGAGATTATTAATATTGTTACTGCAAATTGGATTAACATGAATGACACCCAGAACCAACTCTTTCCACATACAAGATGGATGTATATTTTTAAAAAAGAATAAAAATATATTTATGAGCACATTGCATCAGCCAAACCTCAGCCAACCTTGGCTCAGACAAATTCCTAGAATTTGTACCTGGCACCATGGGAGTCTGACAACAGCCAATAGAATACATATTCTTGCACAGGAACAGGAAGTTCAAGTGCAAAGCCCAAGAAAAGGTATAAAAGCCCCTCACTCTCAACTCCATGTGGTCAGCTGCCCAGGACCATCCATGTGGTTCTGCTTCATCATTAAACCCGCTTTCCAATCAACCTCCATTTTTCCAGTGTCTTCCTCACAGCTTGGAACTGAACCAGATGGATATTTCTTCCAACATTACTCAGTTAGCAAATAATGAAGATTATTCTTTTTAAAAAACCCTCCCCAAGAAGTTTTCCTTTGTGCTGTGTTGTGTTGTGTTGTGTTTAGTTTACTGTCATTGCTCATGGTACAATGAAATTAAATGCTGTCTTCAGTGTACATTGTAACTATAAAAATAAAAACACAAACATACATCTTTACATTCCATATAATTGAACTTTCTTAAGGCACAGGGAGCTCTAAAGCTCTTCCAAAGAGGGGAGAGGGCAACCAATGATCCTCTGGGCAATGATGTTGACCCTCTGGAGTGCTGTCCTATCTGCCACTGTGCAATTGGTAAACCACATAGATGCAGTAAGTTAAAATACTCTCACCATATTCTCACCATATTCGTGTTCACCATATTCTTAATGCAACTTTAAAACAATTTTGTCGTGTCCATCTTTTTATTTATGACTGTGTTCCTATATATTTCTAATATGCTGCTTCAATGCATTATGTAGGGACGCAGTGGCTCAGCAGCTAGCTCAGCTAGCTCAGCAGACACTGAGCTTGTCGATCGAAAGGTCGGCAGTTCAGCGGTTCGAATCCCTAGTGCCGCGAAATGGAGTGAGCTCCCGTTACTTGTCCCAGCTTCTGCCAACCTAGCAGTTCGAAAGCATGTAAAAAATGCAAGTAGAAAAATAGGGACTACCTTTGGTAGGAAGGTAACAGCATTCCATGTGCCTTTTTTTTTTTTTTGCTTTAATTTATATGCCGCTCTTCTCCGGAGACTCAGGGCGGCTTACAATGCGTTAAGCAATAGCCTTCATACTTTTGTATATTTATACAAAGTCAGCTTATTGCCCCCACAATCTGGGTCCTCATTTTACCTACCTTGAAAGGATGGAAGGCTGAGTCAACCTTGAGCCTGGTGAGATTTGAACTTGCAGTAATTGCAAGCAGCAGATGTTAATAACAGTGCTTTAGTCCTCTGTACTACAGGCTCTTGTCTGGTGTTTAGTCATGCCGGCCACATGACCACGGAGACGTCTTTGGACAGCACTGGCTCTTCAGCTTTGAAACAGAGATGAGTACCACCCCTAGAATCGGGAACGACTAGCACATAGGTGTGAGGGGAACCTTTACCTTTACCTTTATGCATTATGTACATTGTAGTATGTATGGGGATACTGCAGCCTTTTCAGAAGAAAAACTGAAGGAGGGAATGTTTCTTTTCATTAATTTATTTTACATAGACACATTATTCTTTAGAAGATAAAAAAAGTCAACCTGCATAGGAAGGGCAGCAATTGACATAGGATTAGTTAGCCAAAAGCAGTCCTTGTTATAGCTGCCACCTGTGAATCAAGTGACAGCTGAGGATCAAGCAGCAACTCTCTGACTGCAACTATATTAAGCATATTTCAGTTACTGTTTCCATTTCAGAATGGCAGGATATTATGCCATCAATTTTAGGAACCTGGCTTGAGATAGCTCCTGGGATTGGAGACTATGCAGGGCTCAGGTTGCCCATTTCTATTGTAGAAAATTACTATAAAGGTCTGGGAACAGCGTAGTGGTTAATGCATCAGGCTAGAAACTGGGACATGGTGAGTCTTGCCAGCAAGGTGACCTTGGCTCAGACCTTTTCTCACAGTCTTAGGAAGCAAGCAATGGCAAACCATTTCCAAAATCTTGCCAAGAAAACTGCATGGATTTGTCCAAGCAGTTGTCAGGAGTCAAAAACTGACTGAAAGGCACAATAAAAAAAAGAGGGGGGGGAGTTTTAGGAAGTCCAGCCATATCCCATGACCAATCAATCTTCTGATGTAAGCATCTCCTATCTAGATACCCCATTGTTCAAATGCTGAAATTGGAAATACAGCTTTGCTGAGATTAATTCTAGTTTGTCTAGAGAAGAAGATACTGGATCTCTTGAGATCCCAACCACGGTGTTTCTGGATGAGGTATGTACTGATCTTTAGAGCAGTGGCAGTGACCTAAGCCAGGACATTGGTACCTTCAATAAAGCACAAGTTGACTTTAGAATCAGGAGCAATTGATGACACAGAAGCATAAGTGGGAGTAGGGAATCAAGATGTGGCTGTGACTGAAGCTCTGTCCTTTTTCAACATGTGTTATGAAGCACGTTTTAAAAAGGATGGGGCTTTTTTTTTAATAATAATTTTTATTAAAGTTTTTTTTTTAAAAAAAAATTTCTTTTCAACAATTTTGCATCAGTAAACATTTTTATTAGGAATACTTCCAGGGACCTATGATAAAAAAATGCAATATTTAATTATACATATTACAACAGCGGCAAGAATAATATACACACAAAATTGGAAAAATAATAATATACCAACAGAAGAAAATTTGATTAGAAAAGTTTTGGAGTGTGCAGAGATGGACAAACTTACAAAAGAAATACAAGAAAAGGAAGAAACAGAATATTATATGGTATGGGAGAAATGGTATGAATGGTTAGAGGAGCGGGATAAAAGGCAAGGAAAGAGTAAATGAGGAAGATATAAGAGTTGAAATGCAGTAACATACGAGTGGAAATGGAACGGACACAGAATGTATGATCGCTATTGAGTACACTGTTATCTTTATGTATCAATATATGAACTATATGTATAAATGGCAAATTGAAGTAAGGGAGAAAAATGGATATGTAAGAAATGTTTACTGATGCGAAATTGTTGAAAAGAAAAGGATGGGGCTTTAATTGTGCAGCAATAACTGCCATCTTGACTTTTTTACCCATTCACAGACTCCCCGAAGGGCATTTTTTTTTTTTATTTATTTGATTTATATGCCGCCCTTCTCCGGAGACTCAGGGCGGCTTACAGTGCGTTAAGCAATACAGTGCGTTAAGCAATTTAAGTGTCAGCTCTGGTGAATTGTACAAACTTAAGGAAACCTCTCATTTTTCAATTACATTAATCTTTTGGGGAGCACTAGCTACTTTTTCTATTATATGCTTATTATAAGATTTGTTAATAATCCCAATCAATTAAGATTATGGAAAGTGAAGAACGAAACAAAAATAAACTATTTCCTGTGACAATATCAATTATTTGAAAATATAATTTTCAGCCTGCTTACTGTCCACCTAAAGTCAATGCCCAGAATCATCTAGAGCAGGGGTGTCAAACTCACGTCATAATGGCGATGTATTGGGACTTTTCTGCGGGCTGGCCTTGACAGCCTTGATCTAGAGGTAAAGTTATGCTGGAAAAGTACAGTCTTTTTAACAGCCTTGTGAAATGCATTGCCTGTAATATCCACTTTGTTCTAAGCCAGGGGTGTCAAACTCAAGGCCCATGGGCTGGATTCGGCCTATGATGCTGTCGGATCTGGCCCGGGGGACTGTCCTGGTCTACCCAATGCAAAGAGGAAAAATTAGGCCAGTGTGGCTTCAGCCCAGTCTACCCAATGCGAAGAGGAAACATGCAGCAGTTTGGGGGGTGAAGTCAAGCTGGCCACGCCCAACCAGTTGGCCACTCCCACCCAGCCCCTGGAGGTCAACCACAACCCTGATTTGGCACCTCTGCTCTAAGCCAACTGAGAATTTAAGTGTCAAATACCTCTTCCATTTTCCACCCATTTTTATAAATAACTGTAGCTCTGTTATTTGTCACTGCTGTTGCCAGAGCAACAAAAGGAACATGAGGTCAAAAACTGGTTGTATCTCAATATGATGCCTCATGGATCAGACCATGTAGACCCGTGGCTCTGGCTATGAAAACACAGTATCAGAACAGTATTAATAGCCATAGTATCCTCCTCAAATCAGGAGGCTGTCTTCCTTCCTGCCGCTGGTGCTGAATACCTCCCCTTGCTTATTCAAATTACGAGAATTCTCAAATCCAAACCTGAGTGGTGGGAAGAAGCTTGGAGTAATGTAGGCACTATGAGCCAACATAGTTCTTGTTTTCAAACTATTAAAAACAAGTTTATTAACACACATGTAAATAAAACATAGTTCAAGTTTCATTTATTGAAAACGTTCTTCTTTTTCTGCAGGAAAAAGGAGTTCTTGTTATGGGCTTTAATTGCAGGAAGAGGGAGTTTTTATTTGTTCTCCAGTTCCTTGGCAGACATCATTGGAAATCATGATCTTCCGCTTTCCAGGAAAATGGTTTTATTAAAATCAAGTGACTCAAAGGGATCATAAATATTCGCTCACAACTGGATTCTGCCTGAATTCAGATGGATGAAAAACATCATGTAGATGCAGCTCACGGTTCACCAAGAAGCTTCCCTGTGCAAGATTTGAAGCAGCTTTCAGGTTTTTTTAAAAAATGGGAAATTATTTACAAATACAGTAAAAAAAGAAATAACTTACAAAAAAGCCACACAATGAAGGCCTGTAAAAGAAAGCATACCAGATGATTTTCCAGCAGTTTGTGTGTGAGAGAGAAGAAACATTTTCTTTTCTTATACATTAGTATCCTCGGCGCAGCCTTCATGGGAATGCTTAACTTGCCTAGGCAGCTGAGTCAATGTGCAGAGGCGTAGAAAAGGGCTTGCTGACAAATCAGATTGTGTTTGTTCTTCTCTTCCCCGTGATGCTAAATAGAGCTCTGACCTTATGATCCTGATACTTTATAATCTAAACAGGAGACAACTTTTGTTTAATAGAACTTTGAAAGCATCATAAAACATAAAGCTTCCTTGCACATTTCTTTTGTCTCAGTGTCACTCAAAAAAAAATATACAGAACCTGCCAGCAAATTTTTTAGTAGTGATAAGTACACAGAATAATTTTTCCATACAGCCTCTTAAATTTCAAATGGCCGGTATAGTCATAATCTGAAGTTGCTGTCCTCTAGTTCCAGATGGACCCTCAGGAAGTGCTGGATTTGTTGGAGTCGCCCCCTCCGAGATTATAGAAAGAATTAGTCTTCTCACCAGAAGCCTCTGGAGGTACTTCACTTTGGTGTAAGTAGAAGGCCAAACAAAGCACTTCAGGAGAGAGGATGGGAATTTGCTAGATTCAAAATCCCTCCATCTTAAACCATTTTCTCACCAGAAGGAGGGTTTTATGCTAAGCGCTGGATTTGTTATAAAGAATTCCCTTTGACCGACAAGGAAGAGAAGAGAGGAGTAAAAAAATGTATCATCCAGAATTAGCATCGACAAGCCTTTGGATTTCTCAACAGCATTGACATTTGGCTCCCAAACAGTATACTTAGGGTTATTCAGACTAGCGACAATCTCAGTTTGTTTATTTTTAAGTAGTTTTTGTCTAATAATAACTAATTTTTAAAAAGGTTTTCATAAATTGTGCTCACTTTATTATCAAATTCCTGTGAGACAGATTTTATAAACACAATTATAGAAGAAAACTCTCATGATTATGCATCCTTTTAGGCCACAGAAGTATGCCTCAATGCTAGAAAGTATTTCCATTGTGCAGTAATTCTGTCCCAACCTTCATAACACCCCTGCCTATTTTCTTACCCATGGATTTCCATCCCATGAGGTGGATGGACTGCAAAAAGATTAATGCCACTAGCGTTTTATGAACACATGCCCTTAAATTCAAAGGACTTTGCCTTTGAGCAGACCTACATTTATTTAAATAATTTCTGTCCTGCCCTTCCAATTTTCCAAACAGTTCTCAAGGCAGCATATAGCATTCAAAATACCATAAATTATTTAGAGCAGTTTTCACACACTTGGCAATTTTAAGCTGTGTGGACTTCAACTTCCAGAATTCCAGAGCCAGCCAAAACTGATAGGAAACCACAAAAGCAAAAAACAGCATAAGTTATCTATTTTTGCAAAGGCTTCATGTGTGCAAATTTTGTTGACCGGCAGACAAAAGTACCTCTTACACAAGTATATCATCCAACCATAGTTTGTAGATGGTAAACAATTATGCAGCAGATAAGTGTCTTATACACAAGCAGAAGTTCAATGACCCACCTTAAAAAAACCAGCAGAGGGCAGTACAGATATAATAAAGTATTGAGTAAGCCATTTCCTAGAAGGCAATAGTAAAATAGGAAAGAAAATGAGCAGTGCTGTACAAATAGATGAGTTTCCTGTTGCCTAATACTCTATGTAGTTACTCATAACCTCATAACAGGAGAACAAGACTTGATCCAATTTCACCCCATACAATAATCCTGAACCATCTAAAATGTGAGAGGGAACACTATACCCTCAGTAATTGATATCTTTACATCTTTGCAAAATAAGGCTTTAAAAAAGAAATAATGATTGAGACACACTCAAATTAGAAGTTGCTGAAGAATTACAAATTGAAGCTAATCATCTAAATGCATCTTGGCTGGAAAGAAATCAGCTACACACCCCTGACTGATTGCTTCAAAGGCCAAATACACGGAGGAGGTTTCCATCAACCAGCTGACTGGAAGGCAAGTTTCACCTTTGCAGCAAGCTTCTTAGTTAAAACTTCCAAATAACATCCATATGATTTCCTCTTCCTCAGTCATCTATCTTGTCTTTTGACCTTAACTGGATGTCTCTTTATCATACAATGGTTTGTGCAAGAAAATATAAGTCAGGAGAAGACAAAAAAAAGGGGGGGTGGGGAATTATCATCATCATTAAATGACAGAACTGTTGCAATGCAATCCTATGTGCCCTATTTGAGGGTAAACATCACTATTAAGTATTCAGGATTAAAAACCTTTGACATGCTGAAAATAAATATTTTTTTTTAATTAAATTTTATTAACATAAATGTAAAACACAAATACATGTAAACACTTATACATTAACAAAGAGTCAATCGACTAACTTCTAGAAAACCCCCAAATCCATAAAATTTAAAATCCCAATTAAAAACCATTTAGGCTAGGCCGGCTTGGTGGAATAAAAACGTCTTCAGGGCTTTACAGAAGGTCCGGAGGTCCGGGATCAATCGTATTCCAGGAGGCAGCTCGTTCCACAAGGCGGGTGCCCCCACAGAGAAGGCTCTCCCCCTGGGGGCCGCCAGCCGACATTGCCTGACCGACGGCACCCTGAGGAGGCCCTCTCTGTGCAAGCAAATTGGCCGGTGGGAGGTTATCGGTAGCAGCAGGCGGTCTCGCAAATATCCTGGCCCTAAGCCATGGAGCGCTTTAAAGATGAGAACCAACACCTTAAAGCACACCCGGAAGCCCACCGGGAGCCAATGCAGCTCACGCAGGAGAAGTGTTACGTGGGAGCGCCACGTCGCTCCCATAATCACCCGCGCGGCCGCATTCTGCACCAGCTGGAGCCTCCGGGTGCTCCTCAGGGGGAGCCCCATGTAGAGAGCGTTGCAGTAGTCCAGGCGTGACGTGACCAGGGCATGAGTGACCGTGCACAAGGAGTCCCGCGCAACTGGCGTATCAGGCGTTAAAAAGCCCCCCTGTTTGCCAAAACAGCCGGGTCCAGAGAAGGCTTCTTGAGGAGGGGCCTCACCACCGCCTCTTTCAAGGCAGGAGGCAAGAAACCCTCTCTCAAAGAAGCATTTATAATCCTCTGAGCCAGCCTCGTGTTACCTCCCGGGTGGCCAGTACCAGCCAGGAGGGGCACGGGTCCAATAAACATGTGGTTGCGTTTAACCTCCCCAGGATCCTGTCCACGTCGTCAGGAGTCACAGGGTCGAACTCGTCCCAGATAACATTCTCAAGACCAGCCTCAGTCACCCCGCCAGGATCTACCCAGTCAGAGTCCAAGCCTTCCCGAATCTGAGCGATTTTATCGTGCAGATACTGTGCAAAATCCTCAGCCTGCCCTTGCAAGGGGTCTTCCCGCGCTCCCTGATGTAGGAGGGAGTGAGTCACCCTAAACAAGGCGGTTGGGCGGTTATCTGCCAATGCAATAAGAGCGGAAAAGTGGTTACACTTTGCCGCTTTTATCGCCACTAGATAGGTCTTAATATGAGACCTAACTAGTGTTCGGTCGGAGTCGGAGCAACTAGCCCTCCAACCACTCTCTAAGCGTCTTTTCCAGCGCTTCATCTCCCTCAGCTCCTTGGAGAACCAAGGGGCTGGGCAGGTTCGGCGTCGGGTCAGAGGCCGCAAAGGCATGACTCGGTCCAGAGCACTGGCGGCCATCCTATCCCAGGCAGCCACCAGGTCTTCAGCCGAGTCGTGAGCCAGAGTTTCAGGAACTGGCCCAAGCTCCCTCTGGAACCTATCAGGATCCATCAGGCGCCTGGGGCAGAACCACCTGGTCGGTTCCGCCTCCCTGCAGTGGGGTGCAGCGGTCAAAAAGTCCAGCCTCAGGAGAGAATGGTCCGACCATGACAGGGGTTCAGTAACTATATCCCCTATATCCAGACCACTTTTGTAAGCCCTGCACTCAGGAAGGGAGGACCTACCAGCAAGGGAGGCAAAGAAGCTTTTACAAAACAGTTTTGAATTCTTAAAAAAAAATAAAGTACAGGTTATCCTCGATTTATGGAGCCAAAATTTATGTTGCTAAGTGAGACATTTGTTAAGTGAGTTTTGTCCCACTTTACGACCTTTCTTGCCTTCGTTGTTAAGTGAATCACTGCAGTTGATAAGTTAGTAACCCAGTTGTTAAGTGAATCTGGCTTCCCCATTGACTTTGCATGTCAGAAGGTCACAAAAGGAGATCCCGTGAACCCTGGACACTGCAGCCTTCATAAATATGAGTCAGTTGCCAAGCTTCTGAATTTTGATCATGACCGTGGAGATGCTTCAACTACCGTGAAAAATGGTTATAAATCACTTCTTTCAGTGTCATTTGTCACTAAATGAACTGTTGTTAAGTCGAGGACTATCTATACTATTTCTGTTAATTATGTCAATATGACTTTACAATTTTATAGATTTTAGCTCAGGGATATCCTGGTCAGCGGGAGGGAGGTGTTTCAGAAAAAAATCCAAAACCATAGGATTGAAGCCCTGCCTCCTTTTAGAACCATCTTAGCCAGCATCTTGGCTTTTTTGAAACCTCTGCCCCATAGATACCTGTCTTTTATTTATTTATACTTTCAGTTAAATTCCCTCCAGGGTGGGTTATAAAACAAAACCTATTTGGGAACATATCTGAAAGCAATATAAATAAGAAGAATGGAATAAATAGAATAATGAACGGCATTAATTCTAACATTTCTTCCCGCTCCATATTTCTACCAGTTTTATATGCCAAAGGCAAATCTCCTAGACTGGCCCTGAATATATCTGTTTTATTCCAGCATGGATATTCTTGCTTCCCTGTTTATTTACTTATTTACATAAGAGTTATAAAATGCTTGACCCACAACCATTTGGCATTTTAAACTATAAAGAGTTAGTACAACAGGTGAATGGGTTGTTGCAAAATATAATGTAGGAAACCAACATACAGAATTTCTTGCAAAATTAGACATTTAATCTGAATTATCTGCTGACGAGGTTTTAAAAATATTAGCACTGGCAAATGATTAAAGGTTTTCAAGTGGATTAATCAGGCCATTTATCTGCTGACTTGAAGTAAATTTCCTCTCCAGGGTAGTAAGGCCAGCTCAAAAGAGGAGTCAGAACCTGAGTTTTACTTTGAAGTGCTTACAATGTTAGCCAAGAAGGAACAAAAGATTCTGATCTTTTCCAAGCGTCTGTATATGATAAGGCAGAGAAGCTGCTCCCTACTTCCCAGTTGCTGCTAACAGGCCTCTTTCCTCTTTTCATTTTCAGCTTACTGGAGACTTGGCGAGTCTGAGAAAAGGTTAATTGGGTGTCTCTTACAGGTTTTTTTTTTTTCTGCTGCTGTTGAGAAGCTGACAAGACATGAGAAAGCACAAGATGCTAATTTTAGTCCTGTTTGTTTTGGAGGATAGTTTCTTCCGGTGTGCCAGACCTCTTTGGAAACTGCACATTTAGCTTTTCAAACCCCTGTGTGCTGCTTAAAGGAACAACTGTAAGTACCTTTGCAAAGCCATTCTGTAGCCATCTGCAACCCGTGGCATCATCTCACCACGTGCTTCTTCTCAGCTGAACTGCTCAACTGACTTGGCTTTACACAGCTTCAGATCACAGCTGCATTCAAACCGCATAATGCCATTATGTGGTTGGTTGTGGCTCAGCGTGTTGTGTGAACCTAGCCATTTGTGGCTTTGTCTACAACTGTAAAAAACTCTGGATTAGTGCCATGCATGGACCAAGTTAAAAAAGCCAAAGCAAACAAACAAACCACAGTATGACAGTATAGGATGTGAATTTAGCCACTGTCATTTCTTCAATCAATGACAAAGCAAACCATGATTTTAGTGTAATGTGTGAATAGGGTCCATCAAACCCATCACTGGACTCTGCCTTTCTTTAGACTTTCGACAGGCAAAGGGTTTTCTTGTCATTTTTCCACCAGATCCTTTTTGAACCAGAAATCCAGGAATTTAACTTAGAATTTTCCACATCAGCCTTTCTCAACTGGGTGCCCTCTCAGTATGTGTGGATGGATCTTCAACTTCCTGAATGATACACATAGCTGAGCTTTAAAAAGCAAAGCAGAGAGTCATCCCAATTAATACTTGGGAGACCACCAAAACCCCAGGATTGAAGGTAGGCTAAGAAGTTGAAAATATCCTGGAAAAAAATAACAAACAACTTTTCCATTAATGGCAAAAAAAATAAATAAATAACATGGCCATGTTTACAAAGATCCCAGAAGTTGAGCTCAACTTAAAACAAACAAAAATAAAAAATAAACTCACAATCTGCAGTGCCTCTTGCATCTTTTGATTGTTGCTTAAATGAAATCCCACTGCTGAAAAATTAGCGCTCTGGGACTGCAAAAATGGGCCTGGCATTTATGCACAGTCTACATCTTATTGGCTGGCTATCCCTGGATCATGTAGCATAGTGTTTGACCCAGCCAGTTTGGTTAGCAGCAAGCCATGCTTAAATTGCATCTTAGTACAAGGCATAACCACCAGTGTTTTCTAAGTGTTTTCAGTTGCCTTAAGTATGACTTCCTGCCAAAGCACTAACGTTGCTTGTGGTGAACAAGCTGGCTTTTCAGAAAACTTTCAACCAGAAATCAAAGAAACCAGAACCCATTTTGAGACAAGCAGAGCAGACCAGTATGTGAAATCTGTAACTTTTTTTTTTACTCATACATATTAGAGCAGAGGCTATTTTGCTAATTATTTTGTGAAGGTGGTCTCATTTTAGATTTTTTGAGAACATGTTGTGGACGCCTTTGTGAAATGGTTGCAGTGATGGCCTCCCCTAAAATATCCTAAAATGGCAGCCAAAAGAACATTAGCAGTGCCCGGACCATCTAGTTCAGCAGTGTGTTCTCACAGTGACCAACCAACTGCACAGGGAATCCCACTAATCTCCCAGCAGATGGCCTTCAAGCTGCCAGCAAGTTTAATAGCTACTGATCCCTGTGATTTCCGTGAATTAATCCAATCCAGTTTTGAAGCCAGCTAGTTTAGTATCCAGTACACATCTCCTAGTAGTGAATTCCAAAGTGAGAGAGCGAGCAGGTTTGGTATGCCAGTGAAGGTGCTGGCCTACAAAGCAGGAGATTGGGAGTTCTAGTCCCCACTTAGGCATGAAAACCAGCTAGGTGGCTTTGGGCCAGTCATTCTTTTTCAGCCCAATTCACCTCACAGGGTTATTGTTATGGGGGACATAGGAAGCAGGATTATTTGGTATGTTTGCCAACTTGAAGTCCCATAATACATAAAAGGCAGGACAAAATTTTAATAATAATAAAAATAACTCCAATGAGCCATTACCTTGACATGGTTGTATGCCTTGCATGGTCTGAGGAGGATGAGAGCCATGTCAGATGTTCAACCATATTGAATAGGTCAGGTGTCATTAGAAGAGCCAGACAAGTGTCTCCCATAAAAAATTACAGAAACTCATACTGAATTGGCCATTGTTCGGGTCAAAAAGGGCTATGCTAGGTTTTGGTGTTCCTAGACACCTGGTGACAAATGAGCTACAGAACTCGGGACTGTTAACTGAGCAACCAAGGCCAGCAGCTGCAGGATTATTGGAAGAAAAGTAGTTTGCCCATCACAAAAATATGAAGACTGAAAAAAAAAGAAATAATGATCCGTTATTACAAATCTGAGAATACCTGAAAAGAATGCACCAGTTCTGCAAAGAACAACATCCAGAATTGGAAATAACAGAACAGAGGTTAGCAGATTAATGTCGATTTATAATATGTCAATTTATAATATGAAATAAAGTATTCACAGAAGCAGAATTGAAAAAATGCAAAGGTCTAGCCAGGGCAAAGAAATCAAAACTTTGTGAAAAGTAACTCTGCCTGTAGAGGCAAACCAAAGGGAATCAGCATTAGAGGAAATGAGCATGGTTGTTTTTATTCCCATACCAAGTACCCTCTCCTCTGCCTTCTCCTCAGAAAGAATAAAGCTCTTTAACTAAAAAACAAAAGGAGTCAAAACAAAGAATAACTGACCATCCAGAAAAGCACAAAAACAACAGAATAAGGCTGCCTGAATTGAAGTTTGTTCCAAAGAAACAACTAGTAGAAGTACTAAAAGATGCCAATAGTGTAATATCAAATATAAGCAGTAACTCGCAGCAAGAAACAAACCAATTAATGTACAGCACAGCTGCAATTAAAACTGAATACCTGGGATGCAAAATCAAGAAAAAAAGGCAAGCAGTGCACCACCAAAATAGCCCACTACCACTGGAGGGATCCATACCAAGCTGCCCTGCAATATACATGGTCCGATCTACGAACATTGCTTGGCTGTAGGGACCAATAGCAGCGGGTCCCTTGTAGTACTGATGATTCTCTTCACTAACGCAGCCATAGCAGCAGAAGCAGCGGAACAAGCCCTCCTTCGGCAACTGCCAAGCCAACAAAGCCAATGCTTCACTGATCCTGAACTTTTACCCATATCCCAAACTCAGCCCTGCCCCACCTCCCTTGGCGATGCCGCCCCCTCGGCCAACAGAACCAAAAAGCGCTGCACCAAAATAGCAGATACGGTTGGAAAATAAGATCAGCAAACTAAGATCAGATGTAAGCAATCCAGAACAGATTGAAAAAAAAGTTGGAGAATGAGAATATTGATCTAGATTCTAGAAAGATTAAGGAAACATTGGAAATAATAGAGCAGCAAGCAACAACTACTGTATAGTCAAAAATACTAGCATATATGAAACTCAAATTGCACATAATAGGCAGAATCTCCATTAGCAGTCAAATCAGATATTTCTACTGATCCATCAATGGACAGACTGCAATGAACTAGTCAACAACTGACAAAGGAGAAACAGTGCAGTTCTAGGCAAAGCTATGGGATGACCAAAAGAAAGAAGAGAGAGAGAGGGAGGGAGAGGGAGAGAAGAGAAGAGAAGAGAAGAGAGGAGGGGAGGGGAGGGGAGGGGAGGAGAGGAGAGGAGAGGAGAGAAAAGGAAAAGAAAAAAGAAAAGAAAAAAAGAAAAGAAAAGAGAAAAAAGAAAAGAAAAGAAGAAAAAAAGAAAAGAAAAGAAAAAGAAAAGAAGAAAAGAAAAGAAAAGAGAAAAGAGAAAAGAGAAGAAAAGAAGAGAAAAAAGAAAAGAAGAAAAAAAGAAAAAAGAAAAAGAAAAGAAAAAAAGAAAAGAGAAAAGAGAAGAAAAGAAGAGAAAAAAGAAGAGAAAAAAGAAGAGGAGAGGAGAAGAGAAGAGAGAGAGAGAGAGAGAGAGAGAAAGCTGAGATGAAATAAGTTGAAATAATATCTGAAATGGTGAAGAAAAGGGTAAGAATGATCAATGGTCAGCACCAGTTGAAGATGAACTGCATGGTTTTGGATTGAACATTTGATTGCTCTACACCCACTTGTCACCAAGCACTTTAACAACACACTGCAAGGAGGTAAAATTGAAGATTGGGTAAACTGGTAAAACCTACCTTATAATGAAAGATCCAACAAAAGGGGTAGCCGCAGAAAACTACAAGTCGATTACCTGGTTACCAACAGTTTTCAAATTGCTAGCTGGTGTAACTAATGCAGTTGAACAGCATCTAGTTGAAAACAAGCTCTTGCCACTTCAGCAGAAAGGAAACTGACCAAACAGCAGAGGAACAAAAGATCACCTCCTAATTGACAAGATGATTTGGAAAACTGCAAGAGAAGGAAGACCCAACTTGAATGTAGCCTGGACTGATTACAACAAGCCATTTGTCTCCCTGCCACATGACTGGATAATTAAGTGCCTAGAAATAACAGGAGTCAGTAGAAACATCAGAAGCTTTGTGCAAAGATCAATGGCACTATGAAAGACAGAGTTGCTGGTCAATGGTGATAGACTGGGAGAACTTAATATCAAGAGATGAATCTTTCAAGGAGATTCGCCATCACTATGGTTTATCACTGCATTGATTCCTCTGTCATCTACACTGAATAAGTCAGATCAATGTCATCAAATATTAATAAAAATCTGCCAAACTATCTCATCTTCTTTATCTGAAGCTATATGGAAAAATTCCATCTGAAATAGAATTGCTGCTATTGCAGTGGAGTTTGGACTGGACAAATGTGCCACCCTTACCATCAATAGGGGGAAAATAGTGAAAAATAAATGACTCAAATTGTCCTAGAGAAGTAACACCAAGATTCAGGTTGAAGAAAATCACTACAAATATCAGTTCAAGCTGACAACATCAAGCACACTGAAGTCAAGAAGAAGGTTAGAAGTGACTGCATCATGAGAGTGAAGAAGATTTTAAAGTCCAAACTTAATGAATGAAATACCATCAAGGCAATTAGTACCTTGGTAATTCCAGTCATTGGATATACAGCTAGAATAGTGGACTGCACTCGAGCAAAATTAAAAACCCTGGAGAGGAAGACCAGAAAAATAATGACAATGAATTATGACCTTCATCCATTCAGGGATGTTGATAGATTCTACTTACCAACAAAAATAGATGGGTGTGGAATGTTGGAAGTACTGTACACCGGATAGTTGAAGAAGGAAAACGAGCATTGGAAGAATATCTGAAAGACAGTGAAGAAGATACACTGAAGCTACTATGCATATGGACACCACAGAGACCAAGCTGGTCTGCAAGAAAGACCAAATAGAGAACAGAAAAGAGACATGGCAAGGCAAAGTGTTACATGGCCATTGCATTAAAAAAAATAGCAGGCAAAGCAGATAACAAGAGCAGGAAAGTTGATGAAAGAGACAGGGGGCTAATTCTGGATGCACAAGACCAAGCCTTAAAAATGGCGGCATATAAATTGGACTAGTAAATAATAAATAAATAATAAAATGCTTGAAAACTGCAAACATTATTGTGGAAATCACTCTGCATATGTTTGCTGTTTTCTTTTAGATGTTGGGAGATGGAGACAGGGGGCTTGGTGTGGAAAACAGATTCCAAGATTCAAGACTCAGGCTATAGACCTGAAAAAAGGGAGTTGTAAAATAATTTATATTTGTTATACTTTTTAAAGGAGGAAACCATTCCCAATAAGATGAAGTTAATTGAGATGTTCTCAAAGTTTGTAAATAAATTTAGTTGTTAATGTCTGTGCTCAAATTAGATATTTTAATTTGAAATTCCTTGATGTTTTGGTCCCTGCTGTAAATTTACCGTATATTAAAAACCAGCACCAAGAAAATGTCCATTTATGACATCAGATATTTCATTACCTGTACTATGTGTCCGTTTTGCATTTTGTCCTCTGACCTCTTGCATAATTATTAGATTGTCCACCCAACTAAACCAAGATGGCATTGAATTGGCTACACCACAAAAGCCAGTCACACATGAATGGCACAAGAATGTCTCTTCAGAGTATACTACAGTGACCATGTGTCCTTTAGTTACTATATAGTAAAGGATAGTCCTTTATTTCAGAAGCTGCCCTTTAGATTTGCTAAATGGAGCCACTCAATGCACAGTCTTTCTCATATTCATATAAAAAATGTGGAAATTTAATTGTCTTTATAAACAAAATTTACATATGCTGTTTGATTTTGAATATTTTATTATTATATACATTTACAAAAAGGTAACATTTTTCTTGGTTTTGCTCCTGAATTTTGCATTGTAAAGCAAAATAATGAACACAAAGAACTCTTTATCCTATAAACCTCTTTCAAATTTGCCCCTTTTTCAGGTTCATCTTGGATTTTTTCCAAGAAAATATGAAGACTGTATTTCAAAAGGACAAGTTACTATCTAAAACCTCTTTACTGTAAAACCCTATTATGTGGTTATACAAGATAAATTCCCCGGAGTTCAGCTATGCTTATTTCTATACATTTGGACTCTTGATTTCGAGACTATCGCAATGAAGTTAAAGAAGCCGTATTCTGAAATGCTGAATAAACCAACATGGCTGCAATTTCTCCTTAAATCAAGTTCAGATGGGATCCTTTGTTGCTGTGTGGACTATGTCACATCAGCAAGCCTCAGCATGGTTGTGGATCCTTACTGAGGAAAGGACATTGCTCAGGATATGTACAGAAGCATGCAGGTAATCCTTGACTTACAGCCATTCACTTAGTGACCATTCGAAGTCACAACAGCACTAAAAAAGTGACTTACAACCATTCTTCACATGACCGTCGTAACATCCCTACAATCACATGATTAAAATGCAGGCGGTTAGAAACTGACATGTATGTATGATGATTGCAGCATCCTGGGGTCACATGATCGCCATTTGCAATCTTCCCAACCAGCTTCCAACAAGCAAAGTCAAAGGGTCAAGCTAGATTCACTTAACAACTGCATGATTCATTTAACAAGCATGGCAAAAAAGATTGTAAAATTGGGCACAACTCACTTACCAACCTGTTTCTTAATAGTTTTTAACTTCTATATGTATTTGTATTTATTATGGCTGTTCACCGCCCTGAGTCCTTCGGGAGTAGGGTGGTATACAAATATGAAAAATAAAATAAAATAAACCACCTTGCTTAGCAGTGGAAATCCCGCAACCAATTGTGGTCGTAAGTTGAGGATTAGTGTACATTCTTTAATTTAGTGCTTTCTGGTCAAGAGCACTCTCCATATTTGTGATACATGTACAATCTTCTCCCCAAGATCATTGAGCTTGGGAAAGCCAAGTGTAACTTCCCCCACCCCCAGCTCTTGTTTTGCTCATTACTTGACTGATGGCTCTTAAAATAGTCTTACCTCAAGCAGCCATTTAGCTGCTTGTGTGGCAGTGCCAGTTTTGGTTCATGCTGCGGATGTTTCAATCCCACAAATGTCCCACAAATGTTGCTAGTTGTGAACTGAGCAAAGCTCAGCCGAAATGCAGCCCGGAAATGCAAGCTCCACCACAGCATCTAGGGGTTCAAGAGGTTATGACAATAAAATGAAATCATGCGTCTCTAGTGCTTTCGTTGGCTCAGTAGAGGAGTCTGCGACCTCCCTGCCCGGCCTCCAGTTCAGATAAACATCTCAAAGCTTCCCATTCCTTCCAAAGGCAGTTTGTTTACAGTCACTTCCAGGCCCTTCCAATACGCTTCTACGGGTTTTTTTTTCTAGACTGAAACTGACATTCCTAAGTGCTTTTCTAGATGACTTCCGGAAGTCTCAGTTACATTTTCCAGTAGTTCTGCCTCCCCACCCTTTGGGATCCATTGAGTGGCTGAAAAGAAGGAAGGTACAGTGAGCAAACACAAAGAGCAGATACAGCAATGAATTCTGGAACCTTTGAAATAGGATGTCAAATTATTACAGAGGGGAGGAAAAGGGACTGATTTGGAAATGTTTCTACTCTTGACAATGATGAAAAGCATACAATGTAGGCAAAGTTACAAGCTAAATGATTATTTATAATTCATCTTGAGTATGTAAATTATCTTGCTAATATCTGGAACAGACCTTATTGAATAGTTTATTATTTCCCAATCGCAGTTGGGAGAGGAGAGAATCACAGCTGAGAGAAGAGGGAAGCCTTCGTATCAGAAGCTTCCCAGTTATTATGTAAATTCTTTTGTTTGTTTCTTTTCAACCACTTCTATAAAAATGTGTTTCCTAAATATCATGTCACTGTTTTACAAATAATTTTCAAAAATCCAAAGACTAAAATACAGTTTCCCTCCTGTTTTCTCTACGTTTCCAGCACCATAACAACATTTATTTTCCCAGAGGAAAACTGATGTGGCTACTGTATTCAGTACCTCTCCAGCTCCTTAAAATATTGCATATTTATTTATACAAAATATTGCATAGATTGCTACTGGAAAATGAAAGGCAATGCCAGAGACAGCCTTTCAGTCCTCTTTAGGAGCAATAACTCTGTAGCTGCTATTTCCCATTTCTTAGCTATTAATAGAGAAATCTTCCATCCTTTTGTTGCAAAAAATAATGACTTTTTACCTGCTAACAGCAATAGGACTTTTAACAGCAAACTGCAATATGCTGCTGAGAGTATTATTTAATAGTTAGTAGGTTTCTGATCTCCTTTCTATTCTGCCATGAATAAATATCATATCGGATTCCTGCATGGCATAGGAAGTTGAAGATCTCAAAGATCCCTTGTCTATGGAGATTCTCAGTCATTCAGGTCATGGTTGTCCCAAAGCTACTTTTTCAAGAGGCAACTGGACTTTCTGGCTTGTCTTTGAAGATGTTTTGCTTCCCATCCTAAAAGCTTTTTCAGTTCTGCTTTCGCTTCTTGGATGAAAAACCAGAAAGTCCAGTTGCCTCTTGAAGGAAACTTTGGGTCAAAGATTCCTTCCATCCTTTAGATTCGATTCTATGAATCTAGGAATTATGACATAACATAAAGTCGTAAGAGTTATTACTTTCCCCGTGCCATTTTATGAGCAACAACTATTCAATGTAACCATTTCTGTTGTGCAGTTGCAGCACCACAACAGATATTGAGTGATACTATTACAGAGATAAGGGGGAGGTAAAGTCAAGAGGGTAAACATGATTGCATGATCAAATCCTTGCCCTCTTTTTATAGGGATTATATGCACAATGCACTTCTAAAATAGATGGGCTTCAATTGCACAATAATAGCTGCCATTTTTGCTTTTTGGCATACATCACAGCTGGTGCCAATATACATTTGGATAGTTTATTTTTTTAAAACATGTTTTAAGGGTCAGAACTGCCATAAATGTTTCAGGGAGACAGGTGATATTTTGTGCAAATAGAAGTTTAGGGGGAAATGTTGCTTGAAATATCTGTTTGCAATCCTGACAGGCTACAGTTTGGGAATCATTTGTTGGGGAATTGATTTTGTTCTGCCAAGTTACTGTGACATTAACACATTAGCCAAAACTGTTGTACGATGGCATTGTTACTAGGCAAACAGAAAGGAAAGGTCAAGTTGGAGCAAAAAAAGAAAATGCTGAAGTTTCAGGACTTTTACAAGGCTATGCCCCTTTCTGAAGGACTGGAGGGAAGGAAAAGGCAGGATAATCACCAGTACTGATGATGCTACCACATTTGGACATCTGCAAGAAACATCTGCAAGAAAACAAGCAACCTCATAGAGCACCAAAGACCCCACATTTCAACCCTGAGCTACAAATATTCTCCTTTACAGCTGTTTCTAGTGTGGAGCTGTGAAGTGCAGAAATCAGGAAACCCAGGCAGTTCAAATTAATATAAGGGTTTATTTCAAGTTTAAGATTCTCTACAAGAATCTGAACTACTAACAGTCAAAGCAAATTGGCAGTAGATAAGAATTCAAGGTGGGCTGGACTTAGAGCTCTTGTGGGCACGAAGGGACTTGAGACTGATGACACATTTGATCCCTTCCTCGGGCTCAGCCTGGTCATCTCCTACTTTAATATGGCATTTCAAATGTGAGATAATGTATATTTCACTCCTCTAAATTTTTACTCTTTCGCATTTTATATTTGAAAATAGCAGACTTTTTGTGTTCTTCATCCAAGACCAATCACCAGCCAAAGGGGACATGACATCATTTAAGAAACATTCCTCAAGGTGATTTTTTCCTATGTTCATTTATGCTGCCCTACCTAACCTGTCCATTGTTGTTTTGTGAAGCAAAGTGAAACTGTGAGTATAATATAACTACAGCAATTTCCTTGAAAATCAAAAAACTAATCAAGGAAAAAAATCAGATTTTGCTTGGAATAAAATAGCTGCAACAGAACGATATAGTAGTATGCTGTGGTCTTAAGGTAGAAAGGAAGTTAGAGTATCATTGTACATTATATATATATAGAATGTACATTATATATATAGAAGCTAGAATGAAACATAGGAACAATTAACAATGAGACAGGCAGCATATAAATAAAATAATAAAATATAAGAAATAAAATAAAATGATTTACCTGGGAAGATTCTAGAAAACAGGGGAAATTCCTTGTAAATAACAGTTGATTGCAGAATTCCCCAAGTTTAGAAGTCCACTGAAGATACCTTCCAAATCCAAGTAGATTAAGAAGAATTAAGAGCAAGGCATTAGTCCTAAAGCATTAGTTGACATCTCAAATCATAGTAATTTGTTTCAATCACAATTTATTGACTAAGGCACAATTGTCTGGTTCACATATAGCATGAAAAACAAACCTCAACAACTGAATTCAAAGTGAAGATCCAGATATTTTTTAGGCTTTTGCTGATTTTATTTATTTTCTGTTTCACTCTTTCCTGGATTGAAGTTTGAAATGTTCCTACTGAATTTTCAACCTTGATTTTAAATTAAGATATCAGTTGTATGTATATATGTTCATTTGTTCATTTAAAACATTTATTCAGTACAGTGTGCTGATAGTGGGTCACAATAGAATTGAAAAGGATTGGTAAGAAATATACTAAACTGTACATGTCGTATAAAATATCACAGATAAGCTAAGAAATAAAATAAACAAAGGAACAGTGTATTTAAAAAAATATCAAGGGAAAAGCAATAAAATAGAAATTAAAAGCAGCGATAGAATACCATAGAGTTCTTTTTAATTCTTTTTGTGAGGGTTTTGATTGAGAAAAGGTTGTAAAATGTATTTTAAAGGAACCATAAATTTGGGTCAAGGAAAGTCAGAGCTCTCTTTCAAAGGGGCATTCAAACTAGAATCATAAAGTATGTGGGCAGAAGCAAACGCTCACATGTTTTAACCTGAATCTAGTGAATTCCTATTTCAAATGCTACAGACGCTTACTCTTTTTCCACCCCTTCCCTAAGAACAACTCATTGTGGTCTGTTCTAAGTTTGTTAACCTGGGACTAAGCCAGTTTCACTCCATTTAACACAGTAGCCTTCCCATAAACCATTCTGGGCCTTTCTGCCAGCATGAGATCATTGTCTTAGAGAAGAGAGGGCGGCTGAGGAGGGAGGCGGGATAGGACCTTTGCAAACAGCTGGGACCACTTCACGTCTGAGTTTGTTGACTTCACCGCTCGGCAAACACAAGATAAATCCCTCAAGTGCAAATGTGCCTGAACTATGCCAGAGACAAATGGATTCCATGTGAGCTGAGTAATGCTGGGGAGAGGAGGGGGGACAGTCAGAGGAGAGGGAAGGAGAACAAGACTGGGAATGCAGACAGAGCAAGTGCTAAGGAATCTGTGTTCCCTCCACCTCAAACAATTGTTGCTCAAAAACACCAAATGTCACCACTAGTCCTGTCTAAGGAAAAACTTTTGAGGGGGGGATACAAACTCCTCTGGGCATTGTTCTGGCCCTTTCAGAACTCCTGCTTCAATTTACTGGAGCCTCCCACCCACGCATGAGGCCCTCTTGTTGAATGCCAGAAGATTTCTGGCTTCTAAGAGGCAGGGGCAGAAGTCAGAGGAAGAAGGGTTTTGGAAGCAGAGAACCAAACCAGAGCTTCACCCTGCTCCTGACACTTCTTTCTCGTGTTGGGGCTACAATTTCCGGCCACTAATCGGTTCCTTGTGCCTCTTCCATCATCCACTGTTGCCCGGGGGCCTCAGTGGATCTAGTTCTGGTGCTTAAAACTGACAAAAGGGAGGAGTTTTGCACTCAGCAGGGTATGGACTGGTGGCCACCGACTTCCAATGGAATACTGCAGAGAACTTGTTTTCTTGTATTTATTTATTTATTTATTTATTAAATTTGATTTATATGCTGCCCTTCTCCGGAGACTCAGGGCGGCTTACAATGCGTTAAGCAATAGCCTTCATACTTTTTGTATATTTATACAAAGTCAGCTTATTGCCCCCACAAACTGGGTCCTCATTTAACCTACCTTAGAAAGGATGGAAGGCTGAGTCAACCTTGAGCCTGGTAAGATTCAAACCTGCAGTAATTGCAGGCAGCTGTGTTAATAACAGGGTGCTTTAGACCACTGTACTACCAAGGCTCATTTATTACATATAATTTATATGCCATCCAGTTCCCAACTCTTTGGGTCGTTTATAGCAATAGGGTTAAAAATATAAGCAATTAAATCGGGATGAAATGTAAAATTTGTTACTACCACTTCTGTGGGCGTGGCTTGGGGGGGGGTAATGTGACTGGGTGGGCGTGGCCAACTTTTTTTTTTTTAACTTTTCAAAGCATTTTTTCTAATGCTTTGAAAAGCCTCTGACGATCAGGCAACACAGCTGGGATCGTCAGAGACTTTTCAAAGCATTTTTTTACCAACTCTTTGGCCAAGAGGTTGCAGAAAAAAATGCTTTGAAAAGCCTCTGACGATCCCAGCTGAGCCACGCAATCATCAGAGGCTTTTTTTTTTACTTTTAAAAGCATTTTTTCGTCGGAAGAGATTGTAGAAAAAATGCTTTTAAAAGTAAAAAAAAAAGCCTCTAATGATCGTGCGGCTCAGCTGGGCATGGTGAGGGTGGGGGGGCGCAGGGATTTTTGCTACCGGTTCTCTGAACCACCTGCCGCCATCGCTACCGGATTGGGCGATCCGGTCTGAACCGGGAGCATTTCACCCCTGAATTAAATGGTCAAAATATATTAAAGCAATTAATGGAGGATAGATCTCTCACTGATTATTAACAACAGCTATGAACTGGAAGTTGAGATTCTTCTTGTTGTTTCTGTAGTGGTTATAATTTTTACAGGGACTGGTTGCTAGCCTGATGCCCAACCCTCCTCTTTTCTCATCTGGGCTTGGGACCAACAATGGCGGAGTGATGGCAATTAGAAGGTTTAAAACAACAAGGCAACTAGCTTAGAAGAGATAACCGCAGAGATCTTAAAACCTGACAGCCAGGCTGTGGTGAAAGAGCTGACAACATTGTTTAATAAATGTTGGCAAAATGGTGTAGTTCCAGAGGACTGGCAAAGTGGGGCTATTGTTAAAATCCCCATGAAAGGCAACATCTCGGAATGCACCAATTGGCAGGGGATTACCTTCCTCTCAGTGCCGGAAAAATCCTTTTGCATAATTCTCCTTAGGCAACTGCAAAGTGCGATACACCAATATCTGAGAGAAGAACAAGCCAGATTTTGCTGTGGAAGTTCCTGCTGCGAACAAATCTTTACCTTATGAAATGTCATAGAACAGTGCACTGAGTATCAACATCTGCTGGTGACTGATTTTATTGATTTTAAGAAAGCATTTGACAGTGTCCCCAAGAATCTTCTCTGGCAGATCCTGCATTTATATGGTGTACAGACAATCTTTATTATTATCTTTATGGACTTATATCTATAATCAAGCAGCTGCACTAAGACCGAAAATGGTCATACGGACATCCTCAAAATTATTAATGGAGTTAGACAAGGCTGTATTCTATCACCACTCATGTTCCTCGTGGCCCTCAACTATGTTATGTGATGAACGTCACGCACTGCGAAACACATTCATTTTTTTGACCAAGGCCATCTTGGTGACCTGGATTTTGCAGATGATATTGCCTTACTTGAGGAAGATGAGATGAAACTACACAAGTGACAACTGCCCTAGATGAAGAAGCAACCAAAATGGGCTTCAGAATAAGTGCCAAAAAAATTAAAGATCAGGTATATGAGCTCCAGGGCATAGATACAAGGAATCATAATTGGATCACAGTGACTTGAGGAAGTAAAAAGGTTCGGTATAGTACCCTATTTGGGTACTGTAATCACCCAAAATGGAGATTCAGAGATGGATGTCAAGTGTCACATTGGAAAAGCAACAGCTGTTTTCCAGAGGATGAATAAAATCATCTTTGTTGTCTATATCACTGAAACTTAAATTCCATTTTCCCAAAGTTGCTTTTCAAAAGGCAACTGGACTTTTTTCCAGTTTTTGTTTTTTCCTTGAAGCCATTTCATTTCTCATCCAAGAATCTTCTTCAGTTCCTGTTGCCTTTTGAAAAACACCTTGGGACAACCATGACCTGGATGACTGAGAATCTCCACAGACATCTAAAGTCCATTTGCTCGTCTCTATAGTGATCCCAACAGCCATTTATGACAAGTGAAACTGGAAGGGTCAATGAGAATTAACAAGAGACTTGATGTCTTCTAACCGAAATGCCTTCGCTGAATCCTAGATTCGCTGTTTTGATCATATTACTAACAAAAAAGTGCTCTAAAAGAGTTTCTCCTGCAAATTACATAATATTTCACATGCAGATGACTCCAACTTGCAAGTCATATTCTCTGTATGGAGAACAGAATCCCCAAGATGGCAATGAGATGGACTCCCCTGATGCCAAATGACTAAGAGGACATCCTCAAAATACATGGCAAAGAACATTAATGGAAGACCTCCATGGATCCAGGAGAGGATCTAACACTAATGCTAATATACTGGAAACTTCCAATTCATGGCAATGCATCTTTATGTAGCATTGTCCTGAGAAATAGGGGAGGAAATGACAAAAGCAGCATGATATTGTATATGTATAGAAAAGAAGCAGAGCTTGCAGCTTGACAGTGTAACACTGCTTTCCTTATTTTGACAAAGGTTTATGATCCCCCAGTGGTCTTTATCTGCCTACAAGATAGAGAGAAACCATCAATTTGATCCCTTGTTCTTGAATGCAGCCAAGAATCTGGCCATCTGCGTTGGGAAAGAAAACATCTGATTAACAGATTTTTCCTTCTTCAGCAAGACCATTCTAATTTTCATAAGAAAATAAAGATTAAGAGCCTTGGATATGCCAGTTTCTGGTGAAAGTAACCAATTGCCCTTGTTTAGCTTATCCCTCCCTAGTTAGGGTATCTTCTTGATGTGGGGTCTTTGGTGCTCTCTGACCTTGGTCATTTTCTTGCAGATATTTCATTATCCAACTAGGTAACATAATCAGCGCTGAACATGGACATCAACTCTCACAATGTCCAAGCCAGCATTGCAGAGAATAATGAGAAATGAAAACCACACATTTAGAGGTCATCTTGGTTAGGAAAGATAGATCTAATGATCACTAAAATTGTCCCCCTTTGTGTACAATGTGCATAAAAGGATGTGTATAATAATTTGAAACAGTTAAGTAAGATGAGTGGGTATTTCCAGCAACATCATGTCTTCCCAGTATCTTTGCTAATTTTCCTACTGTTCAGTCACAAAGCATAAGTTGAATTTGGTGCATGACCTTTTTTTTTTTCTAGAGCCCAGACATTGTATAGCATAAGCCAAGTTCAGAGATTTGACTGGCGCCACTCAAGAAGAACAGCAGCAGCCTGCATTTGCTGTCAGTCATTTGGTTTCACAAAATCCTTCATAGCTGCTTTCCAAATGGAACAGCCTCCCTCTTCCTAATAGCATGTTTGATTTTTTTTTTTTTCTGGAGCCAACTGCTGTCTCTAGTTGGGTGACCTCAACTAGGCTTTAGCTAAAGTAGTTGTGAAATAATTTACCCAAAATGATAGAAGTGGGAAATGCATCCAAGGCTCAGGATAGACCGAAGTTTTCCTGTAGGATCCAATCTGGATCAGTCACCGGGGCCAGAGTTTAATGTTCCGAGCTTTCGGACTCGTGCTGGAGCCCATCCTCAGGGAACTCTCTCTCATCAGAAAATTTGCCTTCATTCACAAGGTTTTCCTATTCAGAAGCAATACAAAGCCATTATGACCAGTTCAGCAGGAAACAATGAAATCATCTCTTGGGGAAAAAGTATTTTAGTGACACAATCCAGGTATTTGTTGTGTTAATCACTCAGGGGGAAAAAAACCACAAGGGACCTTCTCTAATCACAAGCTGCAGAAATGCATAGGCTGAACTCTGAAAAAAACCTTCCTTGCACAATCGGCCACTTTGAATTGAGAAATGGCTACAAATAAATATCACTGGTTGGCTACGTTTTGTAGTCACTAACACACTTTCTCCCCATTAACTGTGTTGGTGTTTTTACAAGGAGGGTGGGTAGAGATTGAATACGTGGACAAGTAACAGGTTTATTTTAACATATTTAAGATAAAAGACACAATCACCACTGCATTTATTTTTAATAATAATATTCTGCTTTCCTCTATCCAGAAATCTCAGTAGTTGACTAAGAGGGGTGTTTATCATGGCCACATTAGCATGATGTCTTCAATCTTCAAACTAATTGGAAAATAGGGTGACATTAATTGTAGAGTCCCAATGACAAGCGCTGTTCTGAAATAGAACTAAGAACAGTAGAAAGTAGAGTCATATAAAGTAGAACTTGTACAGTAATGCATTATGTTAGGTTAAACCCATAATTGCATGAGTGGCAAAAACCAGCTTTTCCTCACCTTGGCCTAGCACTCTCTTCCAGGAGCTCTGCTCCTGTTTTCCTGATTCCTGGTCTTTCCAACAACTGCTAGATCTAGCAGATCTAGCAGATCTAAACTGCTAGATACCTGTATAGCAAACAATTAAATGTCTGCATATAAGATGCCCATATAAGAACTGATAAGAGCTTTAGAATGTGCTGGGCAAGCATAGCATGAGCAAATTTCTCCACAGAGGTCAAATGTCCA